>NC_134552.1:27340129-27658344 GCF_025594145.1 Primulina tabacum
ACATGACCTTCTCAACTCAATTAGGCACTGTCCAGTCCAAGTCCATGCGCTAAAAGCCAACCAAGAACTCAAACGAGCCTTCTAAACGACACAGCAACTTGCTGTAAATTTCCAACAGCTGCACACCCGTGTAACTTGTGTTGTTTTCGAGACTACCTGCCATTGGGGCGTGAACCACCGACCAGAGACTCTTACCAACATCCCAAGGAATGATTTGAACCATGGCTAAGGGCCCTAGGCCAGCCACAATCCGCATCACACCATAACTCAACCGAAGGGTCCAACCGAGAGCCAACGTGCATGCGTGTGTAGTGTTTTGCTTAGATCGATGTCTTGCAGCGTTCCAGTGGCCATTTGATTGACCATGGCACGATCTAGACATCTAGGAGCATGATATGAACCGTGGATAAGGGCCATAGGCCAATCAGGATCCATACCAAGCAACAAAAGAAACGAACCAAAAGCTGTCCAACCGAAGTAGTCGAAGGGGTATAGGGGCTGTTGTGATGTTTTTATTGAAAACCGATTAGCCATGGACCAAGCCACCAAAAGGGCAACTTAGTCACGTCTTAGACATGCTAGGGGAGTGATCCAACCATGGCTAAGAGCCCTTAGGACAGCCAAGATCAGATCCAACCCCTTGACACAAAAACTGAAATTTCGAACTCAAAAAGGGACACAAATGGTGTTGCTGTCATTTCTTTCTTTCCAGCGAGCATGGGCTGAAACCGATGGACAAATGTGGTCCTAATGCATCCTATTACATGTATATAAGTCGCCTTGGGAGCCTGGAGTCGAACCAATCACCTGAAACTCACAAACCAAGAAAAACGTGAAGCTTGCCAAGGAATATCAAAAATTCTGCATGTGTTGTTTCAAAATGTTTTGACATGGATCTCGATTTTTACTTGAATAAACATGATCATGTACTGAAAAATAAATGATAATATGACTTGATTGAGGTTTAGAAAGAATCTAGACATGCCTGGTTTCGTTTCGAAAGAAAACGAACGAAACGACGACGACGCGGCACGGAGCAGGTGGAGCGCTTCTCTTGTTTCTTGCTCTCGATTTTTCTTCCCTTGCTTCCTACTGAAATCCCACGGTTTTCCTCTCTCAAAAACACTCTGAATTTCGTGACTAAGGGAGGGGGAATGATGGTTAGGAGAGTGAGGGGGATAGGTGCAAGATATAAGGAAAGATATCAAGACTAAGTCTCCTAAATTTGAATTTTGAATTATGGTTTGATATCAAATGAGTTGGTGGATGCTTCTAGGAGGTAGTGGCCGATTTTTGCTTGTTTTCTAGTCTAGGATATGTCCATTAATTAATTAAATTGTGCTCCCCAAAAATCCTAGAATTATCCTACTAATTACATGCAAAGAATTGGTCAAAGTTGATGAGTTGGCAAATGAATCTTCTAGCAATTAAGGGTGGCCAAAAATGCATGATAAATGGTAGGGGGAAATTGATTATCTAGTAAATTAATAACCCTTAAAAAAAACTTTACTAATCCTTTAATTAATTTGGTGAGCTAACCCATTAATTATGCAACTTAAATGAGCTTATTTTCTACTCACCTCAAGTAACTTAAATTAAATCCTCAAACCATCCTTACTAATTTAAATGAACTTACTTGTTAGCTAAATTAACTTCTGGAAATATTTTCTGGATCTTAAATTCTATCTCAAAACTCCAACTCCGGTCCGGCCTCACTGAAATAACTGAAATGCTAAAAATCAAACTACTGAACTGAAATAATGAATAATTTACTTCAAATAAATGCATTTAAAATAATTATGCAATGAAGTCAATTAAATTTAAAAATCTAGAATTATGCATGGCTTATACGTCTACTGATTTACGGGTTCTACAGAACCGACGTATAGTCATGATTAAAATACGTTTAAAATTATGAACTAATGCTCCTAAAATGATGAGGGTCGAAATCTAGGTGAAATGGAGGCCAAAAGATGAAACGCTCTTTCGAGAGTCAATTTGGCACATCGCACCGTAAATTCTCGTACGACCTCAAAATGATCCGAATCACAAACGGTCAAATACACAACCTTCCCAACTAAAATGGGCACTGTCCAGTCCAAGGACATAGGCTAAAAGCCAACCGAGAACTCGAACGAGCCACCGAACCGACACAGCAACATGCTGTAAAATTCCAGCAACTGTACCATTGCGTAACTTGTGTTGTTTTCGAGACTACCGGCCATTGGAGGCGTGAACCACCGACCAGAGACTCTTACCAACATCCCAAGGAGTGATTTGAACCATGGCTAAGGGCCGTAGGCTAGCCACAATCCGCGTCACACCATAACTCAACCGAAACTTCAATCGAGAACCAACGTGCATGCGTGTGTAGTGTTTTGCTTTGATCGATTTCTTGCGTCGTTCCAGTGGCCATTTGATTGACCATGGAAAGATCTAGACATCTAAGAGCATGGTATGAACCGTGGCTATGGGCCATAGGCCAACCAAGATCCATACCAAGCAACCCAAAACCGAAATGCATATGCTGAAATTTGAAGGGGCCGAAGGGACATGGGGCTGTTGTGATGTTTTTATTAAAACCGATGAGCCATGGACCAAGCCACCAAAAGGGCGACTTAGTCACGTCTTAGACATGCTAGGGGAGGGATCTAACCATGGCTATAGGCCCTTGGGGCAGCCAAGATCAGATCCTTCTTCCTTGCCATCAAAACTGAATTTCGAAACTCATAATGGACCAAATGAGAGGTTGCTGTCCATTTCTGAATTTCCAGCAACCAGGGGCTTGAACGAACGGACAAATCTGATCCTAATGCATCCTATTACGTGTATAGATGTCGCCTTGGGAGCCTGGAGTCGAAACATCCACCTGAATATACACAAACAAGCACAACCGTGAAGAGCATCATGAAGGGGTTCAAATCTGCACTTTGTATTTTTCTGAAAATTCTTGATATATTTCGGTTATGCTATAAAATGATGATCATGTAACTTTAAAAATATGATAATAGGACTTGATTGAGGTTTTGAAAGGATCTAGACATGCCTTGGTTATCGTTTGAAATAGAAACGAAAAGAAGAGACGAGACGGCGCGGAGGAGACGGAGTTGCTTGCTTCTCTACCTTTCTTGGCTCTCGATTTTTCTTGCCTTTCTCCCTAGCTATGGCTCACGATTCTCTAATATGAATACACTCTAAATTTTGAAAAGGAGAGGGGAGAAATGATGGTTATGAAGGTGAGCAGAAGGGTGCACTATAATAGGATCATATCAAGACTAAGTCTTCTCATTTGAATTTTGAATTCTAGTTTGATATCAAATGATTTGTTGGTTCTTGCTAGGTGTAGTGGCCGATTATTTCCATCCTAATCTAGACTAGGATCATGCTAATTAATTAATAAATGGAGGTTGATAGATAATTGGAATTATTAGCATGCTAAAAGATGGCAAAGAATTGGTCAAGGGTGAGTTGGCAAATGAGTTGATCAAAAATCTAAGGGGGGCCGAAATTTAAAAAAAAAAAAGGTAGGGGAGATGTTGATTATCTAGTCAACTAATAATCCATAAAAGCCTTACTAATCCTTTAATTAATTTAGTGAGCTAACCCCTTAATTAAGCAACTTAAATGGGCTTATTTCTTAATCACCTCAAGCAACTTAAATTAAATCCTCACACATTCTTTTTAACTTAAATGAACTTACTTGCTAGCTAAATTAACTTTTGGAAATATTTCTCAAATCTTAAATTCTATCTCAAAACTCCCCTCCAGTCCGGCCTCAATGAAATAACTGAAATGCTAAAAATCAAACTACTGAACTGAAATAATAAATAATTAACTTCAAAGAAATGCATTTAAAATAATCATGCAATGAAGTCAATTAATTTTTTTTAAAAATCTAGAATTATGCATGGCTTATACGTCTACTGATTTACGGGTTCTACACTATGTGCTAGAATTACACTTTGACTTGTTTACCGACTCTCATGGGGTCATCAGGTGGCAAGGTTGGGTGTTCTGTCGAAACATATAGGAGTCGATGCATTGTAGTCGGGGATTCACCGCTTACCTTCGGGTATGGATATCCTATCTGTTATCATGTGTATGTAGGTTGAAATCTCTGATCAGAGTATGGTGGTAATTATGAAAGAGGTTTCATAGATTACACCATCGATACAACTACGACATGACACATAGTATCGATTCATTGACAGCTCTCGATATACCAATGGTTGTCGAATCGGTCGGGATATATGAGTTGAAGGGACCGTACTGTACGCTAACCATAATTGAATGGTTCTTGCAGGCACTATCATTTGATACCTAGGGAATCATGTAAGCGATGCTGCTAGGCGTTTAACATGATTGGTTGGGTACTATCAGACTTGAGTTCTGACGTTCTTGTTATCAAGGAGTTGATAAGTAAGAATGGAGCAATTGGGGTATGCTCATATAAGGACATGTTTAGTCCGAATCACATGGAGATGTGAACCCACGGCTATTTGTATCAATGAACCATTGAGGGCCACACAAGTACTAGCTTTCTAGATCCCGTTGAGAAGTAAAAAATAGTTCAATGTGTTGAACGGCTTATAAATGAGTTTATAAGCGTTAAGAAAAATAGAAGTATGACTTCTATGAGAGAAATGTAAATTTTAATTTATGAATTTGTTCCTAAATTAAAAGTAGGCCAAGTGAATAATGTATTTGAAAATTGTGATTTTCATAAACATTATTATGGACTAAATTAAATTAATTCAAGTGTTGAATTAATTAAACACTAGTGGGCCCAGTAGAGTCCAAATAATTAAATTAATTCAAGTGTTGAATTAATTAAATAACATTGGACCTTGTAGAGCCCAATTGGAAATAATTATTTAACTAGTGGGCTTGAGTAAAATCAAGTAAACTATAAATGGGCTCAAATATGTTTGGGACATTTAAATAAAAGTCCATGGGCCTTGTAATTGTTACAAGCCCACTTGATATGCATGCTTGGGTGGTGAAAGGTTGTGGAATACTTTTAATTAAAATATTGCATGGCATGCAACTTTTTGGATCAACTTTTTCCACAACCAAGGCAACTCATCCTCCCTCATTCAAGACCTACCTTGGCCGAAATCTTAGGGGATTTTCTCTCCAAGTTTTTCTCTCAATTTCTTCTTCAAGTGTTGAGGAAGAAATATTCTTCTCCTTGAAAAATCCTCTTAATTTTCTAGTGCAAATTAAGAGGGGATTTACCTAGCAAGTGGTGGGCCTAATTTTTTGAAGGAAGGAGAGCTTGTAGACTTGTCATCCTTGAAGAGCCAAGTTGTTTACAACTTGGTTGGTGCCATTCATCAATCTCTTGAGATTGATAGGTAAATTCTAAAACACCCTATGTATGTTTTTGGTGTTTTATTGTATTTGCTACAGAAAATATGAGGTTGCCGAAATTTCTTGATGAAAAATCAAAATTTTTAACCTTCCGTTGCTGTCTTCCGGTCACCGTAAACCGATCCCTTTCACATATCCTGTCTCAGGACCACTCACAATACCATCACTGACTGAATAGCAAGACATTGTCCCTTGGCCGGTGCATCTCTCTGCGTCCACTTGGCCAACTCCTCAGTCTGCTGACTGGGAACACCTGCGAATGCGGGTCCACAGGGAAGACTGAATGGTGCAGGTAGATGAACGGGGAACTCTACCTTGAGGATATGTTATCAGTCAGATCGAAACCTCTACATCTCAACTGAAAAGGTTTCGAAACTGTCAAATGGGCCCAGCGCTGCAACTTTCCTGCTCAATGCATCCGCAACTACATTAGCTTACTACCGGGTGGTAGCTAATGTCACAATCATAGTCCGTTACAGCTCGCAACCAACGCCTCCTAACGCATATTCAGCTCCTGCCTGCGTAAAGAAAGACTGGAGGCTCTTCCGGTCACCGTAACCTAGTCCCCTTGCACATAATCCTGTCTCAGTACCTCACAATACCATCACTGACTGAATACAAGAAGAAAAAAAAAAAAAAAAAAAACTTGGCCCTTGCCTCATCTCTCTGCTTCCACTTGGCCAACTCCTCATCTGCTGACTGACCACTGGCGAAATGCGGTCCCAAAAATGGAGACTGGAATGGTCAAGGTAGATAGACGGGGAACTCTACCTTGAGGATATGTAGCAAGATCAAACCTCTACAGTCGCAACTGAAGAGGTTTCGAAACTGTCAATGGGCCATCGCTGCAACTTCCTGCTCAATGCATCCGCAACTACATTAGCTTTACCCGGGTGGTAGCTAAGGTCACAATCATAGTCCTTGCCAAGCTCCAACCAACGCCTGCTGACGCATATTCAGCTCCTTCTGCGTAAAGAATACTTGAGGCTCTTGTGGTGGGTAAAGATCTGGCATTTCTCTCCATACAGATAAGGCCTCCAAATCTTCAAGGCAAAAACTACCGCGGCCAACTCTAGATCAAGGGTAGGGTAATTCTTCTCATGAGTTTTCAACTGTCTAGAAGCATAAGCTATTACCTTCCCATGCTGCATCAATACGGCGCCAAGATCCGAGCTTCGAAGCATCGGTATACAGTACAAACTCACGGGACCCTGATGGCACGGCCAAAACTGGTGCTGAGATAAGAGCTTGCTTCAAAGTATCGAAGCTCTTCTGACACTCGTCGCTCCAAACAAATTTCACATTCTTCTTTGTCAGTGCTGTGAGTGGAACTGCGATCGAAGAGAATCCCTTAATGAACTTCCGATAATTTCCTACTAAGCCAAGAAATCTGTTGATCTCTGATGCATTCTGCGGCACAACCCAATCTCTGACTGCTGCAACTTTCGCTGGGTCTACCTCAATGCCACTGCTGGAAACAATGTGGCCTAAGAACGCCACCTTCTCTAACCAGAATTCGCATTTACTGAACTTTGTGAATAATTTGTGCTTCTGCAATGTCTGCAACACTGTGGTCAGATGCCTGCTGTGCTCCTCCCGACTCTTGGAGTAGACGAGAATGTCATCTATGAACACTATCACAAAATGGTCGAGATACAGCTGAAATACGCGATTCATGAGATCCATGAAGATCGCTGGCGCATTCGTCAGACCGAACGGGATCACAAGTAACTCGTAGTGACCATAACGAGTCCTGAAAGCTGTCTTCGAAACATCAGCATCTCTCACCCTCAACTGGTGATAACCGGAGCGCAGATCTATCTTGGAGAAAATCGAAGCTCCCTGCAACTGGTCAAACAGATCCTCAATCCTCGGCAGTGGGTATTTATTCTTCACTGTAACCTTGTTCAACTCCCGGTAGTCAATGCAAAGCCTCATCGTGCCATCTTTCTTCTTAACAAACAAGACTGGCGCGCCCCAAGGTGAGAAACTAGGGTGAATGAACTCCTTGTCAAGAAGTTCCTGAATCTGCTTCTTAAGCTCTGCCATCTTTGTCGGTGCAAGTCGGTAGGGGTGCTTTTGAGATCGGATCCGTACCTGCATAAGCTCGATAAAAAACTCCACCTCTCTCTCAGGTGGCATACCAGAGACGTCCTCAGGAAAAACGTCTAAGAAGTCTCTAACAATCGGAACATCTGAAGCTGACTGACTGGGTTCCTCGGGGACAGATATAAAAGTCGCTAAAAATGCCCGACACCTTTTATGCATGAGCTTCCTAGCCTGAAACATATGGAATAATGCACGGTAAGGGAAAGTACATGTCTGGCTCAAATAAGAACTGCGTCATTCCAGGCGGTCGGAGTAGAACAGATCTCCGCTGGAAGTCAATCAAAACTCTGTTCCGCAGTAGCCAATCCATCCCTAGAATAATGTCAAACTCTGGCATCGGCAGTACGATAAGATCCGCATAAACAAGGTTGCCATGGAGCTTAAGATCTATATCTCGGATCACATTGATGGCTGCCATCTCCTCGCCAGACGGCAGTACTACGGAATAGGCTATATCTAGCCCAATGGTCTTAACTTTGAAGAAATTAGCAAAGACCTCTGAAATGAATGAGTGAGTGGCCCCTGAATCTATCAAGGCCTTCGTAGCGGAACCGGATATAAAAATTCTCCCTGAAAGATCGGGACTCTAAGTTGAACCCAATAGTTACAAAGACTAAACTTATAGACATGCAAAGGTTGAAGTTCTTCTAACTTAAATTTCCAAAATATTACAAAGTAGAGCATTCAATCCTATCGCAATTCTATGTTCAAAATATTAACCCAAAACATTAAGTTCCAAATGCAGACTCAAAGCTTAAGGTACCTGTCATAAGCATAGTATCGGGGTTCGTCTCCGTCGCATGGAGAGCAAACACTCTGCCCTGGGTAGGCAGGTTCCTCTGAGGGCACTGCAGAAATAAGTGGTCTGGACTACCACACCTATAACACTTTCCTGAGCCGTACATACATGCTCCAGGATGGCGACGTGAGCACTTAGGACAGACTGGGCGCTCAAAAGCCCTCGGGGTTGGGCGTCCCCGCTGCTGCTGCTGGCCTCTGTTTCTAGGCGGCCCGTGAAAAGGCCTCTTGTTCTGCTGCTGATGCTGCTGAGGAGGGGGGCGGTGCGGTACCTGGGCTGGTCGCTTTCCCAAGCGATCTCTCTCGATATCACGCTGATCCTGCTCTGCGGCTAGAGCTTTGGAGACAGCGACCTCATAAGAAGTAGGGTCAGACACCCTAACATCACGGCACAAGATCGGCCGTAGACCCACCAGAAAATGCATCATTTTGGCTCTAGCATCATTTGCGATCAGGGGTACAAAATGACAACCCCTCTCCAACTTACGTATGAACTCCGTAACAGTCATATCTCCTTGCCTCAAGCTCATAAACTCAGTGGTCAACCTGGTGCGCACTTCCTCAGCAAAGTATTTGGAGTAGAACACCTCCGTGAAGCGCACCCAACTCAGTGTAGCCACGTTCAGGGCTACCGATGCTCCTTCCCACCATAAGCGGGCATCTCATCCGAATAAGTAGGTGGCACATCGGACTCTGTCTGCATCTCCAAGCTCCATGAACTCGAAGATAACCTCGAGGGACTTGATCCAGCCCTCAGCAATCATGGGGTCAGACGTCCCAGAAAACTCCTTCGGACGCATCTTCATGAATCTTTCGTAGACAGCCTCGGGCCCTATCGGCCTCGTCGCCACAGCATGGTTCCCCGCAACTGTGCGAAGAACTGCGTCATCCCAGCTAGAATCTGGGCATTCATGTCCGGTGGAGGTGGAGGTGGAGGTGGTAAGTCTCTCTCCTGCCTCCGCTCCTCCCTGTCCTCTTGGCGAGGCTCCTCATCTCTATTGTGCTCGAGGATGCGCCTAGGGGGTATACTGTTCCATACATAACCCATACGTAACTAACATGCATAATTCCATAATTTATTTAAATTTAAACTACTGAACAAATAAAATGAATCTGGACATAAAATGCTTCATGAAATCATGCCGTTAAAAATAATTCATGCTTTAAATAAAATGCGTAAATGTAAACTTACAGACCGAAGACGTGACTTCATGAGCTTCTCGTGGTCAGTAGTAGTACAACCCTATACAGAACCATTGCTCTGATACCAGCTATAACGGCCCGAAAATTCGAGTTTGAATATTTGCGGAAAAATTAAAAATTTTTCTTTGTAAAGTAAGTAAAATGCCTCATTCATAAAATAGACCGTTAAATAAAGTTTAAATGTTAAAAATATCAGCGGAAGAAAATTATTTGTTTGCAAAAGAACAATTTAAGAATAATCCAGCAACGGATAAACTGTTTGAGCATAAAAATGGTATATGCTAAAATGAGGTCCTCGGGTTCCACTACTGCCGACCCAAGCTAGCTCACTGGTCCCCGCCCTCGGCCCCGGCATCATCAGTACCTAAAACAATCAAGTCTAGTGAGTCTAAAAACTCAACATGCATATCGTAAATAACGAGTAAATATAGTAAAATTTCATGGGAGTAAAAATATCATGTCATGAGGCATAATGTGAAAATAACTTATCATGAGCAATTATAATACGTGCATAACTGAACTGAAAGTCAAAGTGAAAATGTTTGCTCCTTGGAGCCTTGTACTGAAATAGCCTGTAATAAATTTTCTGTTGAGATTATGGTCTACGCAAGTGGCCCCTGCACTGAAACTGAGCGGTAGGCGACCGGATAATAAAATGCTCCCATGACCGGTAACTGGCGACCGGGTAAAATAGTAAACGTCTGATCAGACTATGCCACAGTATACTGGGTGGTACAAACTGAACTGACCGGTAACTGGTGACCGGATTTAGCAATAATCCCATGATAATGAAATGGCCACTAAGCAATATCGCATAATCTCAAAAATCAACATTTTATATTTTTATGCACGTAATATAATTAAATGGCACAATTAAATATCCTGTAATAATTTACTGCTTGGATTGGATCGCTCCCAGGCTCGCTGCCACCTAAATATGCCATGAAAAATATGCAATAGATTTATGGGACCAAACTATGCAATAACATTCGAAAATGTGACAATTACACCGAACGACTTCGTATTTAATCATGACTCCGAACCAACCCGAGCCAACACTGAACCATCATATAGTCATGATTAAAATACGTTTAAAATGATGAATTAATGCTCTTAAAATGATGCAAGTCGAATTTTAGGTGAATGGAGGCCAAAACATGAAACGCTCTTACGAGAGTCAATTTGGCACATCGCACCGTAAATTCTCGTACGACTACAAAAATGATCCGAATCACGAACGGCCAAAAACATGACCTTCATAACTCGATGAGGCACTGTCCAATCCAAGGCCATGGGCTAAAAGCCAACCGAGAACTCGAACAAGCCACTGAACCGTCACAGCAAGTTGCTGTCCAAAAATACAGCAGCTGTGCTTCTGTTTCCTTGCGTCGTTTGCAAGGTTAATGGCCATTGGGGCTTGAACCACTGACCAGAACCTCTTACCAACATCCTAAGAAATGATTTGAACCATGGCTAAGGGCCCTAGGCCAGCCACAATCCGAACCACACCAGAAACAAGACCACACTCCTAGCCGAGAACGTAATCTGCGCGCTTGGGGAGTTTTTCTTCGTTTGCTGTCATGGACCTTTCCAGTGGCCATTTGGTTGACCATGGCACGATCTAGATATCTTGGGGTATGGTATGAATCATGGCTAAGGGCCATAGGCCAACAAAGATCCACACCAATCCACCAAAATTCGAAACACACATGCTGTACAAATGAAGACCCGAAATGGGGAAGGGGCTGTTCTTGTTGTTTTATTTGAAAACCGATTCACCATGGACCAAGCCACCAAAAGGGCGACTTAGTCACGACTTAGACATGCTAGGGGAGTGATCTAACCATGGCTATAGGCCTTTTGGGCAGCCATGATCAGAACTTCTCCCTTTGACAACAAGCTGAATTTTTGAAACTCAATATGACACTCGTGGGGAATGTGATGTCATTTCTGAATTCCCGTGAGTATGGGGCTGGAACCAACGTTCTTTCACAATCCTAACATGTCCTAGTACATGTCTATATGCAGCCTTGAGCCCCTGGAATGAGCCATCCCTAAAATCGAAAAGAAGCATACCCAACGTGAAGCATAATAGAAACGAAATCGGTGCAGAAATTATTTCTTGTTCTTGTTGTTGAAAATTTTGGTTTTTACATGAAAGGATGATCATGAAACATAAAAATAATGATAGTATGACTTGATTGAAGAGTCAAGGAAAAATATATGCATGTCTGGTTTCATTTGAAAGAAAAACGAAAGAATGAGACGATTCGACGCGGAGGAGATGGAGCGCTTCCTTTCCTACCTTACTAGCTCTCGATTTTTCTCTCTAGTTTCCTCTAGTGCTAGCCACGATTTTTCTCTCCAAAATCACTCTGAATTTCGAGACTAAGGGAGGGGGAATGGTGGTTAAGAGGGTGAGGAGAATGGGTGCAAAATATAGGGAAGAAAATCAAGACCAAGTCTACCTCTCATTCAAATTTTGAATTGGTTTGATCAAGTCTTTTTGGGGGGAGCATGGCCGATATTATCCATGATAATTAGACTAGGATATTACTTATTAATAAACTAATTAAGGTTGATCAATAATTAAAAAGGTTATCATGCTAAAAAATGACAAAGAATGGGTCAAAGGTGAGTTGGCATATCCTTGCTCAATCTACCAAGGGTGGCCGAAAATCAACACTAAAAATGAAGAGAAATGTTGTTTAGTTACTAAATTTATAACCCTTAAAAGCCTCACCTATCCTTTAAATAATTTAGTGAACTAACCCCTTAATTAAGGAAATTAAATAAATTTATTTTCTACTCACCTCAAGTAACTTAAATAATTCCTTAAACTTCCTTATTAACTTAAATTAACTTACTTGCTAGCTAAAATAAATTCTGGAATTGTTTTCTAAATCTTAAATTTTATCTCTAAACTCCAACTCCAGTCCGGCCTCACTGAATTAACTTAAATGATAAAAATCAAACTACTATGATAAAATAATTAAATTCAGGAAAAGCATTTAAATACTCATGCAATAAAAATCATTTTAATTTAAATACTAGAATTATGCATGGCTTATACGTAGTCTAAGTTACGGGTTCTACACTTTTGGTGTGTTCTTGGACCCCTTAAACTTGTATAAAACATGACCCTAACACCTCCTAATCATGGCAGCCCCTTTTTAACATATTAAACATGCTTTTGAATCAATTAACAAGCTTTCAAATTCATGATGAAGCACAAAAACGAAAATAATAAAAGTGCATCTTGTTTTTTATGCAATTTCAAACATAAATATATAATATGGTGTGGTGATGAGTAAAGGAAGAATTTGGTGTGCCTTTGCGTAATTAACGCACGAAAAACTGTTGACGATTGCGAAGAACGGCGGCACAAAAACGATGGCTTGAAAGCCTTGCAAAATTGATGCTTTTCCCCTTAATTTTCGTTGTGTGTGCGTGTGTTTTGCTTGGTGGGGGAGGGTTTGCAAATTGTTGGGGAGATTTGAGAAAGTGGCGCCAGCTTATGAATTAATGGGGAGGGTTTTGGGTATTTTATAGTTTAATTAATCATTAATTAGGCTTAGGCCCATTAAGTAGGTAATTTAGGCCCATTAGTGCTTAATTAGAATTTTTTAAATAGTTTTGTTTAAATAAATTTGTGAATTTATTAGCCGGGTTGCCAAAACATTCGCATTTTTGTTGAGAAACTAACACCGATAAAATTTACGTCCCGGCGTATAAAATAATCTCAAAACCCATTATTTTCAAAAATAAGAAAAAATATCACCCTTAATTTAAATAATAAAAAACAATTATTTTAATAAAAGCGTTTTACAATTTTCAGCCATCGGTCTCCGTTTCTCGATCGCAACTCGAATAACCTTTAAAAATACATTTTAATGCAACCATGTAGAAAATATATTTTAAACATGTAAATATGCACATCATAATTAATTAATACAATTAAAACAATTAATTTAAATACACAAGGAATTTAATAACTTGCGTGCATGTGGTTCGCGTGGACTTTTAAATTTTCGGGGCGTTACATTTCTTATACTATACCCATAATGTTTATCAACCTATTACATTATCATTTATGTAGTCGACTTAAGAAACCTTAACACCAAAATTACTGATCGACTTCTATCCTCGGTAATACATTGAAAAGTTAAGCCTTATCTCAACCACATAATAATATTAGCCTAAGATCTTTGAATCGACTTTATCTTACGTCACCAAACCTACGTAACTTTCTATTTACAAGTACATCTCGAATGTAAAATTGTTGTAAATTTTAAACCCCGAGTAACGTTAATCCATAAAATCCAATTATACAAAATCGAACTTCTACCTATATATTAAAGTCTTTCAAGTCCCAATTACATGCTTAAATTATTTCCTTTCGAATTATAATATAGTTGAGGCCTAAGATCCTTGGACTTTCCTCCTTGAAACAGATGTCGCATTTTTACGTATCCTTAATGCTTAAGTAGTACTAGCATATAAAACTTAATAAGTCATCACATGATAGCATTAGACTAACTCTAATAAATCAACTTCACTTATAACCCATAGAGATCTAGAATCCCTATATCAAAATTTTAGATTACTTACTCGGTAGAAATCTTCATACTCGTTCATTGGTAACCTTTGTTGAACACAACTAATTCCATTTTGTTTTTATTTTATCCAAAATTTCTGTATGAACACATATCTCATAAATTTGAAATTCAAACTTACGCAACCCAAATAGTTTGGATAACATAATTCCAACACACATATTCAATTATTCCAATGTTTCTTAACGACTTACAAAAATTCCTCAAGACAAGGTGTCTACCTGAATTATTACATGTCTCTATCGAGTAACCTAACTCTCAATCATACCCAACTTTCAGAAAAATCAAATTTCAACAAAGGTATATTTCTAACCGTTAAGATCATGACTAAAACTTATGACACGTCAAACTTAAATTAACAAAAATAATTTAACTTACAATCTATTCTTATAACTTAACTAATTGATCAACTTTATCTTAAATTATTATCACTACAAGAAAAATGATTTTTTGTAGCACGTCATCAATAAGGTGCATTAAAAGCACGCTGTGAATATTACTTTTAACGGCGTGCACCATATATGCGCTGTTAATATTGTTGCACTTGACCGAAATAACGGCGTGCATTAAAAGCACGCTACGGATAGTAATATCCATAGCGTGCATTTATGTGTGCTGTTAATAAATTATATAAACGACAGCGTGCGGTTAAATGTGATATGTTAATAACATATGCAATTATACTGGTATTACACAACACAATACGAGAGAGAGTGAAACCCCAAATCCCTGTCTCTTAACCCTTCCCTTACTCCCGTCGGTGTTCTGCGTCCCGACTCCAACCACCGCTGCTTGCTGTCCGGCCACCGGAGATCGGAGCGCAATAGCCAACAACCTTGTTCCCCTAACCTTGCGCCTCCTTCCCTGCCTCAGATTGGAAGAACTAGCGCGAGTGAGAGACCTGTTTCAGTCTTTTTCCGTGCGTGAGTTTTTCCTCTATTTTCGATGAGTGTCTCTCGATTTCTTTGTTATTTAGTGGTTTGTTGTTGAGAAGTCGAAGTCATAATGTTTTCCCTATTTTCCCTATGATTTCCAGCCACTTTTAGCTCTGTCCGGTCACGATTCTTGCGAGTTTTCCTTCGAGATACAACCTTTGCACCATCTTGAGACCACCACTGCTCGTTCAAATTCGATTCTTGGTGCATTTTAGCTTGAATTCTATTTTATAGTTCAGGTATACAAGCTGTCCGGATTCGAGTTTTTTCCAATCCGATTTCATTGGTTTTCTTTGCGTTAGTAGCATAATATTGACGTATTGTTGGGTTATTATATGTCTGGCTAGTATCCGAGAATTTTCTGGGAATATTTGCGGGAAAGGTGCGATTTTGGGGTAAAAACATATGTAACTGAGAAATAAATTACTTCAGAGGCTAACTCACTCCATCTTCCAGTAGAGAAACAAATGAGATCCAAATTATTAACAAAGCACAATGTTAAGTCTTCTGACTTCTAGAATTGTAGAAAATTGCTATCAATCATTGTTTTGTTGTGAAATAAGTACTGTTATTCTTCCCATTTGATGATGAATCTGATTCGTTTTAATCTGAATTGTTTGCCCATACTCTAGGCTGTCATCTTTTGTCTTTTAGGCCATTCTTCAATTTTTCCTTGATTTTGGGGATGTCATTTTACACGATGCTGATTCTTGCCTTAGAACATTTTCCCGCTCATGTTTGAGCCGGTAAGGGAAAATTCACATTCTTCTCTTGGCAAAATAAATATAAAAATGTAAGGATATTGCTTATGCATCTATCCTATACTCATACTATATGAGCTGTGTGCTATATTGAATGGATATAATATAAAAATGTAGGGATATTGCTTATGCATCCATCCTATACTCATACTATATGAGCTGTGTGCTATATTGAATGGATATCCAATGCAAAAGTAGACTGAAAGAGTGGAAAATTTAATATTGGTAAACATGAGATTAACTGAATTCGACCTCTTGGTTTTCTAATCCTCATTTTATCTGCTGTAGGTTCGAGTCGCATTTAGATTTACCTAGAATTAGTTCTGGATGCCCCCTATTGTTATGTTGATAAATATACGTTGTTTGTTCATACTTGAGTTCCTGATAAATTATATGACCCCAGTTTTTTTGTCATAGGAATATGTATATAACTTTATGAATAAGTTTTTTGTATTTAAGTTTTTTTATTTATAATGTGGTGTTCTCTTATAAAAATGTTGGCAATATTTTGGGAAAGAAAAATTTAGGATAACATCTGACACCTAAGTAATTATATCATATAAATTAAATTATCATCGTGTATATATATGTGTGTGTGTGGGTATTGATAAAATCTCATAATTATTTCAAACAAATGAAAAAGGTTTGTTCACTAAATGGATAAGGAATGGATGCATCTGCCTTCTAGGCTTGTACCCGAGTACGAAGAAAGGGTAAAAAAATTTATAGTACAAGCTAGGAACTGTGGAAAAACACGTGAAGTAATCTTATGTCCTTGAAAACGTTGTAAAAATAAGAAGTATATGAATTTTGACCAAGCTTATGACCACTTAATTATTAAGGGGTTCGATCCTTTTTACACTATTTGAGTCTTCCATAGTGAAACTTATAACTCACAATCTCAAGCTGAAGGTAGTTCAGGAGGAGTTCAGAAAGAGGAAGAAAGTAGAGAGTCATATCACTTATATAAGGATGTTTTTTTGCCGGAAGAAGAGGTTGGACACACTATATCTGAGGCAAAGGATTGTGAGTTTGATGATTTATTAAAATATGCGGAAACTCCTCTCTTCCCTGGTTGTACATCTTACACAAAGTTGTCGACAGTCGTCATACTATACAATTACAAGTGTACTAATGGTCACATAGACAATAGTTTCAATGAGCTCCTTAAGATTTTAGGTGACATGCTTCCAGAAAACAACACACTTCCAGAAACTTTTAACACGTTGAGAAAGTTGTTGAAACAATATGATTTAGGATATGAGAATATTCAAGCTTGCCCAAATGATTGTTGTCTATTTAGAAAAGAGCTTCAAGATCTGGACTCGTGTCCAAAGTGTGGATCATCAAGATGGAAGATAGACAAACTCACCACCAAAGTTTGTAAAGGAGTTCCTGAAAAGGTCCTACGGTATTTTCCAGTGATACCAAGACTGAAAAGGATGTTTAAATCAAAAGAAAAGGCTGAAGAGTTGATTTGGCACTCCAAACACAAAAGTCAAGATCATATGATGCATCATCCAGTTGATTCAATAGCTTGGGATACCATAGATAATAAGTGGCCTGATTTTACATCAGATCCTAGAAATCTTCGCCTTGGTCTTGCAACAGATGGATTCAACCCTTTTGGTGACCTTAGTTCCAGATATAGTTGCTGGCCAGTTATTTTGGTCAATTTTAATCTTCCTCCATTGTTGTGCATGACGAAGGAAAATCTTATGCTGACATTACTGATTCCAGGTCCGAAGCAACAAGGAAATAATATAGATGTATACTTGGAACCCCTTGTGGAGGATTTGAAGGAGTTGTGGGACACCGGTGTGGAGGCGTATATGCAATTAGCAAGTGAATGTTCAATCTGAAGGCTATTTTGATGCGGACAATCAATGATTTTTCAGCTTATGGAAACCTAGCTGGATGTGCCACAAAAGGGAAACTCGGTTGCCCAATATGTGGTGAAGACATATGTTCTATGTGGCTTAAGTATAGTAGAAAGTTTGCATACTTAGGCCACATGAGATTTCTTGCTCCTAATCATCCATTTCGTCAGAAAAATAAGTGGTTTAATGGGAAAAAAGATAGTAAAGGGAAACCTAATTATCGATGCATTGAAAGATATTGAAAATGACTGGGGTAAAAAGCAAAAGGGTGAGACTGTCAACACTTTGAGGAAAAAGAAAAAGAAGTAGGATAGTTCAAAAGAGGTACAAAAACCATTTCAAAGGTGGAAGAAAAAGTCAATTTTTATTGATTTTCCATATTGGAGTGTAAGTTATTTTGCATTCTATTCATTAGCTTTTGCAAATTTTTTATTTTTTGTTCATAAATTGTTAGAAATATTCTGAACTAACACTATGTAACTTGTTTATGGTTATCTTTAGGGCCTCCTGCTACGTCATAACTGAGATGTGATGCATGTTGAAAAGAATGTCTACGAGAATATCATAGGCACATTGTTAAACCTGAAGAAAAAAATCCAAAGATGGTGTGAATGCTCACAAATATTTGGTACACTTAAAAATTAGACAAAAATTACATCCTCAAGAAAAAGGAGAAAATAAATATCATTTACCTGCTCCCCCGTACACACTGTCTAAAAAAGAAATGGATGTATTTTGCTCTAGGCTTAAGAAAATAAAGTTACCCGATGGATATAGCGCAAATATTGGTAAGTGTGTTTCTATAGATGAGCGTAAGCTTATTGGGCTGAAATCTCATGATTGTCATCTTCTGATGCAACAATTGCTATCAGTAGCATTGAGAGATCTTCTACCGAAAGGTCCACACAATGCTATATTTCAGTTGGATGCATTTTACAATGAATTATGTCAAAGAGTATCAGACATTAACCGTTTAGAACAACTCGAGGAGAATATTGATGAAATTCTATGCATGTTGGAAAGGTATTTTCCACCCGCTTTCTTTACCATCTCAGTTCACTTGACAATTTATTTAGCAAGACAGGCTCGCTTGTGTGGGCCAGTCCAATTCCGTTGGATGTATCCATTTGAAAGGTATTAAGTAATCATTAATTTTTTTGACAAATTTTATATTTTGCTATCAACAATTCTTTTATGTGAATTTTGCTTTGTGATTCAGATTTATGAAAATACTAAAAGGGTATGTGAAGAACCGGGCAAGACCAGAAGGTTGTATAGCTGAGTGTTACCTCGCAGAAGAATGAATGACATTTTGTAGTTCTTATATAAAAAATGCTTCTAGTATTTGTGTTCGTTCTAATAGGAACAATGATTTGGAAGATGGATTATTAGAAGGTCGGCCAATTTCTAAAGGGAAAGAAAAGATTTTAGAGGATCACGTGTTACAAGCTGCACATCGATATGTGTTGTTCAACACTGCAGAAGTTGAACCTTACTTACAGTGAGTGTAGTTAGTTTCATACTGTTAGTCTTAATTTATTACATATCTTGTGTATTCTAACATCTTCATTCAATAATTTTAATTAGGATGCACATTGACGAGCTTAAATAAACAGATCATCGTTTCTTAAGTAATGAAACATTGTTACAAATGCAACATATGGAAACATTTGCTGAATGGTTATCAAAACATGATCATGTTAACTCTTCAGACCGAATTCGATAGCTATCACATGGTCCAAGAAAGCATGTTACATCCAGGGCCGTGCTTATTATGAGACAGGAGAGTCCAATGACTCAGGCCCATTTTTTTTTGGGCCCAAAAATTTTTAAAAAAAATTATTATATATAAAAGGAAAAGTGGCCAAGGTGATAAAATTGCTTATCCCAAAACTAACGAGAAAGAAAAAACAGTGGCGAAGGTGATATCTATCCTTCGTCTTCTCCATCTTCGACTCCAGCATCAATTGCTCACCCTTGTAAGTGTATTAACGTTATGTATGATAATAATTTGTATTATAATTGTAGAGGCTCGTATTTCGTATTTGTAAATTTGCGGAATTATTAAAAATTTTCTCTTTAAATAAATAACATGCATCATTCATAAAAAAATTTGATAAAATAAGTTTAACTTAAAAGCAACAGCGGAAGTAAATGTTGTGTTCAAAACAATCACTAAAAATCATTCAACATCTTAAAACTGAGTTTGAATGTAAAATAGTGAATAAACTGAAACATGAGGTCCTCGGGTTCCTACTACTGCTGACCCAAGCTCGTTCACTGGTCCCCGCCCTCGGCCTCGACCCCATCAGTACCTACAACAATCAATTCTAGTGAGTCTAAAGAATCAGCATGCATATATCGTGAATAACAAGTAAATATATCATAAAATTTCGCGTGACATAAAAATATTGTATCGTAAAGCATAATATGAAAATCGCGTCATGGATAATTATAAATACGTGCATATCTGAAAATCATACGTAAAAGCTTTGCTCGATAGAGCTCTGTCATAACATATCATATCGTAATTTTTGGTAGAGATAATGTTTCTACGCAAGTGGCCTATAACATAACATAACATGCACGTCTGATCAGACTAAACCACAGTATACTGGGCGGTAGAGATCATCACGGCCTTTGGACTGGATATCCGTACCCATACATAATCGTAAACCGATCGTAAGTCACCGGATGAAGCAATCCCATAAGCGTAAGGTGGCCACAAGTCATATAGCATATATCTCAAAAATAAATATTTTATATTTTATGCACGTAATATAATTATAACCCCGTTTTACTGAATGATTTGGATCATTCCCAGGCTCGCTGCGGCCTAATTATAACATGAGAAACATGTAAATAATCTTATCTTGACAAAACTTAACATTTGAACCAAAAAACGAGACAACTACGCCCGTAAACTTAGTATTCAACCATGGCTTCGTACCAACCCGAACCGACATTGAACTATCGTTTAGCCATGATTAAAATACACCTAAAATACTGGAAAACATAACCCTAGGGCTGTGATACACGAAAAATTTGAATGGAGGCCCAAATCGTGAAACGCTCTTTTGAGAGTCGCTTTGGCACATTACACCGTAAATTCTCGTACGACCTCTAAACTTAACCGAATCACAAACGGCCAAAAACATGACCTTCCTAACTCATTGAGGCATTGTACAGTCCAAGGCCATAGGCTAAACGCCGACCAAGATCTCAAACACCACCTCTGAACCGAAGCCATGTTGCTGCCAAATGCTCGATGGCAGCAGCTGTGCTTGCTGTGTTCGTTTACGAGACGAATGATCATTGGGGCTTGAACCACCAACCAGAGCCTCTTCCCAACATCCTAAGGTGTGACTTGAACCATGGCTAAGGGCCCTAGGCCAACCACAATCCAAGCAAACACCCAAGACAATCCAACGTTCCCACCCGAGAACCATGCTGCTTCGCATGGGGTGTATTGCTTCACTTGTTGACTTGGTCATTCAAATGGCCATGTGATCAACCATGGCTTGATCTAGACATCATGAGGTATTGTGTGAACCATGGCTAAGGGCTAGAAATCAACCAAGATCCACCCAAACACCCTCAAAAAATCGAAACCAACACACACAACAAAATCAGAAAAATGGAACCGAGGGGAACTTGCATGTTTTTTTTAAAATCGATGGGACCATGAACCAAGCCTTGAAAGGACACCTTGGTCACGTCCTAAACATGCTAAGAAAGGGTTCTAACCATGGTTATAGGCCTTAGACCAACTATTATCCGAACCCTCACCTTGGACAACAAACCATGGAAATCGAGACTCAAAAATTGCAACTATGGAGAGTTGCTGTCCATTTCGTTTTGCTGTGGCGAATGGACTTAAACCGATGGACCAACGTCTTCCTAACACACTCTATATCATGTTTAGATGCAGCCTTGAGTGCCTGGAATCGAGCCAACCTCCTAAAATCACAAAACAAACCAAAACCGTGAAGCACAAGGAAGGGGGATCGAAGGGGGCTGTGCAGAATTTTATGAAATGTTGCTGTCATACTTCGGTTTTGCTATTAAAATCATGTTCATGTGATGTTTTAAAATACCTATAGGACTTGATTGTAGAGCAAAGAACAATATAAACATGCCCGGAAATTTGTTTTCGAAAAAAACAAATCAATATGACGAACACGGCGCGGCGGAGACGGAGTTTCTTTCTTACTTTCTTTCTTGTTTCTCTTAGTGAAGACTCACGATTTCAGCAGCTGTTTCTACTGATATTTTTGAATGTGAGGGGGTGAAGGAGTGCTAAGGGAATGAAGGGGAAGGTTCCCAATTAAATGGGGAGTTTGAATGGCAATCCAATCTTTCTATCCTTGTTGCTATCGGAGATAAGGAAATGATATGATATAATGATGGATTGATGGGTGATTTGGTGGGTGATGGCCGATTCTTCTTATAAAAATGAACGTAAGGATATTGCTTAATTAATAATTATTGGTGATTAAAAATGAAGGGATTATCATACCAAGAAAGGATAAGGAAAAGGATAAAAATGGAAAGTTGCCAAGCACGTGAGGATGTGATTCCAAGGGGGCCGAAATTTGCTATCAAAAATGGTGAAAAATATTGCTTAATTCATGAATTTTTAACTCCTTAAAGTTTTAAACATTTATTATGTATTTTAGTGAATTAATAATTTAATTTAGGATAACAATTTTCTTGCATGCATGGATAGGTCTTAAAATAAATTACTAACATGTTAAGTTACAATTTCTTAAATAAAATAGGTCTAGATTAATTTATCCCCATTGGTTACACATTTTAATTTAGGCTTTTAATTAATTATTGGACATAAAAGAACTTATTTACTACTTAACTTCAATTAATTAAATAAATCCCTAAACATTCTTTTACCTTAAAATAAATTACTCATTGGCTTAAATTAAATTTAGGAATATTTTCTTATTATTAAATTTTATTTCAATACTCCAACTCCAGTCCGTCCTCGCGTATTTAACTGAAAAGATAAAACTAAACTTCTGCGATTTAAAATAAATGATCATGACTCAAAAAATTTTAAAATGAATCAAACACTCATGCATGTATGAAAATAATTTTAATTTAAATAATAGTAATTATGCATGACTTATACGTAGTCTGATTTATCGGGTTCTACAATAATGCTTTCTCCCCTAATCTTGCTACTTGAATAATTTGATTTCTATTGATATATTGAATTTAGGTTTGTAGTTTTATGATTTAAATGGAATTTCTTTACAAGTTGAGTTTTCTTTCGCATGATTTCTGGGTTTTGTTTGACGCGTGTAGACGATAGCCTTGCATCCAAAATTTACCATGATTTCTTGAGGTAAAAAGCCAATCCTAATTTTGTGTCTTAAAGGAGGGGCGAGAATGGGAGCGAAGAAATTCAGAAATGTAGAAAAATACCTGACTGATAAGTCCTCTGACCAAAATAACGAGAATATCATGCAATCTAAATTCCAATAAATAAGTTTTTACCGCATTCTTGACTTAAAAGAATTTATTGTTGTATTGTGGGAGTGTTAATGGTTTCCCCCTTCAAAAGTTGGGAAATTTGGCATATAACCATTTTTTTGTTATATAATGTCTCATAGAGTAGAGTGATTTGGAAAGCTTTCTTTTCCTTTTCTACGTGAACTTCGATTTTGACAAATCATAACAAATCAAATTTTACAAATGCCCTTTCACTTGAAATCTCTCTAATAATTAGTTATACTTCATAAATACCCTCTTTACTTTGTGATAACACATTTTACTATTTTTATGGAAGAAATTTAATATCTTATAAACTGTTACATTTTCAACTCTTCAGATTGAAACATCACATTTTGTTTGGACGATGCTAACCTGCAGGACAATCACCAAAGCACTTTGCTAATCTAGTTTGTAGGTGATTGTGGTGGATACATGTGTAAAAACATGATTTTGATACTGGGATAGGGTGGAAGAATGACAGCTAGGTTAAACAAGAAGGGGTGGAAGCTAAACTTACATTTCTGAATTGTTTTCACTTGGGTACTTTTTTTTAATCGACTGTTATTTTGTCGAGAATTGTCTCTTGCGTTTGTAAAAGTCAATTGCTTTACCTCAACTGATTTGGGAAAACTCATTTTACTCATTTTACAAAAATATTCACTACTGTCTTTAAACATAGACCTACTCCTATTGTTCATTGAATTATTTTTTTGAATTTTTAGGTTAATCATGCCTCCTAAGTACATGTCTAGGTCTCAAGAAAGAAAAAGAAAGCTAAAGATTGAAGAAATGATTCAAAGTCAAGCCGGAGATATTAACAAGTACTTTGTTTCAAATAAAAACATAGTTGCAGATCTTGAAGACACGGTTGATAATTCCATTAGCAGAGAACAAGATAATGAATTGGATGAGAATGAGAATGATACTAAAAAAGTCTTTGAGTCAGTCGATGTGGATGTATTCAATGATCATGAGAAAGATGAAGAATTTGTTCAATATGAGAACTTGAATCAGGAAACTTGGTCTGATGATCCGGCAAAGTGGGACAACATTGATCAAAAAGTTAGAAACTTTTTAGTAGAACGAGGTCCGAATAGAGATGTCATAAAGGTGTTCCCTAAAGATAACGCTAACAGGCATTTCAATGTGTCACATTATAAGAGAATTTTGCCAAACAGAGAGAAAAGTGATAGAAGATGGCTATTATATTCGGTTTCTTGTAACAAGATTTTTTGTTTTTGCTGTAAGTTATTCAAGAAGCAAGTAACCAAGACTGGATATGGTCAGTTAGCTAATGAAGGATACAATGATTGGCATAATTTGAGTCGATGTCTTGCAAATCATGAAGCGAGTAAGGAGCATATGGAGTGTATGACGAATTAGCTTGAATTGAAAAGAAGATTGAAGACAAATAAAGTGATTGATTCAGGAGTACAAGTACAAATTAATAAAGAAAGAGAGCATTGGAAACAAGTGTTACAGAGGATAATCGCAGTTGTTCAATAATTGGCGAAAAATAATTTAGCATTTCGAGGAAGTTGTGAAAAAATTTATGTTGAAAACAATGGTTTGTTTCTACAAATGATTGAAATGATTGCAGAGTTTGATCCAGTAATGAAAGAGCATCTCCGACGGATTAAAGACCATGAGACTTATACTACATATCTTGGTTGCAGAATTCAAAATGAGTTGATACAGATGTTGGCAAGCGAGGTAAGAAAAACAATACTTGCAAAGGTAAGACAAGCAAAATATTTTTCGATCATATTAGATTGTACTCCTGATATAAGTCACAAAGAGCAAATGTCCATTGTCATACGATGTTTAAATGATTCAAAAAGTTTCACAAAAGTAGAAGAATATTGGGTGCAATTTTTAGATGTTGATGATACTTCAGGACTTGGGCTTTTTATGCATCTTAAAAAGGCTTTAGTCAATCTTGAGCTTGATATTGATGATATTAGAGGTCAAGGATATGATAATGGATCTAATATGAAATGTAGGCATAAAGGTGTACAAAAAAGGTTACTTGAAATGAATCCCAGAGCTTTTTATACTCCTTGTGGTTGTCATAGTCTCAATTTGCTTTGTGTGATATGGTGAATTGTTGTCCTAAGGCTATGTCATTTTTTGGAGTAATACAACGGATCTATACATTATTCTCCTCTTCTACCAAGCGGTGAAAGATTTTCAAAGATCACGTGAAGGGTTTGACAGTTAAGCCATTGTCACAAGCACGGTAGGAAAATCATGTTGAGAGTGTTAAACCTATAAAGAAGCAAATTGCACAAATAAGAGATGCTTTGTATGACTTGGCAAATGATAGTGAAGATCCCAAAACAAAGAGTGAAGCTGAGTCCTTAGCGTTATATGAACTTGAGAATTTTGAATTCGTGCTTGGTGTGGTGATTTGGTACAAGTTGTTGCATGCTATCAACACTGTGAGCAAATTTCTTCAATCTGAAATATGGATATTGATGTTGCTATCAAACTTTTACAAGGAATTGTTTTATTTCTTGAAGAATTTAGAGAAGATGGTTACGATAAGGCCATGGTTGAAGCTAAAGAAATGGCATGTGAGATGGGCATTGAAGCTGTATTTTGAGAGAACGTGTTATTCGAAAAAAGAAACAATTTGGTGAAAGTAACAGTGAAGAAGTGACACAGTCAGCTGCAGAATCTTTTCGAATTAACTACTTTCTCTTTATAATCGATCAAGCTCGTTCTTCTATGAAAGCTCGATTTGAACAGTTTCTAAAATATGAAGAAACATTTGGTTTTTTGTTCAATCTAGAGAGGTTTACAACGTGCAGACGATGAAACCTTGTTGAGGTCTTGCAAGAATCTTGAAAACTCTTTGACTCATAAGGGTTGTTCTGATATTAATGGGGATGGTCTATTTTCGGAGTTGACATTCTTGAGGTACTCTTTACCAAGAGAAGCAAAATCGATCATTGATGTAGTGAATTTCTTGAAGAAAATGAACAGATGGGTGTTTCCCAAATGCTCATATTGCTTATAAAATCTTGTTGACTGTCCCGGTCATAGTAGCAAGTGCAGAACGAAGTTTCTCAAAGTTAAAGCTCATCAAAACTTTTCTCCGATCAACCATGTCACAAGAAAAATTGAATGGATTAGCTATGTTATCAATTGAGAAAGAAATTACTGAACAACTTGATTGTACAGAATTGATTAGTATTTTTAGCTCTAAAACTGTTAGGCGTGTTGTTTTTAGTGATCATTTTGGACATGGTTGATATTTTTATTCATTTAGTTTTTTATATTGTCTTTAACGTATTGGTTTAATTTGAAAAAATGCTATGGAACTAAAAAAAATGTGAACACACATTATGATTCAGAGGTCAATTTTTAAAAGTTAGACTCAGGCCCAAATATTGTTAGGATCGGCCCTTGTTACATCTTATACGGGATATATTGTAAATGGACATCGGTTCCACACAATTGATGTTGGAAGGTCGACACAAGATAATGGTGTTTCAATTGAAGCTGATACAGTTTGTCAATCTAATGCTAATGACAATTCACATACAGTAGGAAGACTCATACTATGGGGTTATATGAGATATTGTTTTGCTAGACTACTATTCTTTCAAAGTGCCTATTTTTAGGTGTGATTGGGTCAATCCTGGAACTGGTATCAAAATTGAAGATGGTTTTACACTGGTCAACTTACACCAAGGACTAAAAACTTTTGGAAGTGATCCTTTCATTTTAGTATCACAAGCAAATCAAATATTTTATTCCAAGGACAATGATGAAAAATATTGTTATGTGTTGCTAAAAGCGCCGCCTCGGGTATTCATAACATGAATGTGCTTGAAGAAGATGCTTATATGTCATCAACACCTCTTGATGTGTCCCTACTTGAGTTTAACATTACAGAGAAAGAACCGTACTCAAGGAATGAGTGTTAGGGAATCGATGTGACTGAGACATGACTGAAATTTTCAGCAATAGATTTTATACTTATTTGTTTTGATCGATACTTGTTTTTCTAAAGTTATGTAATTATTTATTTAGTGTTTAAATATATTTGTTTGCTTGTTTATTTTCAGTGATGCATCATGTCATATTACATGTTTATCAGGTCATTAAGTAAAATTCAAAAAATGAGAAAAATGGTCAAAAAATGTAGCAAAGGATATGTAGATGAAATTCAGGTGAGACATTAAATCTTGTTTTATTTTACTAAAGCACACTAGTATATTTCAATGTATCGTTTTTTCCATTTTACAGGAAAATATATCTAATAGGTTATCAAGAATGGATTCTAACAATTCAGCTAATTCATCACATGATTTGCATGGTAAAGAACCAATTGATGATGAGAAAACAGATAAAAAAAAAAGGACGGGGAGCATCAAAGTTGAAAATGGTTAGTGGCCAAGACAAGTGTAAAGAGCTGGAGCATAATGAGTTTGGACAGCCGGTTGGAGATAATTCAGTGAAGTACGCTTCTTTCCTAGGTTGCATGATAAAAGAATTTGTGCCTTATACATTAGATGGATGGAATGACATAAGCGAAGAAGTGAAGGATAGGATGTGGAGCTGTCTTCAGATAATATATTTAGTTACTTAATTTTTCATTTCCATTTTCATAACAAAATGTAGAGATATTTTCTTGTTTTTTAATGTACACTTGACTTACAAAGTTGAGGATTGTGAAAAGAAATCAATTTTTCGAAAGTTGGCTAAATTGTGGCGTGATAGGAAATCCAAATTGCAAATACTTGTACGAGAAGCTAATACAAGTCGACTGGCTTCACGAGATCTCAATCTTTTGAAGCCTGAATTTATGGACCAAAATCAGTGGGACTTGTTTGTTCAGAGGACATTATCACCTAACTTTCAAGTAAGAATTTTTCTGGACTCCTTTATGGTCGCTTAGTACATTTGCTTTACCTTTCAATTTGTTGGTGCTATTTAGATCTTTGTGGTTAATGTATTGTGTTGTTGCCCCAAAGAGACTGCTTGTCACATACATTATTTGCCACACATAAAAACATTTTCATTATCGACTACATGTTTTGGGATTGTTAACAGGTCCCACTTGATTTGTTCGTTATATATTTTCCACACATAAAAACATTTTCATTATCGACTACATGTTTTGGGATTGTTAACAGGTCCCACTTGATTTGTTCGTTATATATTTGCTATTATTTAATCAATTAATTAATTGTTATTGTGTATATGTTATTAATCAATATAGTGCATTCATGATATGTTGAACATTGGCTGGATCACTGGTGACCAAAATGTGTCTACCCTTGGTTGGGCAAGAGACTACTAAGTTTTAATCAACAAAATCAGCAAGAACATGTTAGTAAGTAAACAACATATAAAAAATATAGTATATATACACACTTAAATGCTTTTGAATTATCATGATTACATCGCTTGACACGATTTGATTGTAAAAGTAGGTTGCTAGTGGTGGCATTGGTAGCGGTATTGGGAATGAAGTTGATAGTAATTGTGATATCGATATTGATGCCAAGAAAAATGCTAATTTTGATCATGTTTCTCAGGTAATTATCTTTAAATTATGTATTTTTAAACCGCAAAATTGTTACAAAAATAGACATGGTTGAATCAATAACTTTTCATTTTTTATTTACAGTCAAATTTGAGGAATGTGAGTCTTGGAGATATCCGTGATAATACTAAGTGTAAGCTGCTTAATTGGTGTGCTGATGAATTAGTTGTTGCAGAAGGCCGAATTGCATCCACGGATCCAAACACAAAAGTGCATCACGTTGTTCTTGGTAGATCTTGTTGGAAAGTTTGGGTTGATAAGGTTTTGATGGAGAAGGTGGACCAAATTCGACCAAATGAGGAAATGCAGTTTCTCGAGGACACAATAGGAAGCACGGTAGCATGGTTATCTAAATTTATAGTATTGTGCGATTGACAAATATTCTAGTGATTTGCATTTATTGAAAGTCTAATCATTATTATATATGTACCAGCTGTTGTTACAGATTCCATATCTTGTTTTGGATTTTCAGAATTTCTGTTTTGATATACTGAAAAACAATGACTTAATCAATTTTGTGTTAATTAAACTTAAAGTTGCACTAAATTTTGTGTAAAATTTTGGTTTATCGTTTTTGTCCATTAGATCGATTTTTTTTAACGAATTTAATTTTATCGGCTTGCAAACGAACGATGCAGAATTTGTTTTCATGTTGCGGATATGAATATTAACGGCGTACATTGCACGCTGCAGATAATATTATTCGCAATGTGCGTACACGTTATCGATAATAGTATCCGCGGAATGCATGTGTGCGCCGCCGATAATAGTATTAACGGCGTGCGAATGCACGCCGCGAATAATAGTATTAACGACGTGTTTATGTACTCCACAGATAATAAGTATCTGCGGCGCGCATTTGCACGCCGCGTATAATAGTATTAATGGCATGCACATGTATGCCACGGATAACATTATCTACGGCGTGCGCAATAAATCTTGAACTTTCAACAGCTTGCAGTTGTGCAGCGTGAAATGTGCGCCGCGGAAAGAAAATTTGCGTGCTGCGAAAAGTCATTTTTGTTGTAGTGATATATATCATTCTAGATTCTTAATTTGCAACGAGATTATTCCATTAACACTTAGATTTTCAAGCCCAATATTGATTCATCCTACAAAGCCCTTGATTACCCTTCCTTATAACATTATTAACCCAGATTTTTTATGGTTCTAAATATCTCTTCTAAGCCTTAATCATTGAAAATTCCTATCCTCTAAACCATTCGCTTCTCACTTACTTCTAAACATGTCCTCAAATTTCTTAAAAATTGCAAAATTAATTCTTAATTTTCACAAATATTATCCAATTTGTCCTTAATCTCGAAAATTTCACAATTACCTATAAGTTCTTGGCGTTAATAATTTCATTTTATAGGTTTTTTGTAACATTAATTTCAATAATTTTTAGCTTATTAAACCCAAAATCAATTCTCATAACAACGAAAAATTAATAATTTAACACAAGTGTTCCTAAAAAGTTCTAATTTAATCTTCAAAAATCTCGGAATTTGCAATTTAAGTTCTCGAAAATTATAATTTTGGGCCTACAACTCTTCGAAATTTGCATTTTTGTCTCCATAAAATTTTTTACTTAGCCTCATTAAACCTTAAAATTCTCGAAACTCAGAATTTAATCTTAAAAAAAAATTCGGCAAATTAGAAAACAGCCAATTAGAATTTTATTTTTGCACTTAGGTCCTCAAGTTATGAGTTATTACAATTATGTCATTAAAATTCTCAATTCATGCAATTCAATCCTTAAGTCCAACTAGGTAGAGCATGAATCCTAAATAAATTCTACGTTTTTATACTTTCAAAAACCATCGCAGTCTTCGAATCATTATTCCTTACATTGAATCCTCAAAAATTAATTCAAGTAGTGACCACGAACCATCAATATTTTCTCACGAAACCTACCTGCCCCAAAAGCTTTCATAATCTTCAATATTAACTTATGATCCAAAAAGTAGAACATCAGTACTACTAACCAAAAATAAATATAAACAATTCATTTACAATATTTCCTAATGCCCAATAGAAAAATTCTTATTCATGTCCATTTCCACCACAAAGCCAACATGCATGAAAATCATATAATTTCTCATTTCATGTCGTAATATGCATAAAAATTTTAAAGCATCTAATCTCAAAACATAACGACAGATAAACATGTACTGTATAACGTAAATCATGTAAACATGCAGGTGATAGAATTAAAACATTTAAAACCTTTAAACTTACAGACTTTAGGCTTGAAGACTGAGCTGCAGAAGCTAGCAGTGGCACAACCCTATACAGGAACCTGACTCTGATACCAACTGAAACGTCTACTTATTAGAAAGAGCATAAATATATATATATATATATATATAAGCTTTTGAACATCTTGCATGCATGCAGTCCTACTAAAAATACAATTTAAAAATAATCATAAGTATTTGTCAATAAAAATATAACGGAAGCATAAACAAGAAAATTCTTAACATTCATCAATGAAATAAATGAGCGTATAAAAAAATACTCAAATCCTCTCAACTCATAAAAATCATAAATGTGCGGAAAACATGTGGTCCTCGGGTTGTGTCGCCCCACCAGGCCTGCCTACGCAGAGTTCGGCACCTCCAGTCCCCTCGATATCATGCTCACCTGCATCACACGCATAGTGGGTCTAAAGACTCAACACACCTATACCATAAATAACAAGCACATATACATAGCACACAGCAGTGAAAATATCATGTAATTAACATAACTTTCATGAACTTTAAAAGCGTAATGTAAACGTGCCATATGAAATCGTGACGTGTCAAAACAACTCATCATTAATCATCATTCATCATTCATCATTCATCGTTTCCTTTGGTTAATTCAGTTCATTAGAAGTGACTATCGTACATTATCATTTACGATGGATCCATCATACATAAAATCGCGGTAACCGGCGGCTGTCGGATATCAGTGACAGGATTACCCATCCAATGTGCCTAGGCCACGTCATCAGCATTTACATATACGTCTTAAATATTTACATATACTTTGATAGTCACAACTAATTCCCATCATTCAAAACATCACCATCTTCATCACGTATCAAAATAATGCACATATGCAATTTTCCTTAAAACCAAGCATGCAACGTATATTTTCATAAAGTCTTAAAAATTGTGATCATGATGCGTAAGCATTTAAAACATGATAAATTTGTGCTCAGGGCGCTGTCAGGACTAAAATCTCACTCCGGGGGCAAAATGACCATTTTGTCCCCTGCAAACCCAAAATGACCATTTTACTCTGGACCTCTAAAATTTGACCCGAAGCTTACCAAACTCCTTAAAACATCCCAACACATATTTAAAATATTTCTTAGACGTAAACTCGAGTCCGTTTCAAAACTTAACCGATTCATTGTAAAACTTGGACCGGAGTCCCGGTTTTAGCCCGAATAGAACCGAAATTTAACAAAAATTTTCTCAACTTAAACCATGACGTAAACCTAGATGACCAGCCTATAAACAACCCATTCAAGACAACTTAGGACCTAGAAACAAGCCCAAAGGTTTCTGGAAATCTCCAGTTTACGATAAAAATAATATCTCCCTCGTTTCTTATCATAAAATTACGAATTTTCTATCGAATCAAAGATAACATAGAGTGGTACAAATCATATGTTGAACACATTCCCAGAAAACCAAGCAATAAATCAAAGAATTTGAAATAACAGAGGGTGACAGGTTTTGAGACACAGAAATTCCACAGTTTGAGCGACATTACGATAAAAATCATATCCTCATCGTTTCTTATCATAAATTTACGAATTTGCTATCGAATCGAAGATAATAGAGAGTGCTACAAATCATATGTTGAACACATTTCCAGAAAAACAACCAATAAGTTGCAAAATTTTTAAAAACCGAGGGTGACGGGTTTTGAGACAGAAAAATTCCACAGCTTGAGTGACTTTACGATATAAATCATATCTCCCTCGTTTCTTATTAGAAAATTACAAATTTGCAATTAAATCGAAGATAACAGAGATTGCTACAAATCATATGTTGAACACATTTCCAGAAAACCAACCAATAAGTCACGTAATTTTGAATAACAGAGGGTGAAAAGTTTTGTGACACAAAAATTTCACCCGAAGACTCAAGATGTCGATCGGCACACTCCTAAAACCCAGGAAACTTCGACTCCCATCAGTATTTATCATTCACTCCTATCCTAAACAACACTTTAACACCAATTTTAGGCAGCCTCTTGCATAAGGATAGGAAAACGTGAGTACCCACACAAAAATGCAATATTCTCATGTAAAACCGAAAAGTTCCGCATGTTCTAGGCTAGATCGAAAATTTCTCACACAAATGCATACACAACATAATTATAGGACGTGAATGATGCAAAAACAACGTTACATGGTGTGCCTCGATGTATTTTACGCAAGAACGCCGGAGAAACAATCGTCGGGGAAGCGCCGGAGGAATTTTCTTGCAAGAAAAGTGAAACGTCTGCTATTTATTTTATTAAAAAGTACTAGAAATTTTTTTTTTTCAAACCTCACATAGCATTCGGCCGAATCATAAAATATTTTGGAACCATTTTAAAAGTAAAACAACCAACTATTTTATCAACCCAAAAACATTATTTGAAAAGTATAGTCCATATTATAACCTTTCAAAAACCACTCATAAATAAATCGTCGTAAAAATATGTTTGACATCACTTAAAATCATAAATCATAACTAGTGCGGAAAGCTAGCGTCGGTCCTCGGGTTATGTGCACCTTCAGTCCAGCAAAGTCAACCATCAAGACCTCCCATAACCTTATTATCATAATCACATGCATCATACACACCTAGTGAGTCTAAAGACTCAATATATCATATCATTGATAACAAGTACTACGTAATACAGTTAACATATAACAGTGAAAAATACTTGTACTTCAAATATCATTTTCATGAAGATGCATAAACTTAAACTTAAACATTTTCATGATGCATAAAAACATTTTCATAAATACATGTAACATATTCATATTCATATTCGTATTCATATTCATATGCATATCCATATTCGTATCCATATTCATATTCGTATTCATATTCATGTTCGTGTTTGTTGAATTCAGATCGTGATTGTGACTCTTATTCTTGATCGTATTGGACGATGGATCCATATAAAAAAACCACAGTACTGGGCGGCGGGGACACCAGCAACACTCTCACCGGTCAACTGGGCTTGGCCAACGTATTAACATATTCGTATTCGTATTCGTATTCGTATCCATGAAAACACGATCGTCGGGCTCCCACTGGGACCATAACCCTCACGATATTTCAAACATGTACTAGTCACAATCCCTTCACATCCTTCAACATGTTATCATCACTTTATAAAAACATGCATAATATCATTTTTATTTTGAAACCAAGCATGCAACATATCTTTTAAATGTCCACTTTAACCCTTAATAATCCATGACATTTAAAAATCATATTTTTCAACATGTAAAAATTCATAAACATGTTACATAAACATATTAGCATATAAAACAGCAAATAGGGCACTGCCATGACGTTTACTAATTTTTAGGTGTAAAGACCGTTTTACCCCTGGACGTAAAATTTCACGTTTTTGATATTATCTTAATTTCATTGACTCTATCATGTCCCAAATATTTATTTGAGCCTACATAAATTTTCTCATATTTTTATTTGGCTTAAATCGATGACTTTTAATTTATTCTTTAAATATAACATAATAATGCATTTTAATCCCGAATTAAACCAAACCTTAATATAAAATTTCCAAATTAAAAACTTAGACTTATAATAATTATTTAAGTTTAAAACTATTTTTCCAAAATTTTATTATGCTTAAAACTAGGCATTTCAATTAACTCATTAATTAGCGTTTCGTGCGGCGATTAAATCCCGAATAAATCCAAAACTCGTTATTTTGATCCCAAATTTTTAACATAACCTTTTTATGATTTATTCTACCCTTCCAAGTCACGAGCCACATCCGTGGACCCATGGCTCAATTTTTCCTTCTTTAATTTTTGTTTTTGACACACTAAGGAACCCACCGAGCCATCTCCCAATTTACTTGAGCCACGCCCAAGCCACCTTGAGCCAAAACCTAGCCAACCACCTAAGGACCCTACTGACCAAGCCCAGCCCGAAAAACCAGCCCTGGCCCGCTCAAAAACCTCCTGGAACTCGCCCTAAAATTCTGCACGTGTGTGTGTTTGTTGTGTCCTTGTTGCATTGGGACTCCTAGCCGCCTAGGACTCTACCAGCTGGTTAACCCTCGACCCAACCTGACCCTAACCACTCAGGACCACGCTCAGACCAAGCCCAGACCAACCCCAAGCTCCAAAACCGAAGCTCCACCAGCAATAGCATAATATGGCCGAGAAACCCACCTACCTTGGACTCCACGTTTCTGTTGATAGGACCTAACCAACCACACCAAACCTTGAACCAGCCCCTTGTGCCCCTTCTTAGGACCCTACGGACCTAACCTAGCCCAGCCCCAAAGCCCCTGGCCGAGCCACAGCCCCTGCACAAATTGTTGTACCCTGAGCTACCCTTTTGCTGCAACTCTCGAGTGGAGTCCTAGCGTGGCTAGGACTCTTCCCTTGACTCAACCACATCCCCAGCCAGGCCCTGGTCCCAACCAAAGCCAAGCCAAGCCTTTAATTCCCTTAAACCATAGCCTCCTCCCCACCATGACAGCAACTTGCTACCAACTTTTATTCCTGATCGTGTGCAGTGTTTTGTGTGTGTCCAAGACCCTTTAAAACGTGTAAAAACATGCCACTTTTTAATCCTATATATGGCAGCCCCTTCATGCACACTTGTATCATGATTTTGAATCAAAACCACATGTTTTAAAATTCATGTTTGCATAAAAATGAAAATACATCCAAGTGAAACTTATTTTTCATGCAATCCAATTTTAAATAAATACTATGGTGTGAATGATCAGTAAAAGGGAGAATATGGCGTGCCTTTACGTTTTTTTTATGCACGAATAATCGTTGACGAATCGAAGAACGGAGGCTAGAAGACGATGGCTTGAACTCCTTGCTATTTTCGAAAACTATGCCTTTGATTGCTTGTGTGTGTGTCTTGTAAAATTAGGGGAGGGATTTTTCAGAAAAGTGGCGTGAAGGAATGGTGTAGGGTTTAGGTGATTAACATATTAAATAATAATTAAATAATAACTAGGCTTAGGCCTATTAAGCCAACAACTTAGGCCCATTATTCTTAATTAGGAATTTAATAAAATATTATCAAAGTTTTTGTTTAAATAAATTTGTGAATTTATTAGCCGGGTTGCCAAAAAGCTCGCATTTTTATTGAAAATCCAACACCGATAAAAATTACGCCCCAACATATAAAATCAGCTCTAAACCCCATCTTTTTAAAATAACAAAAAGCATCACCCTTAATTTAAATAATTAAAAACAATTATTTAATAAAATTTTTTTCTATTTTTCAGCCATCGGTCTCCGTTTCTCGATCGCAGCTCGAATAACATTTAAAATACATTTTAATGCAACCATGTATAAAATATAATTTCAACATACAAATATGCACAACATAATTAATTTAATGCAATTAAAACAATTATTTAAAATACAAGAGAATTTAATAAATCGTATGCATGTGGTTCGCGTAGATCTTTAAATTTTCGGGGCGTTACAAAAAGTGCTTGGCCGATGGAGGTTTGGTGCCCAGCTGCTGAAAACCGAGAGAAATGAGCTGAGTGGAGGGGGTGTCGGCTGGTGGAATTAATTTTATATTAAGGGAAGCTTAGTGAAATAATTAAGTAGGTAATAATAAGATAATGGGACTTAATTATTATTTAAAAAGTTTCGAGTTTTGAGCTCACCAAGTTTAAAAATAGGCTCATCAAGCCCAAACACACTCTCGAAATTTTTTCGTGTTTAGGTACATTTTTAAAATTATTGCCCGAACATTCAAAAAGTCCTTCGTTTCGATAAAATTCGCGTACCAATTAAAAATATGTTCCAGCGGGTAAAAATACCCAATAAAGCCCATTTTTGAAAAAATACACTTAAAAACACTCTATATTGATTAATAAAAATTATTCCCTTCATAAAATAATTTTTCTGATAAATCCCCGGTCTCCATTCCTCATTCGAGTGCGAAATGCAACTAAAAATCCTAAGCATGAAACTTTTAAAACTTCATGAAATAAAATCTATCATGCAACAATTGTAACGCCCCAGATTCGACGACTGTCCTCATTGTATCAAGACGAGTCTTTTCAGCGTGCTTATGTCCTCACTCACACGCACCCTGAGAAACTTCTCAGGAGGTCACCCATCCTAAAATTGCCCCAAATCAAGCACGCTTAACTATAGAGTTCTTATGTGATGAGCTACCGAAAAGAAGATGCACCTTTGTGATATGAGTAGTACCAATCAAATTTTTTAAGCCCTCTTCAACTGTACAGTCCATTACATTGAACAGTCTCAGAATCCCTCTCATTCCCGTGTGGGTGGTTCATTCATGTTTCCTCCACCTAGGAGCCTGCCAGGAGCCGCTCATTGTCCGTGCAATTGATTTCACCGGCGATCACCCCCCGCCCTCTTCGGCCCCGGGCCTGACATGCCCACCAGCTTCCGCTTGGTTCGTCCCCGAACCACACCGTGCTATGAGAGGTCGGCTCTGATACCAAATGTAACGCCCCAGATTCGACGACTGTCCTCACTGTATCAAGACGAGTCTTTTCAGCGTGCTTATGTCCTCACGCACACGCACCCTGAGAAACTTCCCAGGAGGTCACCCATCCTAAAATTGCCCCAAGTCAAGCACGCTTAACTTGGAGTTCTTATGTGATGAGCTACCGAAAAGAAGATGCACCTTCGTGATATGAGTAGTACCAATCAAATCTTTTAAGCCCTCTTCAACTGTACAGTCCATTACATTGAACAGTCTCCGAATCCCTCTCATTCCCGTGTGGGTCGGTTCATTCATGTTTCCTCCACCTAGAAGCCTGCCAGGAGCCGCTCATTGTCCGTTCAACTGATGGCACCGGTGATCACCCCCCGCCCTCTTTGGCCCCGAGCCTGACAACAATTATGCATAAAATTCATAAAAATAATTAAACCCAAATTAGTGAAATAAACATGCATTTAATGCTTTAAAGAAATTTAATAAAATACCAAAGAAATTTAATAACTTACATGCATGTGGTTCACGTGGACTTTCAAAATTTCGTGATGTTACAATTCGATAATAGGCAGGGAAAAGGAGACTGAGGACGAATTGCAAGGCTTCCTAATATGATTGAACAATGATTTAATTTTTCTAAAACTGTTGGAGTTCGAATTATTTTACGAATCGAGCTCGATTTTTCTCGGGAAGCCGGTTTTTGACAAACAAAGAGTTTTAAAAGATAAAAAATATTATATTTGGGAATTTTTTTATAAAATTTTATTATTTAAATAAATAAGTGTTATTGGGCCCAATTTAATTAATTTAAGTAAGCTCAATTACCCTTAAGTTTGCAAGCCCAAAATCATAGCCCGTTTAACTTGAAATTAAATCTAAAAATAACTAAACCTAGTGTTTATTCACCCTAATTCCATACCACCAACAGCCAAAAACACACCACACAAACAATTCAGATTTTCGAAAATTAGGAGGAGAAGAAAAACTTGTGTTCTTCGTCGCCCGTTCGTTCTTCCTCGCCGACAATTGAAAATCCGAGCGTTACAAACGCAAAGACATGTTTCCTAAACCCTTTTAAATATCATACAAATCATAATATGTGTGTGTTTAATTGTTTATGCATGAAAAATATGATTGTTGAATTATCTTTACGGTGGATCATATATTTTCAAAAACGCGACGATATTACGCGATTTCGGAAAACGTTTTTTTAATCTGACGGACACGCTACCAATACATGATAAAAATATGAAGGAAACATGACATGATAAATATTGAAGGAATAACAAGCTGGAAATCGTAAGAATTTATCATGAAGGAGCCGTGGGTTTGTTGTTGGGTTTGCAAATTCAAGGGCTCGATTCTTATGCATGTGGGCATGTGGCTCGACCAAGTCTAGAGGTTGGGTCCTAGGGGCCATGGTTAGGTCCTGGGAAGATTCCTAGGGTGGCTAGGGTTCGAGATTTGGGCTGGGGAAGAGTCCACGTAAAGAGGGACTCTCCCCCACGCTCGTGCATCTGTCAGCAGCCAAAGGGGGCTCGTTGCTGGGGTTTGGACAAGCTAGGTAGGTCCTATAAGGTTTAAGAATGATGGGAAAGGGCTGGGCCAGGGGCTAGAGTGGCTGGGCTGGCCGCTGGCTCGAGAGGGCGTGAGGGAGCACATTCTCGTGCAGGTTGTGTTCTGGCTTCAAGGGGTTCGATGCTTGGGTCAAGGGCTTGGACAGGTCTGAGTAGGGTCTGTGCGTGGTTCAGGGATGATTAGGGTTAGGTGGGCTCGGTGGTGGCTCGGCTGGAGGTGACTTAGGTTGACTAGGAGCATACTAGCGTGAGTTTTAGAAGAGTGCAGTTTCGGGTCTGGTTCCAGGAGGCTTGTGTGTGGGTTAGGGTCATGTTCGTTGGGTTGGGCTTGGTTAGGAGGGTTCCTAGGTGGGTTGGCTCGGGTTTGGCTTGAGGCGGCATGACCATGGCTCGAATATTTTAGGAGATGGCTCGGTGTGTCCTTATACGTGTCAATTTCAAAATTTAAAAATCAGAACCATGGGTCCACGGGTGCGGTTCATGGCTCCCAAGGGTAGGATAAATAACAAAAATGTTATGTTTAAATTTAGAATCAAAATAATGAGTTTTGAATTTAACCGGGATTTAATCGCCACACTAATCGTTAATTAAAGAATTAATTGAAAAGCCTAGTTTAGGCTTTATAAAATCATGAAAATTTATATTTAAGCTTAAATAATTATTTAGAATAAGTCCATGTCATTAAAAGTCAGAAAAATATAAAATCAAAAAATTTTACGTCTAGGGGCAAAACGTTAATTTTACCCATAAGAAAATAAGTAAACGCTTGGCAGCGTCCGAAGGATCATAATGCTTGTAAAATGATATTCTATGATTTAAAATGATGATTTTGATGATAATATATATTAATAAGATTTATAGTAAAGTTGTGCAATTTATACTGTTTAAAATGCTATTTTTGGAAATTTATGCTATTTTATGATTTTCAAGAAAAAGAAAATATTTTGAGGGATGTGAATTGACTGTGACATATGATATATGATTTGTGGGGGATTCGTTTATGTTGAGTACAGTGAACTTAAAATTTTATAGGGATGTCGTGAGGGGAAAAGGCCATAGAGGGTGCCCACTTACGGGAAAAGGCCCCAGAGGGAGCCCATCTATGGGAGAAGGCCCCCGAGGGAACCCAGACAATCGTATTTGCATTGTGGAGCCTAGTGCACACCTCCATGGGCCATGTTGAGCTGAAAACTTATTAGTCGACCAAAGGATAAAAGCTAGTCACTTTCAATGATCAAACTTCACCCAAAATGATACATGATTGAAAGCTTTACGATAAAAATGATTTTATGATATATGATTTATGATAATGATTAAAGTTATTTTTAAAATGATTTATTTAGGCTCAAAAGGTATTTAAAATGATTTTACGATTTATTTATGTTCAAAGTTATTTTAAATAAAGGTATGATTTTAATGCATGTGATTGTATAGATATTATTTGCTATCCATGTTTAGAACGTACTGAGTCTTTAGACTCACTAGGTTTGTATGATACAAGATTTGATGATTTATGGGAGGTGCTGACGATTGAGTGGATTGAGTGCAGCAGTACACAACTGAGGTCCTTTATGTTTCCGTACTAGCTAGATAGATTTATGATTTAAAGATTTATGTTAATGATTTTATAAAAGATATTTTTATGCACTATTTTATTGTTAGTTATCTTTTTAATGGTCAATTTAGGAGTTTGGGTTATCGATGCGCTAGGATTTAATTTATGCACTTGATTTTTAAATTTGTAAATTATTATGATTCATGATTTTGTTAAATTATTTTATTTCGTAATTTATGATTTATGATTAGAAAAAAAAATCGAGGTTGTTTCACATGTCGTGTGCAATAAGAATAATAAAATCTTATTTTAATACTAATATTCCTTTTAATTAATTACTCTAATTAATTAAGTTAATGAAAGATTTTTATTGCATTCCATTCATGGTCAATCTAGAATCAATACATAATTTTTGAGAATATTATGCTTCGATATTATTTTTCTTTGTGTGCAAATTTTTAAAATTATCATATCATGAATATTTTCATATTATATAAATCAATATCATATTTTATAAAAAGTTAATTGGCTATATTTTAACTCAATTAAAATATAATTATTAAAGCTCATTTGAACTTTAATAAATTATCATGATGTGCTTATAGTCTTACAAGCCCATGATCTATACTGTAATTATATTAATATCATCATACTCCCGACCGACGATCCAACATCATCGATCTGACAATTTTAACTTATTTGTTATTATGATGCACACTTTAATTTCGAGATTATTAATGTCTAAATAAGACATGTGTAATTATTTTGAATGTTTTAGCAGTCATGCTCTCAAAATTTCTATAACTTTTATAAACTTTAGTTATAAGCTTATCGATTGATCATATCAAACTTATTTCTCATAAATTCAAATCTTTGAATTTATTATCTCAACGGGAACAAGTAAATCAGTGCTTGTGTGACCCTCAATGGTTCAAAGATACAGCTAGCTATGGGTTCACAACTCTTTGTGATTCAGGACATAATCTTTTATTCGGGCTTACCTTAATTTGCCCCATTCTATGTATCAACAATTGATCATGAGAATGTAAGAAATCATATTTCTGATTAAACCCATGGAATCATGGTAAGAGCTTCTAGTAGAATCGCCCCATGATTCCCTAGGTATCGCAGATAGTGCCTGCAAGAACCAGTCGGTTATGATTAACGTACAGTACGGTCCCTTCATCTCATGTATCTCGGTCGAATTTGCAACCATTGATTCATCGAGAGTTTCATAATAATTCGATAACTGTGGGACACATATTTGAGAATAAATAATGGCATCGCATGTACAACTACAGAACTCCTTCTCTAACGTATATTTGATACTTTGGCCAGAGATTTCATGCACTATTATTTAATCAGATCACATAGGATATCCACACCCGCAGGTGAGCGGTGAATTCCCGACTACAATGCACTGGCTCCTATATGTGTCACAACTGTACCCAATCTTGTCATCTTATGACTCTCATCGAGTTGGTAAACGAGTCAAAGAACAGCCCTATCATATAGATCCTTAGTGTTGTCCCGGGTTGTAAGGACTAATGGTGTACAATCATAAACACGGACTTATCCTCTCGATGAATGATAACCACTTAGAAAGTCCGAGGGAGGGTAGTTCGGTATAATCATCATATGACTATCCATCTGCATGTTTGGACATCTATATGCCCTTAACAAGAAACGCGGTACACAACATCACAGATGCTAGTCTCGAGCTCAAGCGACTTTTATCCACGTTTTAGGCGGCTGAATCGACTAGGAACGAATTTAGATCATCTAGTGTTTGCAAATGAGTTTCAACATCGAATTACGATTCATTTGTATTAAAGTATAATTAAAGTCTTTATCTATGTTGTTCACATGGGTATACAGATAAAGAAATAACAAACCATGAAATAATGAATTATGTTAAATTAAAGATCGTTAATTACAAATGATTCAATAAAATCTCTATCTAACAGTTGGCTTGCAGGGCATCTACTCTAACAATCTCCCACTTGCCCTAGAGCCAACTAGCCATAAACTTTAATCTCATTGCTTCGCGATGCTTCTCAAACAATGGTCCTGGCAAAGGCTTTGTAAGTGGATCAGCTACATTTTCTGCAGAGAGGACTCTTTCGAATGATATATCTCCTCTTCCCACAATCTCCCGTATGATATGGAATTATCTCAGTACATGTTTGGATCACTGATGAGACCTTTGTTCCTTTGCTTGCACAATGGATCCAGTGTTGTCGCAGTACAACGGGACAGGATCAACTCCATTAGGAATAACGCCCAATTCTTGGACAAAATTCCTCATCCAAACTGCATCTTTGGCTGCAGCAGATGCAACAATGTATTCAGCTTAAGTGGTGTAATCAGCAGCGCTGTCTTTCTTGGATATTTTCCAAGATACAGCCGAACCATTTAGTATGAATACAAAATCAAAGGTCTATTTCGAATCATCTACGTCACATTAGAAACTAGAATCAGTGTAGCCTTCCAATTTCAATTCTCCACCATCATAGACCATGAACAAGTTCTTAGTCCTTCTCAAGTACTTAAGAATAGCTTTCACGGCCTACCAATGCATTGGACCAGGGTTCGCCTGATATCTGATTGTAACACTCAAAGCATAAGCAACATAAGAACATGTCGATATCATACCATACATGATACTACTAATAGCTGACGCATATGGAATACGTTTCATCATCTCTATCTCTTCATCAGTTTTGGGACACATATCTTTAGATAGAGTAACACCATGACGCATTGGTAAGTATCCTCTCTTGGACTCTTCCATAGAGAATCTCTTCAGGATGGTATCGATAGAAGTGGCTTGGGTGAGCCCCAAAATCCTCTTTGATCTATCTCTCTAGATTTGTATTGCCAATACATAGGATGCTTCACCCATATCTTTCATGGAGAATCTACTTGCTAACCATACTTTAGTTGATTGCAGTAATCCTACATCATTCCGAATGAGTAGGATGTCATCAACATAAAGTACAAGGAATGTCACTACATTCCCACTAACTTTCTTGTGCACGCATGGTTTCTCAGGATTTTTACCAAAACCAAATTCCTTGATAGTGCTATAAAATCTGAGGTTCCAACTCCTTGACGCCTGCTTGAGACCATATATTGATCTCTGAAGTTTGCATACCTTATGATCACTTTCTACTGATGTCTATCCCTCAGGTTGAGACATATAAATATCGTCTTTGATGTCTCCATTGAGGAATGTAGTCTTTACATCCATTTGCCATATCTCATAGTCATACCATGATGCTATGGCTAGTAGTATTCTAATGGAATTAAACACAACAACTTGTGAAAATGTTTCCTCATAGTCAATTTCTTGCCTTTGTGTATAACCTTTTGCAACCAGTCTTGCTTTGAAGGTCAATACCTTTCCATCTGTCCCAAAATTTCTTTTGTAGATCCATTTGCATCCTATGGGAACGATTCCCTCAGGTGGATCCACCAATGTCCAGACTTGGTTTGAATACATAGAGTCAATTTCAGATTGCATGGCTTCAAGCCATTTGGTTGAATCAGTATCAGATATTGCTTCTATGAAGTTCATTGGATTACATCCAACACAAGGCTCATCATAGCCTTGTTCATGAAGAAGAGTGTATCTTGCAGGTGGTCTGATAACCCTTTCAGACCTTATAGGAGTGTGTACTTCAAATACTGGTTGTTGGGTATTAGGTTGAACTTCTATAGTTGAAGGAGTATCTTGAATTTCTTCAAGTTCTATCATCTTGCGTTTTCTATCTAATAGAAATTTCTTTTCCAAAAAGGTGGCATTTCTTGAAATAAACACTTTTGCTTCATTGGGGGTGATAGAAATAATATCTAACAGAATTCTTTGGATATCCTACAAAGTAGCACAAAGTGGATCTACTATCCAATTTGTCTCCCAGTGTCTGCTCCACATTAACAGGACATCCCTTATTCTCAAGTAAGAATATTTTGGAGTTTTTCTCATCCATATCTCATATGGTGTTTTATCCACTTCTTTAGTATAGACATTATTCAACAACAATGCCGCAGTTTCAAGCGCAAATCCCCAAAATGATGTAGGCAATTCAATGAATCTCATCATAGATCGAACCATGTCCATCAAGGTTCGATTACGACGTTCAGAAACTTCATTCAATTGTGGTGCTTCTGGTGGAGTCCACTATGAAAGAATCTCATTCTCTTTTAGATAACCCAAAAAGTCAACACCCAAGTATTCTCAACTTCGATCAGATCGAAGTGTCTTAATACTCCTTTCTAGCTGTTTTCTACTTCAGATCTGAATTCTTTGAATCTTTCAAATGATTCAGTTTTGTGTTTCATCAAATAAACATACCCCTACCTCGAATGGTCATCAGTAAAGGTAGTGAAGTAGGATTTCCCATATTTTGTGCTAACATTTAACGAGCCACAAACTTCTGTGTGGGTCAAATCTAGTAGACCATATGCACGTTCCACGTTTCCATCGAATGAAGTCTTGATCATTTTCTTTTTAGACAGGACTCACAAGTAGATAGAGAATTTATGTCTGACAAGTCAAACATGCCTTCTCCCACTAGTTTGTGCATCTTTCTTTGGGAAATCTGACCTAGTCTAGCGTACCATATTTGTGTGGGATTTAAATTATCTAACTTTCTTTTGTTTGTTGTTGAAATCCTGTTTACTTGGACATTCACTCGTCATTTTTAGAACATTTCTGGCGCATGTAATTTCTTATGTCCGGAATTCTTTAGTGAAATCAATATGTTCTGACTTATCGGGCTTTGTGGGCCCTTTAAGTGTCCTTTAGAGTTTGCCTCTTATTGGGTTTGTTTTTCTTGTGAGGGGCAGAACATTTCTTTCCCTTACCTTGATGGCCATTTTTCGTCCTGACGAGAGACCCATTAGAAAAACAACATTTTTCTGTTTTATGGTGATCTCATAAGTCATAAGCGTATTAACTAATTCTTCAAGGCTGTCATCGATCTTATTCAAATTGAAGTTCGCCATAACCCTTGTCAAATGAGGAAGACAAAGACAACAAATTGATGTCATCAAGTAACTCATATTAGGAATCACATATTCCATGCCCACCACATTCCCAATAAGCCCAGTCATATGTACACCACGCTCATGAGCGAGAGCCTCATCTGGCATGTGTATAGTCATGAGCTCCTTGAAAGTGGTGTGCATAATTGTATGAGTTTCATGCACCATGCAACTCTTGCACCTGCATTCGAATGTCAGCAGCATTCAAATTTCCTCAAACTGTACCTACAGTTCATTTGACATAGAAGCGAGCATGTTATACTTTAGCTTGCATACTATGGTCCTACCATCTTGCATGCTTTGTCAGTTTAGCAGGACTGACATTAATGTGTATGCTATTTTCTCCAAATTCAGAACAATTTTTCAACCAGTCTTGAAAGTTAGATTCGATTAGCTTGTTAATAATAAAAATGGATTACTTGACGAAATCGAAAATATACTATATGGAAACAGAATAATGCTTGCTGATAATTTTAAAATAATTCTAAGATATAAAATATGAATTTTATTTTATAAATTTCTCTCCCACTATTTTGACATTTCCACCACCCTCAGATGAAAAAGGGAAATCGTATTTCTTTAGTAGGCACGTAGAGTTCAATTAACCAATTATAATCCTGAATAATATCAGCCAATTATAATTTCTAAAAGGTAGAATCCAATTGTATCCCTATACAACCTCCGCGTGTTTCACCTCACGTTTAATAATGACCCAATAATATGACGTTGTTTATTTTCACATGTCAAACCGACCCATCAATATTGAATTGTAGTGGACGGTCGTCATGAGTTTCCCTAATAATATGAGCCGAATTCATGAAAGTTTCACTCAATTCACATCATATGTCTGGTGGAAGTCACAGCTTTCCGACGTCAGAGCCTCCCCAATAATATGAGCCAGACACTGTCCGCGGATAGCGATCATCATGCAACCACGGTTGATGGAAGCAAAAATAAATTAAACTCTTTTAATTTTTACTTTTGTGGTTTGATAAAATTTTTTAATCTTATTCAAAATGAAGGATTTTAATTATAAAATTGTCTCATCATTTTGATTTAAAATCGCGTGCCACGAGATTGTATGTTTGCCGGATACTTGCAACTATATTATCTGATAATATACATACATGCATACTACTATATATCACATATATATATCATAATATGACATTCAGCAATAAACAAGGATGATCGATCACCAACACTATTAGTTCCATGTGAGCCATACATGGATCCAGGTCCAAAACCTAGGTGAATGTGGGGATGCAAATGCAACTTATTACAAAAGCTTCCAATATTTTTTAAATGTCTTCATCTTGTGCATCGGCCCACCATATTCTAGTCTTGATCTCCCGCTATTTATAATAATTACATTTAAATAGCCATGACACATAAGGGATACATATCATGAGGTGGGAACAGGCCACAAACCAGGCCCACTTTAAAAATATCAAATATTAACAAAATAAATAAAACAGTAAAATAACCTAACATACGCCTAACACATTGGTCAAGGCTCTCGATCATCCTTGATGTATTTAATATCAAATATTAACATTAATTAATTGAACAAATTTAATTAATTTATTAATCATGCATCTAATAATATTATCACTAACCACCACAATTATTAAAGAATTTAATAAATTAAATAAACACTTTTATTTAATTTCTAATTAATTCAATAATAATTAATTTCTTGTGAAACATATTTTTTACCATAAATAATTAAAATCATATTCTAATTATTTTCCTTACAAGAAAATTATAAATTTAGCGAAATTTTATTTTAAGGAAAAGTTGAACAAATTTCATAAAATATCAATTTTATCAAAAATTTTGTAAAATCAGAAAATCGCATATTAGGCCCGAACAATTCAAGCCCACGACCCGGCACGATGCCCGAGACATGTCGGCCCGCCCGCTGCCCGATCATATCGGGCAGTGGCAGGCACACTGTGCGCCTGCGACATGCAGGTCTTGCTCGTGCACAGCTCCTGCTCATGCGCCGCGCGGACGCTCGGCGCAGCTCGTGCACACCCGCTGCGCACACGATCTGCCCAGAACAGTTCCGGGCAGGTTCGGAAATAATTTTATTTTTTTCGAAAATCTGATAAAATTAAAATTTTTGTGGTGCATAAATTTTCTGAAAAATTTTCTTGTGTGGTTAGAAATATTATTCAACATGATCAAAAACCAAACGATATAGAGAACATGGCTCTAATACCATTGTTGGATCTCGGTTTTCTCGTGTCCAAATGCAGCGGAAGTTTAAAAACTTTTAGATCTTGACATTCAAGATATATTTGAGCAGTCGTATGATTTTAAAAATTAAACATACAAAGGATGTTTAGTAATATACCTTTAGTGAATAATTCACTTATCACTAACTACTCCGGTGTTAGCGGACGTAGCTCTTGATGTAAATCCCTATGAACATTCTTCGATCTACTAATCCGGTCCATGACTGTAATATTTACTTCTCTTCTAACTTGTACTAGAAAATTAGAAGATATTTTTCATAGAAATAGAAGACTAAAAACCGGCACAACTCTCGACCTTGGAGTGACCAAATATTTCTTGTTTTGAAAAAGGATTTTTGAGAGCTTCTCTTTTGAAATTGGGAAGAGCCGAAACCTTTTCTTCTTTTTCTTGCCAAAGTTTTTCGGATGTCTTTTGTCCAATTAAGAATCAAAATCCTTATAATTATTTCTAATCCTTAATTTACTTAATTAATTTAATTAATTAAGATAATTAAATATTCTAAAAGTATTTGCATGCCAAATCACCGAAAACCCTTTTTGAATGCATGTCGTGTGCAATAAGAATAATAAAATCTTATTTTAATACTAATCTTTCTTCTACTTAATTAATCTAATTAATTAAGTTAATGAAAGATTCTTACTGCATTCTTTTCATGGTCAATCTCGAATCAATACATAATTTTTGAGAATATTATGCATCAATATTATTTTGCTTTGTGTGCAAGTTTTTAAAATTATAGAATCATGAATAATTTCATATTACATAAATCAATACCATATTTTATAAAAACTTAATAGGCTATATTTTAACTCAATTAAAATATAATTATTAAAGCCCACTTGAACTTTAATAAATTAGCATGATGGAGTTATACTCTTACAAGCCCATGTTCTATGCTCTAATTATATTAATATCATCATAATCCCGATCGACGATCCAACATCATCGATGTGAAAATTTCAAATTATTTGTTATTATGATGCACACTTTAATTTCGAGATCACCAATGTTTAAACAAGGCAGATGTACTTCTTTTGTCTATTTTAGCAGTCATGCTCTCAAAATTTCTATAAGCTTTTATAAACTTTATTTATAAGCTTATCGATTGATCATATCAAACTTATTTCTCATAAATTCAACTCATTGAATTTATTATCTAAAAGGGAACAAGAAAATCAGTGCTTGTGTGACCCTCAATGGTTCAGGGATACAACTAGCCGTGGGTTCACAACTCTTTCTGATTCAGGATATAATCCTTTATTCGGGCTTACCCTAATTTGCCCCATTCTATAAATAAACATTTGATCATGAGAATGTATGAAATCATATTTCTGATTAAACCTATGGGATCATGGTAAGAGCGTCTAGTAGCATCGTCCCATGATTCCCTAGGTATCACTGATAGTGCCTGCAAGAACCAGTCGGTTATGATTAACGTACAGTACGGTCTCTTCGTCTCATATATCCCGATCGAATCTACAACCATTGGTTCATCGAGGGTTGCATAATAATTCGATAACTATGTGACACATATTTGAAAATAAATAGTGGCGTCGCATGTACAACTAGAGAACTCTTTCTCTAACGTACATTTCATACTCTGGCCAGAGATTTCATTCACTATTATTTAATAAGATCACATAGGATATCCACACCCGCAGGTGAGCGGTGAATTCCCGACTACAATGCACTGGCTCCTATATGTGTCGCAAATATACCCAATCTCGCCACCTAATGACTCTCTTGGAGTCGGTAAACGAGTCAAAGCACAACCCTATCATATAGAGCCCCAGAGTTGTCCCAGGTCGTAAAGACTAATGATGTACAATCATAACCACAGACTTATCCTCTCGATGAATGATAACCACTTGGAAAGTCCAAGGGAGGGTAGTTCGGTATAATCATCATATGACTACCCATCTGCACGTTTGGACATCTATATGCCCTTACCAAGAAATGTGGTACACAACATCACAGATGCTAGTCTCGAGCTCAAGCGACCTTTATCCACGTTTTAGACGGCTGAATCGATTAGGAACGAATTTAGATCATACAATGTTTGCAAATGAGTTTGAACATCGAATTACGATTAATTTGTATTAAAGTATAATCAAGGTCTTTATCTATGTTGTTCACATGGGTATACAAATAAATAAATAAAAACTATGAAATAATGAATTATATTAAAATAAAGATTGCTTATTACAACAGAGTCAATAAATTTCCTAGCCAATAATTGGCTTACAGGTAAAAGTCATAACCACAAAATTTAAACAACTAAACTTAGCATAAAAGCCCAGACGTACACATGCGACTCCCGAATTAATTAAAATAGCCTGCGACTTATCGAACGACTCGGGACTCGAACCATGCTTAGAAGACATCCTAACTACTGTCCAAGACCCTAATCGGCCCCAAACCATAATCGAACTAACTTAAAACAACCTACAAACCATAGAAAACAAAGTTGTCCCAAGGAAACGCCCTACGACCCATATGCGCTTCTAACGACTCTACGCTTAAACCGACTCGAACTGAAGCCAAACCAGGCCCTAGACTCGAACCTTAGACATATAATAAGACCATGGTTAAGCCATTTTTAACTTAGAACCAGCGCCTAAGCTCCAAAACTTCAGAACCGTGACAGCCCCTCACGTGAGGGACAATTTTGTGCAGCTTTTGTGTTTCTGGTTCCAGCGCTCTACCCGACCATCCATCCCATAAACCACCACCACAAGACTCATCCTAGGACCCTCACACACGTCCCATACCATAGCCACGAGCCCCTAAATAGCCCCTGCACTGAACCGCACCAGCAAGACCATAACAGCCCCTCCTATGAGGGCCAAATTCTGTGAAGCTGTAGTTCTTTTGGTTCCAGCCACCTAGATGCCACTCCGGACCATGAACCATCATAACAAGACTCATCCTAGGACCCTAATACATTCCCCAAACCATAGCCAAGAGCCCCGGACCAGCCATATACTGAACAACAAGATCCAACACCTACAGCCCCCACGTGCCCCCCCAATCCTATGCTGATGTGGTTTTCTAGTTCCAGCTATCTATCCAGCCAACCAGCCCATGAACCACCCTATCTAGACTCACCCTAAGATCCTTAGAGACTTCCTAAACCATATGCCCGAGCCAAGGTCCAGTCCCTGCACTCATCCAAGCGCCTGAACCCAAGAACGGCACCCTCATGCCTCTTACTTCCCACGCTTAAACCAGCAGCTACTGTCCCTACCTGGACCCCTTACCTGTTGGATCTAGTTTTCTACACGCCCAAACGCAGCGGAAGTTTTAAAAATTTTAGATCTTGACATTCAAGATGCGTTTTTCTTTGGGCTCTCGTATAATTAAAACAAAAACATACATAGGATGTTAGAATCGTTATACTTTTGGTGAATAAATCACTGGACACCAACCGATCCGGTATAACAGATCTGGCTCTTGATGAATCCCTACGAACTTTCTTCAAGAGACTCCTTTCGTGTCGTCTAATCAGGTCCACGACTGAATTGTTTGATCCTCTTCCAAATTGCACTAGAAATATTGGAAGAGATTTAACGTAGGAGAAAATTATTTGAGAGACGGCTCAAAAACTTTTCTCAAAAGGAGGTGGCCGATTTTTTTCTTCTTTGGAGGAGAGGTTCTCGAAAATTTGTGGTCTTAGAGGCTAGGGTTTTGACTTCTCAATCCTTTTTATAATTAACCCTTGACCTAATTATCATAGTATAATAATTGGGTCCTTTAATTAACATTAATGGGTTTTGATTAATTAATTGGATTAATCCAACTAATTTAATCAATTAATCAAGGTCCATTAATACTTTAATTATTTAATATGTTGGACTTGTACTCTTACAAGCCATTTAAACATATCATCCATCATATTTAATTTATTAATCAATAAGCTCAACTTTTGAGTTTAATAAATTAAATCATTATAAATTCAACATTTGAATTTATTATTTAAATTATAAATTCAACTACTTGAATTTTCACCACCTCCAAAATTTAATATTTAATAAACCCAACATTTGAGTTTAATAAATTAAATTCTCAAATTTTATAAATTCAACTACTTGAATTTATTCTCTCCAAATTTCAAAAATTCAACTTCTTGAATTTACTATATCATAAATTCAATTCCTTGAATTTACTTTCTCAAAATTTAATTATCATAAATTCAACTCCTTGAATGTATTCTCTCAACGGGAACAAACGATATAGTACTTGTGTGACCCTCAATGGTTCAGGGATACAGCTAGTCGTGGGTTCACAACTCTTTGTGATTCAGGACATAATCCTTTATTCGGGCTTACCCTAGTTAGCCCCATTCTTTTCATCAATACCTTGATCAAGAATGTCAGAACTCATTTCTGATTGCACCCATTGGATCATGGTAAGAGCGTCTAGTAGCATCGCCCCATGATCCCCTAGGGTATCACTGATAGTGCCTGCAAGAACCAGTCGATTATGATTAACGTACAGTACGGTTTCTTCATCTCATATATCCCGATCGAATCTGCAACCATTGGTTCATCGACAGTTGCATATTAATTCGATCATAATGTGATAACTTTAATAGTGGCATCGCGTGTACTATTGGAGAACTCTTTCTCCAACGTACATCTCATACTCTGGCCAGAGATTCTATGCACTATTATTACCTCATATCACATAGGATATCCACACCCGTAGGTGAGCGATGAATCCCCGACTACAATGCACTGGCTCCTATATATGTCGCAACTATACCCAACCTCACCACCTGATGACTCTCCTGGAGCCGGTAAACGAGTCAAAGCACAGCCCTAGCATATAGAGTCTCAGTGGTGTACAATCATAACCACGGACTTATCCTCTCGATGAATGATAACCACTTGAAAAGTCCGAGGAAGGGTTGTTCGGTATAATCATCATATGACTACTCATCTGCATGTTTGGACATCTCTATGCCCTTACCAAGAAACGCAGTACACAACATCATAGATGCTAGTCTCAAGCTCAAGCGACCTTTATCCATGTTTTAGGCGGCTGAATCGACTAGGAACGAATTTAGATAATACAATGCTTACAAACGAGTTTCAACATCGAATTACGATTCATTTGTATTAAAGTATAATCAAGGTCTTTATCTATGTTTGATAACATGGGTATACAGATATAGAAATAACAAACCATGAAATAATGAATTATATTAAATTAAAGATCGTTAATTACAACTGATTCAATAAAATCTCTATCTAACAGTTGGCTTGCAGGGCATCTACTCTAACAATCTCCCACTTGCCCTAGAGCCAACTACCCATAAACTTTAATCCCATTGCTTCGTGATGCTTCTCAAACAATGGTCATGGCAAGGGCTTCGTAAGTGGATCAGCAACGTTATCTGCAGAGGAGACTCTTTCGACTGATATGTCTCCCCTTCCCACAATCTCCCGAATGATGTGGAATTTGCTCGGTACATGTTTGGATCGCTGATGAGACCTTGGTTCCTTTGCTTGCGCAACGGCACCAGTGTTTTCGCAGTACACCGGGACTGGATCAACTCCATTAGGAATAACGCCCAACTCCTGGACGAAATTCCTCATTCAAACTGCCTCTTTGGCTGCAGCAGATGCATCAATGTACTCAGCTTTAGTGGTGGAATCCTCAACTGGTGTCTTTCTTGGAAATTTTCCAAGAGACAGCCGCACCATTAAGCATGAATACAAAACCAGAGGTCGATTTCGAATCATCTACATCACATTGGAAGCTAGAATCAGTGTAGCCTTCCAATTTTAATTCTTCACCCCCATAGACCATGAACAAATTCTTAGTCCTTCTCAAGTACTTAAGAATGTCTTTCACGACCTTCCAATGCATTGGACCAGGGTTCGCCTGATATCTGCTTGTAACACTCAAAGCATAAGCAATGTCAGGACCTGTCGATATCATATCATACATGATACTACCAATGGCTGACGCATATGGAATTCGTGTCATCATCTCTATCTTTTCATCAGTTTTGGGACACATTGCCTTAGATAGAGTAAAAACATGACACATTGGTAAGTATCCTCTCTTGGACTCTTCCATAGAGAATCGTTTTATAATGGTATCGATATAGGTGGCTTGGGTGAGTCCCAACATCCTTTTTTATCTATCCCTATAGATTTGTATTCCCAATACATAGGATGCTTCACCCATGTCCTTCATGGAGAATTTACTTGCAAACCATACTTTAGTTGATTGCAGTAATCCTACATCATTCCCAATGAGCAGGATATCATCAACATAAAGTACTAGGAATGTCACCGCACTCCCACTAACTTTCTTGTACACACACGGTTCCTAAGGATTCTTAGCAAAACCAAACTCTTTGATAGTGCTATCAAATCTGAGGTTCCAACTCCTTGATACCTGCTTGAGACCATATATTGATCTCTGAAGTTTGCATACCTTATGCTCACTTCTACTGATGTGTATCCCTCAGGTTGAGACATATAAATTTCTTCTTTGATGTCTCCATTGAGGAATGCAGTCTTTACATCCATTTGCCATATCTCATAGTCATACCATGCTGCTATGGCTAGTAGTATTCTAATAGACTTAAACGTAGCAACTGGTGAAAAAGTTTTCTCATAGTCAACTCCTTGCCTTTGAGTATAACCTTTTGCAACCAGTCTTGCTTTGAAGGTCACTACCTTCCCATCCGTCCCAAGCTTTCTTTTGTAGATCCATTTGCATCCTATGGGAACGATTCCCTCAGGTGGATCCACTAATGTCCAAACTTGGTTTGAATACATAGAGTCCATTTCTGACTGCATGGCTTCAAGCCATTTGGTTGAATCAGTATCAGATATTGCTTCTTTGAAATTCATTGGATCACATCCAACACAAGACTCATCATGGCCTTGTTCATGAAGAAGCGTATATCTTGCAGGTGGTCTAATAACCCTATCAGACCTTCTAGAAGCTTGTACTTCAACTACTGGTTCTTGGGAAATGGGTTCAACTTCTATAGTTGAGGGAGTATCTTGAATTTCTTCAAGTTCTATCATCTTGTCTTTTCTATCTAATAGAAATTCCTTTTCCAAAAATGTGGCATTTCTTGAAACAAACACTTTTGCTTCATTGGTATGATAGAAATAATATCCAACAGAATTTTTTGGATATCCTACAAATTAGCACAAAGTGGATATACTATCCAATCTGTCTCCCACTGTCTGCTTCACGTAAGCAGGACATCCCCATATTCTCATGTAAGAACATTTGGGAGTTTTTCTCATCCATATCTCATATGGTGTTTTATCCACTGCTTTTGTATGGACATTATTCAACAACATTGCCGCAATTTCAAGCGCAAAGCCCCAAAATGATATAGGCAATTCAGTGAATCCCATCATAGATCGAAACCATGTCCATCAAGGTTCGATTTCGACGTTCAGAGACACCATTCAATTGTGGTGTTGCTGGTGGAGTCCACTGCGAGAGAATCTCATTCTCTTTTAGATAACCCAAAAATTCAGCATTTAAGTATTCTCCACCTCGATCAGATCGAAATGCCTTAATACTTCTTTCCAGCTGTTTTTCTACTTCAGATTTGAATTTTTTGAATTGTTTGCAAAATCTAACACTTGTTTTGCAGAGATGTCAGGCAAAGAATTTAGTGTTGAATTGGGAAAAATGTCACTTCATGGTCTCAGAAGGTATTGTGCTTGGGCATAAAATTTCGGCTAAAGGAATAGAAGTGGACAGAGCCAAAGTTGTGGCAATTGAAAATCTCCCACCGCCGAAGAATGTGAAAGGGATCCGAAGTTTCTTGGGACATGCCGGGTTCTATCGTCGTTATATTAAAGATTTCTCTAAAATTACTAGACCTTTATGTAATTTGTTAGAGAAATATTCTACATTTATTTTTGACGATGATTGCTTGCAGGCGTTTAACAGGATCAAGACAGCACTGATTTCCGCGCCCATCATGTAGTGCCTGACTGGAAGGAGCCCTTTGAGCTCATGTGCGACGCTAGTGACTATGCTGTGGGAGTAGCATTGGGACAAAGACGGGATAAGATGTTCAAAGCTATCTACTATGCAAGTCGCACACTCAATGCAGCCCAACAGAATTACACAACTACTGAGAAAGAGATGCTAGCAGTGGTGTTCGCATTCGACAAATTCAGAACATATCTCATTGGCACAAAGATAACTGTTTTCACTGACCATGCAGCTCTTCGTTACTTGTTTGCCAAAAAGGATGCCAAGCCCAGGTTGATACGATGGATACTCCTACTTCAAGAATTTGACTTTGAAGTCAAAGAAAAGAAAGGTTGTGAGAACCAGGTGGCAGATCACTTGTCACGACTAGAGCGGGAAGAAAGAACTGAAGGTGGAGTTATCAATGAGTCGTTCCCAGACGAACAACTCTTCAAGGTAAATGTTACGCATCCTTGGTTTGCAGATATAGCTAATTTTCTTGCTGCAAGAGAATTACCACTAGATTTGACTTATCACCAAAAGAAGAAATTTCTTCATGATGCCAAGTTTTATCTGTGGAATGATCCTTTCTTGTTCAAGAGATGCGCTGATCAGATAATTAAACGATGTGTAGCAGAGGAAGAAGCGGGTACGATTCTAGAGCAGTGTCATTCTTCACCCTATGGTGGACACTTTGGAGCATCTAGAACAGCAGCTAAGATATTACAGTCTGGTTTTTATTGGCCTAATCTGTTTAAGGACAGTTATACTTTAGTTAAGTCATGTGATAAATGTCAAAGAGTTGGCAATATTTCTAAACGACATGAATTACCACTAACAAATATTTTGGAGGTGGAACTCTTTGATGTCTGGGGTATTGACTTTATGGGTCCATTCCCATCCTCTTTTGGTCAATCTTACATTTTACTTGCTGTTGATTATGTGTCCAAATGGGTGGAAGCAATTGCCACCAGTACTAATGATGCTCGAGTTGTTGTTAAGTTTGTTCACAGGAACATCTTCACAAGATTTGGAATGCCTAGAGCCATTATCAGTGATGAATGTACGCATTTATGTAACAAAATTTTTAACTCACTATTGGCCAAGTATGATGTGAAGCACAAGGTGACACTGGCATACCACCCGCAAGCTAATGGGCAAGCGGAAATATCCAACCGGGAAATCAAGCAAATACTAGAAAAGACAGTGAAGAAAAACCGGAAGGATTGGGCGATCAAGCTAGATGATGCTTTATGGGCGTACCGGACTGCATACAAGACACCTATCGGGATGTCACCTTATAGGTTGGGTTTTGGGAAAGCTTGCCATCTACCTTTGGAACTGGAGCACAAAGCATTTTGGGCTGTGAAAAAGCTCAATTTTGATATGGGAGCATCGGGCGAGCAACGACTGTTACAGTTGAATGAGATGGAGGAATTCAGGAATGATGCATACGAAAATGCAAAGATATACAAAGAAAAGACCAAGAGATGGCACGACAAGCAGATTCTTCGACGAGACTTCGAACCAAAGCAACAGGTGTTATTATTCAATTCTCGACTGAGGTTATTTCCTGGTAAGTTAAAATCACGATGGTCTGACCATTCACAGTGGAAACAGTGTACCCATATGGGGCAATTGAGCTAAAATGCAAAAATGGTGAGACATTCAAAGTCAATGGTCAGAGTGTCAAACACTATTTTGGGAGTGAAGTGAGACACATGGACAACCTCTTCCTGGGAGAACCAAAATAGACTGAAGAAAGTCAGGCTGATGACATTAAACCAAGCGCTGTGTGGGAGACAACCCACATTTATTTATTTTTGCAGTCGTTTTGTTTATTTTATTTTATTTCAATTCCTTAGTTTATTAATTTTAACTTTCTCTACTCAGGTATTAATTTGCATTTTTTTATTTTTGCAGGTATATATATATATAAAAAAATATTTAATTTTGTCTTTATGTTTTTCTTAGCCGTTAAATTTTTTTAGAATTGTGAAATTAAGGTGATAACCAAACAATGAGGAGAGTTGACCCGAAGCACATGTTGTTCCTTGATTACGAATCTAAATGCATGCTATCTTTACTTAACTGTTTACACATTAACTCACGATTGCTATGATTGTTGATACATCCGATGCTAAGAGAGTGTTCATGTGATTTGTGATTTGGAATGTATGGATGGACTCCAAAACCTGCGTGTTGATTACTTGTTATTGAGTTGCATGTTTACTAACACAAAAATGATTCTGGCAGTCTTTGAAATATGTTGGGCCTGTTTTTCCTTGAATAAGTTGTCATTTGTTAGCCCTTTGAGCCTAAATGAGAATGAGATGTGTGATTTGTTCTGTTTGAATACCCGAAAACATGATCTATCTGTGCTTGTTGATTGGTAAATTGAAAGTAGTCTAGAACTTGGTTTGGCATTCTTCGAGGCGAGATACGGGTATTGTGTGACTTAGAGATGATTTAGGCGATTTTTGGAACGTTTGAGCCTTTCAAGCCTACCCATAATATCATATTATACCCTAGTGTCCCATGTTTGAGCTTATGAAAATCGAATGGAGTGTGCCAAGGCACACAAAAGCCCCCATTCGTGTCAATTCTAAATCCCTACGTCAACTACCAACTTTTGAGCACATACACTATTACCTACCGAAAACTGAGCGGAAACGAACCTGTGTATCACTACAAAAGTTCTTCTCCTTTGTGCGCATATAAGAATATCATTGTGAAAAAAAAAAAAAGAGAAATGTTGAGAAAGGGAGAAGGAAAAAAGTTGAATACAAAATAAAGTATGACGTATGGATGTGAAAAAGAGGACAAAATGATGAATATGTTGTGGCAAAGCAAGTGGCTGTGAAATAAGAGGAAGAAGGAGAAGCGTGTTGAAAAATAAATTGGTTGGTTTCTCTTATTTTTGATTCCCTACCTTCATTTGTAGCCATTAACCATAGCCTAACGTTATGAGCTTAAAAGACCCATTAACCGAGTCACTCGTATCCAATATACTAGTGGAGAAGAGTTGTCAAAGTTAAGCCTATGGACACTTGAAAAATGCCGTCGATAGGCACATAATTTGACTGAGTACATGTGCGCATCTCATGATATTGGATTTTATTTGGTTAATTATTGTCTTCATATTACCACTCTATTTAGCCAAATGTTACCCTATAAGTCCTGTTGATTTGTGAAAGTAAATGTGTGTCTCAATGATTTTGCTAATTACATGTGTGTCGAGGAGTCAAAAGTTTTATGAGACGAAAAGTTATGAACTTATCTTGGCTTTTGGAGTGGGTAAACGAGAATAGCAGAATACACACGCACGTGAACTGTGAGTAATCTATTTTGCTCGGGACTAGCAAAAGTTTAAGTTTGGGGGGATTTGATAAGTGCATTTTGTGCACTTAAATTATCCTTATAATTCAGATATATTGTTAGTTTTCTTGAGCAAAATTATGCGTTTTTCTATCTTTGGTGTGATTGCAGGAGTTTAGGTACGGGTACGACATGGGCATGAAAACGAACTAAAAAGGCGCTTAGTGGAAGAAATGTGAACCAAGTAAGAACTGAAGGCAGTAAGCCCCGCGCACATGCGTGTCTTATTCCCGCGCATATGCGCGTAACAGGCAGAAAGATCGGCGCACATGCGCCACTCAAGGCGCGCACATGCGCGAGAGACGTGAGGTGAGGCCAGAGAGCATCGTGCATATGCGCTGGACTTGTGCGCGCATATGCGCAAAAGAAGATGGCAATGCACAGAAGGACCCGGGCATATGCGCGAGTCTTTGTCACGCATATGCGCGCAGCGCGAACTTTCATACTTAAATAGGTTTCGGCGTGTTTTTTTAAGGGTTCTGAAATTTTGAGACGCAGCCGACATATGACTCGAGGAGGAGAGTAAAAGCGAGAGCCAACGACGGAGCGCGGATAACAGAGATAGAAGACGATGGATCCCGACACGGAGACACACTTTCATCTCTCACCAACACGTTCTTAATTCGGTTTCTTACTTTTACGTTTTTAATGATTACAAACAGGTTTTGTATTGATTTAAATTCGAGTATGAACTAATTCTATTTTCTAGAGATTGATGTAGTCTTGGTTTACCCTATGTTATTGACTTTTTGACTTTTGATCTAATTTAATTTATCGTGTTTATTTGTGATTTCTTGTCATTAATGCTTTTGAATTACTGGCCATAATTCGATTGATCTAATAACTCAGATCTAACACTCGAGAGAGGTGATCGAAATTAGGACAGGAGAAATCACATCGTTAGATATTTATAACGTGCAAAAGACGTATAACTCTGACGAATCCATAAGAGAACCTTGGTTGCATTCATTACGTGTTGCTTGATTTTGAATAGACATATTAAAATCGGTAATAGGTAATACAATTCTATTAACACTTGAAAAATGAAATAGAAAACTTGCGAGTTCTTGGTTAGTAAACATGATGCAATTAAATGACATGTTAGTTAATTTTAATTTAACATAGGGGAAACAAGACGAAATCATATCTCTAGATTTATTTACTCAGTGAATTTCTAATGCGTGCTAGAATTAGAGGATTTGTTATTTTATTTGAATTGATTATAAACCAACTATTTGATTTGTCTAACTAAAGTTGAGCTATGTCAATTATGGTAATTAATATACAATTTTAAATAATTACTCTTCGTGGGATCGATATATGTACTCAACCTAGTACTAAAACTTGACACCGTATACTTGCGGCAGTGAAAATACGCAACAATTATTTAACGAATCAACTTCTTAACATTTCCCAATAGTGATAATTAATAAATAACGTGTCACACTTTTACTTGATTAAAGTAGAGAACCACTGGTGGAATACTGTTATCACACGTTCCTTCGATATCCCATTAATTATGGGTTAAATATAATGCAAACAGTACTATAATTTAGGTGGTTTAAATTGGAATAAGTAAATTAATATTTCCAATCCCTTAAAGATTATTCTCCCTAAATATAAAAAGGGAACACATGATAAATAGCGACAACTTATTTTTGGTTGTTTACTCAAATGTCAACAAGAAAATGATTGCCAACAAAATAGAAAACTCTAAAGCCAAGCTTTTCTCCAATTGTTGTCAAGCTAATCTTGATTAATTACTCGGTCGATACGATAGTTTTCGAACTAATTATGATTTGTTATTGTTATCCAATGGTAAAAATATTTGATGAAGGTCTTACTTGATGAGAAATTGTGGATGTATTAAATATATTTCACAATTTATTTTCTTACGATATTAGTGTTTAACTGCGTCAACCGGATTCGGTAAACTTGTTGGTTAATCGACATGCCTTGTTAATTAAAACATATTATTGTATCGATATAAATGAAATTTCAACTTATATATACTATTTATTTAGCTTGTAAGTATTAATCTAGGTTTATTTAATTTATTTATCTAGGGATCTTGTAATTCTCTAATTAGAGAGGATTTTGGATATCTTGGCTAAAAGAGTTATCAGTATACACAAAAATAAACATTGAAAAAGAAAGAAGAGTTTGCCTTGACAATTTTTTAGATTTACTGGATTCGTTCTACATCTATATCACCCTTAGATTAGACGTTATACTTTTTTTTTCAAAAAGAAATTGATCTTTCAACTGCTTTAATAGATTGATTTTCCGAAATTTACCATGTCTATAAATATATTTTTTATCTTAATGTTTTTGTTGAGATTATGGAAGACTTGCTTGTAAATCCCCACAATATATATAGTTTTATTTGTGTTCAGTTCATGTCACATCAAGTATTTTTCCGTATTCTCTAATTCACACAAAAAGTGTTTTTTACTCCCTTGGCTAACATGTGTTTTTGGAAAAAAAAAAATCAATATAAAACATTGAAAATATGTTACTAATATATGATATTTGAGTATAATTATTTTAGATTTGTTACAAAATATAAAAATTTGAGTATTAAACCAGAACAATTGTTTTAAAATCAACACTTACTACAATTTTTTGGATGATCAAATATCATTTATTAATAACAGACCAAAAAGATTTGATGCTGAAATATCATATATTAATTCCACATTTTTAATTCTTTGTAGCGAATTTCATCCGAAAAATACATGTATCATTAATATCAGTATTTGTTATAAATGTTTATGCACTAAAAAATCATATATTAGTATCAAATCTGACATATTTTGTACTCGAATATCATATATTAGTACATTATTTTCAATGTTTTGTACTGATTTTCATCCGGAAAAAGGCTTGTCATTAATATATCAATACTTGTTATACATGTTCGAGTATTCAAAAACTATATATTAGTGTCAGATTTGAAATTTTTTGTACTCAAATATTAAATCCAACAGGGACTGAACACAAATAAAACTATATTGTTTGAGATTTATTGATAATTTACCCATGAGTTAGGAATTAAATAATATATGTAGAAAAAGAAATTAACTGGTAGATAATTACTTCCTTCGTTTTTATGGAAACATTTAATTTTTATTCATGCATGAACCTGATATAACTTATATTCAATATATCTTTATTTAAGTGATCATTGAAATCAACAGCTACACCACTAGACTAACAAATTTTCCAAATAAATGCATCAATTTAAGTATGCGTGTCTTAATTGTAGCAAGAAAATTATATCCTATAATGCTCTCTTCATTTACACTATCGTTACTTACGTTACAACAATAAATGACTATTGTGACATTTTTTTGTAGACACTTTTAATTAAATATTGTTATAAATACTTAATAATGACACTTGTAAAAAATTAATAATGTGTAAAATAAAAAAAATATTAGATTAGTTATCATGACATTTTTAATTGATGTCATCTTTTATATGGAGGAGAACAATTACTTTTCCCACATCGTAAAAAATCATTAAAAAACTTAAAAATTTCAATATAAATAAGTGTGAGAATATTTGGGTTAGATAAATATTGGAGGATGGAAAATAATTGTCTCCCTCCATATAAAAAATGACATCAATTAAAAATATCAGGATAACTAATCTAATATGTTTTTTTATTCTCACATTTATTTTATCTAATTTTCGCTCCTCCTATATTTATCCAACCCAAATATTCTCACATTTGTTATTGTCACTATAAATAACATACACGACACTTTTAGTTGTCATTATAAATGATTTTAACTGACATATAAATTTGTCATTATTACTATAATAACAAGGCATCTATAAATGTATTTAAACATGAGTTTTCCTGACATTTAAAATTGTCATTATATGAATAATTAGTAACACGTATGAAGTTGTCATTAACATCTTATAATGACATTAAAAAATGTCAGTAAGTTTAAGACGACATTGGAATAGATGACATTTGTTGGAGGTGTCACTAAAACTTAAATGTCACTAAATATTGAATCTGATGACATTTATGAATATCACCATAAGCATTTATTCTTGTAGCGTTAACTAGACATATGGGATTTGTATCAACATCTTGCCTGTTAGAACTAAAATTATATAAGTTTCGGTAGGACAACTTAGGCTGCTGGACAAGCTTGTTGGAATTCCTCATAGATGATCTTTCTCTAGCTAGCTGATATTTCTCAAGTCATCCAACTAAATTCAAGCCAGCTGATATATTTGAAGCCATCTTCTGATCTATCAGGTTGTACGGTTGACAAGTGATAAGGACATCAGAGTACACCAGCTGATCTACTCAGAGTTCAATCGAAAATGTTATCAGATATATAAAGGCAATCTGATCTATGAGTCTCTCTCTGCTTGAACATAATTTATTAACCCTTGCGCGACAAAATTAGTTAGTGATAAAGAGTATTTATTGTAATTTATACTAATTTTGGAAATAAGACAAAAGACATGTAATATTCTTCCCATTAAAAATTGTTGGTTGTATAAAAAGAGCTATTTTCAATATCATTAACGTTGGAAAATTCAAATATTTAAAGAACAATTTATTGGACAATGAAGAATACCGAAAACTTGAATATTCAATCGACTAAGAATCACCTTGTTGCTCAAATTCTTCAAACACAAATGAATAGATTTCATTCGATTATTTATGGATCTATTGTGCTGATTATTGATTCACTCTATTATTTGTTATTATGAGCTTAATAGAAGAATGATTTCTGGACACATTTAGTGTTTTGTTGGGATCGATATTTAGTTTAGAGGGGGTGAATAAACTCGTTCCTTTGACGGTCGTTTTTGCAAAGAGTGCTAGAATCCTGTTAGAGATTACAACAAATCTTGTTCAAGTATATAACCAGAAGACCACAATATAGTGCGAAAACGATCTGATGGTTTAAGGGTGAATAAAGATCAAAAAGTAGGCAGTAGACAATGGTTGTTTATGGAAGTTCGAAGATGAAATCTTCTACGTCTCCCCTTCTTCTGTTTCCAGAAGATATCACTAAAAGACTTTATTTTTTACTGTACAACACTTGTACACACCCACTTCAGCATGACTTATCCTTTGCCTACTGAAACTCTTAGTTTCTCAAAACAATAAAACGAATACAGTAAAGTTCTGGAAAAGACTCTTTTCTAGATTACAAAATCTTCTCAAAGATATAGTAATGTGAATATGATTGTAGAAAGAGTAAGAAACAGTCAGCACAATATGATCTCAAAAGATCAGATAACTTTTGTGAAGCGTGTGCTGCTTTTCTGTATATTGAACTTGAAGATGATAAGTAGTTCTAAGTGCTCAAATCGACGTTCATATGTTAGAGAATGTGATCATTGTTTTTAGTAACCTATAAACGTCGTTGATCTTGTGTATTTATAAAAGTCTTGAATCCAACGTCTATAAACAAAACGGCTTCTTTGACTTTTGATAGAATCAGCTTTATTACCTAAAAAGGTTCCTGCAAAAAGCTTCAGAACAATCAGTCTTGCTTCATACCACAATTGGTAAAACGAATTAAATGACTTTGTTTAGCATTAATGAAGCATTTAATACTCGTACTTGATAAAATAACGGTAACATTTAATATATGATCGATAGGTTCTGATTTAGTAAAAGTCAAGTTCTGCTTCTGTTTATCTAAGCTAATAAGTACTTGAAGAATACTGCTTTGTTCAGGCGATACGAGAACTTCTGCTTTTATATTATCTTCTGGTTTTACTAACGTGATCTACTGGTTTTGACTATCATCATCACAATTAAATTAATTCTATCAATTTTCCCCTTTGTGGTGATGCCAAAACCCAGAAGTTAGTATAATGAAGAAAAACAAATATATCAAAAACAGATAGCAATTATAACCAAATAATTGATAAATAAATAAATAAGCAGTAAAGCAGAGTTCAAAAGAGTATTGTCAGAAAGATGATTGTGCTTGATGATGATGTCCTCCATATCTACCTTCTTCTATCCTACCCACTGCTTCCCCCTTTTTGGCATCAAAACAAGTGAGTAATTCGTCCATTCGTCCAGTAAGACTGATAATGCTATCATTCATCATCTCCAAAAATAGGACTTGATTCGAAACGCGATCATTAAGGGCCTGAAGAGATTGAGATTGGGACTCAATATTGGCATCGATGGTTTCAAGATTCGAATCAGTAGCTTCAACTTGAGTTGAGATTGTGCGAAGACACAAATCATGATCAGAGACAGTTCGAATAACGTCAGATTGACTGAGCATGATGTTAGCATGACTGGTCAAAACATTTTTCCTAAAGAGGCTGGATTCAACTTCAAGCTTTGCCAATGATTCAGCCGTGTTAATGAATTGTTTCGAAATGATTTCACGGAAGAATTTTGTAACACTGACTTCACCAGCATGATCGTAGGACAACTGTTTGACGATCTCTATAACTCTTTCAATATTACGTCGCAGTGTATCAATCTCAGTCTCAAGATCAAAGCGATCTTCTTCTGGTGATGGAGTTCTTGCAAGTAGACGTTCTGAAATATCAGCAAAATGAGCAATATGAGCTATGTGAGCCGGTGAATCAATAGGAGAGACAATCAAGGCAGTAGAAGAGGCAATTTCCGTTGGAGCAGTAGTAACAGCAGGGGACCGTTCAGCATAATTTCCTTCAAAGGCTGTAGATTGGTCAGGAGCTGCACTTGCTTCTGGTGGAGGAGCTTCAGTGGTTACCATTTGCGCATCAGCTGGAATGGATTCAGATGGAATGTTCAACAGAGCTTCCATTTCTGCTTGATGTTATGCAGAAAATGTCTCCAAATTTGGCAGTAGTGAAGCAGCATCTGATCCTTCCGTCAGTTGTTCTGCTGGATGAGCTTCTGTATGAACCACATCATCAGCTTGAGTAGGTTCTGGAGCAGTAGATACAATAACAGCAATGGATTGAATTACTTCATTAACTGAAGACAATTCCCGAACTGAAATAAGAGAAGAAGATTGAGTAGGCAACTTCGGAGATGCAGGAGTACTAGAGACCTTAGCTTCTGGTAGAGCTGTAGTCCTTTCCTCAACTGGCTTAGTCTGAGAAAATTCTGGAATGAAGCCTACTGAATACTGTACAGATTCTTCAAATGTCTGTTCTTGAGCAAGAAATTGCTCATTCATCATTCTCAATCGGTTAGTTAGAATATGGATCACATTCTGATCCTGAGCAGCAGTGGGAATCATAACATCAAAATTAGACTGAAGAGTCTTTAAAACTGATTCTTGCTTCTGTCGTTTCAGCTGCTCAAGAATGAAACTTCGTCGTCTCATTTCTTCAATCACATTTTTAGTTTTGGCGAGATCAAACACCTTCTCTTCATTCTTTACCATTTACGAAATGCAGCTGGTGTTCTGAAGAATGTGAGTGGATGGAATACTCAAACCTTATGCCAATCATCAAAGAAAGTCATTCTTTCATTGGCAAATTTCTCAATCTCTTCCAAATGAAAATCAATGCTAGTTAGAACGGATGATTTGGCGCCGTGAAATTGTGATTCTTCAACGAGTTTCTCTTTGCCTTTATCTGAAGATGAGATAGGCATCACGGGTCTAAAAGTAGAAGATCCTGCAATAGATTCATGAATAACGACTCCAGACGAGGGTCTGAAAGTCGGAGCAGTAGACGAGGTTGTCGCAAAAGAAGTGGCTGGTGGCTTAGTGACAGGAACAGATTCTTGCAAAGAAGAAGCAGCTTCTGGAAATACTTGTCTCAAGGGGACAGTGTCTAAATCAGCAATGGCTGCTGTTTTCTTGATGCGGAGCACCGTGCGAGCCTTTTTCTTTCTTGGGGTGGCAGGAAAAGATGCTTGGGTAGGAGCAGCAGACTCCTCAGAAACTGTTTTATCAGAATCAGTGGATATAACTACTCTTTTTCTTTTGATCTTCTTCTGAGATCCTTGAACCTTAGATTGAGCATCTCTTACCTCCTTCTTCAAGGCAATGAACTCAGCCACATATGGCTTTGGCCTTGGAGCAAGTACATTTTCAACATCGGCCATTGTTACGTAAGAAGCGTCGTGTTCAGTTGTCACGCCCCGAGCCCGGGCCCGCGGCTGCGTGACTGCACAATGAGCCTCTATAGCAACTACTTCGTATTCGTCCTCGCTTTACGAAAATGATTAATGCAAGTTGCTATAGAAGTCCATTGTAAGACATTATAAATACATTTTAAATCTTTCATTTTTCAGATGTGTTACAAGTGTATCACAATCACCCCTCTTTCAGAACGCGACGTCCTCGTCGCGGCCTGATCCCTCGATCCACCAGCGCCAAGAATCTAGAGGTGGCTCTTACAGGTTCAAGAGGTGGCTCCCGTCATGTAGCACTTTGCCCCGCAGGTTCAAGAGGTGGCTCCCATGCACGTAGCACTTTGCCCCGCATAGCACTTATTTCTCGGTATTCCATGCCGGTGACCGACTCTGATACCATTCTGTCACGCCCCGAGCCCGGGCCCGTGGCTGCGTGACTGCACAATGAGCCCCTATAGCAACTACTTCGTATTCGTCCTCGCTTTACGAAAATGATTAATGCAAGTTGCTATAGAAGTCCATTGTAATACATTATAAATACATTTTAAATCTTTCATTTTTCAGATGTGGGACAAGTATATCACATCAGTAGTGAAAGGAAAACCAACATCCTTAAGCATTTTGCTGATCTGAACAACAAAACCAGAACTTTTCCTCAGAACCATATCCTTCAAGATTCTAAACAAGAATCCACTCCAATCCACCTTAAATCCAGAAGTGATGTCCAACATCACTTGTACATTCTCCTTAGTCAATCTGTCAAACGTACCAGCTTTGACCAACAGTGCTTTTTGCAACAATATCAGCAAGCACTTGATATTCCATCTTCAGTAGCTTTTTGAAGCAAGATGGAGAGAGTTCCTCTCCAGAAGCTGAGAAAGTGACGAGGGCAATCGACATCTCCTCCTTAGAAGTATCAGAAAGTCAGAGACACCTGAGCATGGAAAAAAGAAGGTCGATCCCAATAGGGCAGCATCAATTGAAATATATACATCTCCCTGAGAATAGATGATTTTCCCTTCGTCAACTTTTCCTTTGTCATAGAATTCCAAGAGAGCAGTCTTGTAGATAACAGCTGGTACTTCCAAAGACCTTCTGAGACCAGATTTCTCGATGTCTTTAAACATGCTGACCAGATTTTCGTCCTTGATTATTAGAACTGAAGCAAAATTAACTTGATAATCATTTATAGTGTAAGATCCAGCCATTTCTGCAAACAAAAAGAATTTGGAGTAGATTCTGCAGTAGAGTGTGAATACGAGAGAAAGCAGTAGCTAGTATGCGAAAGATCTGAAAGCGTAAAGGTGAAATGACTGAGAAAAGACGGTTAAGTCTAGAATGTATAGCCGTCAGTGAAACATAAGGACACATGTCAATATGTTTACGGTTGAATTTGAAAAGTTGAGCAGAGAGAGTCAGATGCACCAAAATTTTAAAATAACTAAAATAAGCGGGCTGTCCAAAGCGGTTACTAAAAAATATCAGAAGTGAGTTTGTCATCTTATGATAATATCTACTGAAAGTTATGAAGTACTGAAATATTTTCAGCATTTTGATAAAAACCAGTAGACATATTGTTTTATCGAAAAGACAAACCTTCTTCTGCTTCTGATAAAGCACGGAAAAGGAAAAGATAGAATAAAATAATATTCCCCCTCAATTAATGCAACTAATAAATGCAATTGATACGATATCTGAGGAAAGATAGATGACTCTTGATATTCGTGCATGATGTGACCGATTGGACGTCTCTTTAGCTTCCCAATACTCTATATAAGTACCTGCAAGCCCACAAACTAAGTTATGTACACAAATAAAAAATCACAAATGGATGATGCAAATATTCTCTCGGAGACTTCTCCAGAGTCTGATTCAGCAGAAAAATTGCAAGGACAATTTCCAGCTTCTCGTAAGATGATGTCTGAAGACATCATTTTTCAAGATATGAAGACTTGGAAGAAATTTCTTGACCTGTAATATGAACAATCAGTTATATTGTTCTAAATTAGAAGGACTAAGCTGCGGAATCATCCCTTTCACAAACCATGACCATGCAAAGCGAGGGGATTCCAGCAGAGCTTAGTTAGGTTTCTGCTGAAATACTCAGTACTTCTGAAGTACTTCAAACTGCTGATATCAACAAAATGTAATAGATAGGACAATGTAATGCATCTAGTTTATGAATGAAATATTCCATTTTATCATATCTCTGTTTATCTACTTCTTTTTACTTAATGCAAATAAATAAATAAATAAATAAAAAGAAAGGATGAGAAAAACTTAGTCTGAATAATTTAATGCCAGATGACTCTTTGTCTTCCTCCTATCCCTTCAAGTCTTGTTTATAAATAAAGATCACTTCTGCTCATAATGACATTTGCACTCCAATGTGTTGTGAAAGCCGCACACATGTTCCTCAACCTTCATGGACACCTCAACGTTTGCAAGAATTAAAACGAGGTGCATAAGACTTCATCTTTGCGGAGGTTATGTCCATTTGGACTACTGCTCATGACCTCCAATTAATCAACAATGGAGAATTTCCTGCTTCTGCTAGGCAGATGTCACTTGCAAGGTTGTTTAAGAGGCTTGCTCGGGTTGATCACATATCCGACCTAGTTAAGGAAGATGTGCTGTTACACATGATGGTGTCAAGGGAGTGGGAGTTGGTTGATATAGTTTCCAATTCTGAAAACTTTCGGAATATTAGGAGTTATAACTTGAACAACTGGTTTATGTTGTGGCAAGATGCTGTAGAAAGTAGTTTGAATCAAGTTGTAAGGCGTCGATTTTATTCTTAATAAAATATCAGTAGTTGCCCCAAATTGTCTCTTTTCTTTTTAAACACACTGATATAAGATGAGTAACAAATAGCTGATAATAATTAACAAACTGATAGCAACAATATAGTCAAGTTAAATCAATTAAACCAAGAACATTAAGAAAATAAGAAAACTTATTCTCAGGCAGAGGCTTTGTAAAGATGTCTGCTGCTTGTTGATCAGTAGAAACGTATTCCGACGAATTTCCTTCTTCTGCACATGATCTCTAATGAAATGATGTCTGATATCTATGTGCTTTGTTCTGGAATAAAGTACTGGATTTTGCGAGATTGCTATAGCACTGGTATTGTCACAGAAGATGGGTGATTCAGAAGCTTAAACACCATAGTCTTTAAGTTGTTGTTGTATTCACAGTATTTGAGAGCAGAAACTTCCACCAGCAAGGTATTCTGCTTCTGCAGTAGACGTAGCTATGAAAGTCTGCTTTTTACTAAACCAAGAGATTAGCCTATCACCAAGAAATTGACAAAAACCACTTGTGCTTTTTCTGTATAATTTGCAACCTGCATAATCAGCATCTGAATATCCAATAAGATTGAAAGATGAATCATTAGGATACCATAAGCCGATATTTTGAGTGCCCTTCAAATACTTCAGTATGCGTTTAGCAACAATGTAATGTGACTGCTTAGGGTTAGATTGAAATCTTGCACAAATACAGACAACAAACAAAATATCAGGTCCACTGGCAGTAAGATATAGCAGTGAACCAATAAGACCATGATACTGAGTTACCTCTACTGAAATTCCATTTTCATCCTTGTCAAGTTTAGTAGATGAGCTCATAGGAGTAGAAGCCGCCGAGCATGTTTCCATGCCAAACTTTTTCAGTAGTTCCTTAGTATACTTAGCCTGATTTAGAAAGATTCCAGTATCAAGTTGCTTGATCTGCAGTCCTAGGAAGAATGTTAATTCTCCCATCATGCTCATTTCAAATTGTTCATGTATTAATTTGGAAAACTTTGCACATAATTTGGGGTTAGTTGACCCAAAGATAATGTCATCAACATAAATCCGTACTAGCAGAATGTGCTTATTCTTAACTAAAGTGAACAAAGTTTTGTCTACTGTGCCGATGGTGAAATTATGATTAACAAGAAATTGTGAGAGCGTGTCATACCAAGCTCGAGGTGCCTGTTTTAAACCATACAGTGCTTTGTGTAATTTAAATACATGATTCGGTAAAACATGATCGATAAAACCTGGAGGTTGTTCAACGTAGACATCTTCTTGCAGTAGACCATTTAGGAAGGCGCTTTTAACGTCCATCTGATAAACTTTGATATTTTTGAAAGCAGCAAATGCTAAAAATATTCTGATCATTTCAAGCCTTGCTACTGGTGCATAGGTTTCATCATAGTCAATTCCTTCTTCTTGTCTGAAACCTTGAGCCACCAGTCTTGCTTTATTTCTGACAACAGTACCTTCTTCATTTAGCTTGTTTCTAAATACCCACCGTGTTCCAATAACAGCTTGACTAGATGGTCTAGGTACAAGAAACCAAACTTCATTTTTTTTAAATTGATCATATCTTCTTGCATAGCTTTTATCCAACTGGGATCCAGAAGAGCTTTTATTCAATTTTCTTTGGTTCATCTTGAGAGATAAAAGCAGCATGCATATATTCATTAATCATTTGTCTTCTGGTTCTTAGTGGAGTGCTAGATTACCAATAACCAAAGATGGAGGATGAGATTTTCTCCAGACAAAAGGGTTTAAAGAAATTTCTTCCTGACTTGATGGATTCTAATAAGGCTCAGCTAAAGTACTAGCAGGTTCTGGAATGTTCACTTCTGGCTCTGGTAAATTCTGTGTCTGAACAATTGGTTCTACAGAGGAATGTCTAGTTCTGGATTTTGAGCATCTTTAACACTAGGTTCTGCATCATCTTTACTATCCAGTTCCAGATGAATCTTGTCTAACCTGTTACTTAGATTTGACACGTTAGAAATTTCAGGAGCACTGCTATCTTCATCAAAGACAACATGAATAGATTTTTCAACATTAAGAGTTCTATTATTGAAAATTCTGAAAGCTTTGCTTACTGCTGAATAACCAAGGAAGAGTCCAGCATCTTATTTTGAATCAAATGCAGACAAATAATTTTTACCGTTATTATGAACAAAACATCTGCAACCAAATACATGAAAATAAGATACATTAGGCTTACTCCCTTTCCATATCTCATACGGAGTCTGATTATGTCTTTTGTTGATCATTGTTCTATTATGTGTGTAGCATGCTGTGTTGGTTGATTCTGCCCAGAAGCGCTGAGAGATGTCTGCATCTGCTAGCATTGTTCTAGCAGCTTCTTTAAGAGTTCTGTTTCTCCTCTCAGCTACTCCATTTTGTTGAGGCATTGTAGCAGCTGAATATTCATGATGAATGCCATGTTCATCCAAATATAACTCAAGAATCTTGTTAGTAAACTTAGTTTCCCGATCACTTCTGATTTTAATGACAGAAATTGATTTTTCATTTTGAATCCTTTTCAGAAGCTTGATCAGTAGACTAATGGTTTGATCTTTTCCACCAAGAAATATTACCCAAGTAAATCTAGAAAAGTCATCAACAACAACAAGTGTATACTTCATTCCTCCTAAGCTCATGATAGGGATTGGACCAAATAAGTCCATATGCAATAATTCCAAACACCTTGAAGTTGATTTATTACCTTTATTCTTGAAGCTAGATCTGACTTGCTTACCAAGTTGACATGCAGAACATACATGATTCTTAACAAAGTTTATATCAGGCAAATCATCAACTATGTTCAGCTTTTTTAAATTACTGATTGACTTAAAATTCAGATGATTCAATCTCTTGTGTCATAGCCAATGTTTCAACACTAAGAGAAGCAACTAAACATGTAAAAACATTAATTTAATCTTTATTCCATGAAACTTTGTATGTATTGACTTATCTTTTTCCAGTTTATACAGTAGACTCATTAGCATTTTTAACTGTGCATGTTTTCTTCTGAAAAGCTACAGAGTAACCATTATCACACAGTTGGCTAATGCGAATCAAGTTGTAAAAAAGATTTTCAACTAATAGTACATCATTGATAGTAATGTTACCAGGGATAATCTTACCCTTACCCACGGTTTTAACTTTTGAGTTGTCCCCAAATATTATCTTTGGTCCAGTACAACTCATTACTTCTGATATTAGATTTTTTTGTCCAGTCATGTATCTGGAACATCCACTGTCCAGATACCATGTGGAGCTGCTGATTTTGGCTTTCCTCTCCTGATCCTGCAAACACAAAATTTTAGTATATGGTACCCAATCTATTTGGGTCCAATCCTTATCAGTTTTTTAGGAACCCATACAATTCTAGGTGACCTTGTACTTCGGGTATCCAAAGAGGTGTGTGCAACAGAAGGTCTGCTATTTCTAATAGAATGCATCTTAGAATGTTGTTCTTCCCTTCTGTTTTTGTTGTCTGGTCTGTATCTCTTTTGAACAGGTCTAGAATTATAGTACTGATAGTTTTTAACCTTCATAGAGGGTTGTCCTCCTGAGTTGAATCCTTTGCTAGATCCTGAACTCTGGTGAACTTTTCCCTTAGGTTTAACATAACCCAGACCATAATGGTTCCTTCTGTTCGTCTGGTCTACAGTCCTTTCAACTCGAGCAGTTGGTATTACAGATTCATATACCACACTGGATTTGACAAAGTGAATGAATTTCTCTTTGCCTTTATCCAGTTCTGGCTTAGCACTTGTTTCAGAAGTGCTTTCATTATTACTGAATCCGAGACCACTCCTGTCACTGGATTGCTTCTACAATTCTTGCATCTTCTCTAAAGAAATAGAAGACTTGTTCCATGCATTTACCAAAACAGATAGCTTCTGGTTTTCAGACCTCATTGTTTGGTAGTCTGCATTCACTCTTTCATTCTCAGTTCTTAACTTACTCATCTCAACTTTTAAATCATTGCAGCAGTTCTATTGCAAGCATGTGAACTTACTGACTTGATCCTTTAAGTCTTGATTTTCAATCTTAATTTCTTCGAATGATTGAGAAAGTCTCGAGTACTCTTCCACAATGTCATGCAGTGCCTTAATCAAATCAGTTCGTGTAAATTCGTAAGAGTCAAAGTCAAGTACCTCTCCAAATGTCAAGGTTGGTTCAATATCTGCCATGAAACATTTGATCTCTTCTGCGTCACTTTCGCTATAATGACTTTCTGAGTCAGAAGCTCAGAACTAGAATCCGCCCATTTAGATTTGATTTCCTCAGCAATCATCGCTTTGCGGTCTCTTCTGAATTTCTTGTCATTCCTCTTGTATTCTTTTTTTTTCTGGTCATCCTTATTTGGCTTTGGACAATCAGTAATAAAGTGACCGATCTTTTCACAGTTAAAACACGCCATGTCACCAGGTGGTGAATCCTTCTTGAAGTTCCGATTAGGACTTTGGTAAGCTCGGTGATTCTTCTTCATGAATCTGGAGAATTTCTTCACAAATAGAGACATAGCATCATTGCTGATATTTTCAGCATTATTTTCAGAAGTTCTCTCAATGGTGGTAGCAGGTAATGCTTGTGCAACAACTACAGCAGCAGCAGCAGCAGCAGGAGGAGTAGTAGTAGTAGCAGCAAGAGCCTTGGTAGGTGGATTTGTTGAGGGCTCTTCTCCGCTTCTCACTTCCAGTTCGAACTCATAGGCTTTTAAGTCAGCAAACAAGTCATGTAGCTCCAACTTGTTTAGATCTTTAGAGACTCTCATAGCCATTGTTTTAACGTCTCATTCCCTGGGTAAAGCTCTCATCACTTTGAGTGCTATTTCTCTGTTACCATATTCTTTCCCAAGAGCTGCTAGTTCATTAACCAGGCTGCTGCAATGTTCATCAAACTTATTCAGAGTTTTTCCAGCTTTCATTTTGAGATTCTCAAATTTCTGCATTCCTACAGACAGTTTATTCTCCTTTGTCTGTTCATTTCTTTCACAGATTTGGATGAGTTTTTCTCAAATCTCTTTGGCAGTAGAACAAATTTTGATCTTGTTGAAGGTATTTTTATCGAGGGTTTTGTAAAGAATGTCTTTCGTAACATTATCAAGATTGGCTTTCTTTTTATTTTTGCCAGTCCATTCACTTATGTGCTTCTCAACCATCTGGGGTGCTCCCTCAGTAACAGCAACAGCAGTGTTAGATTTAAGATCTTCAAAGAACCATCTGTGATAACAAACCACATGTCATCGTCTTGAGCTGCAAGATGAGCTTGCATCCGGATCTTCCAGTCATCAAATCTTCTTTTGAGAACATGGGAACCTTGCTGAAGTGTGCCATATCTATTGTAAATATAGAACAAGAGAAATCTGCTCTGATACCACTTGTTCGGGATCGATATAGAGTTTAGAGGTAGGGTTAATAAACTCGTTCCTTTGACGGTCGTTTTTGCAAAGGGTGCTAGAATCCTGTTAGAGATTATAGCTAATCTTGTTCAAGTATATAACCAGCAGACCACAATATAGTGCGGAAACGATCTGATGGTTTAAGGGTGAATAAGGATAAAATAGTAGGAAGTAGACAATGGTTGTTTATGCAAGTTCAAAGATGATATCTTCTACGTCTCTCCTTCTTCTGTTTCCAGAAGATATCACAAAAAGACTTTGGTTTTTACAGTACAACACTTGTACACACCCACTTTAGCAGGACTTATCCTTTGCCTACTGAAACTCTTAGTTTCTCAAAAAATAAAACGAATACAGCAAAGTTCTGGAAAAGACTCTTTTCCAGATTACAAACTTTTCTCAAAGATATAGTAATGTGAATATGATTGTAGAGAGAGTAAGAAACAGTCAGCACAATATGATCTCAAAAGATCAGATAACTTTTGTGAAGTGTGTGCTGCTTTTCTGTATATTGAGCTTGAAGATGATAAATAGTTCTAAGTGCTCAAATCGACGTTCGTATGTTAGAGAATGTGATCGTTGTTTTTTGTAACCTATAAACATCGTTGATCTTGTGCATTTATAGAATTATTGAATCCAACGTCTATAAACAAAACGGCTTCTTTGACTTCTGATAGAATCAGCTTTATTACCTAAAAAGGTTCCTGCAAAAAGCTTCAGAACAATCAGTCTTGTTTCATACCACAATTGGTAAAACGAATTAAATGACTTTGTTCAGCATTAATGAAGCATTTAATACTCGTACTTGGTAAAGTAACGGTAACATTTAATATATGATCGATAGGTACTGATTTAGTAAAATTCAAGTTCTGCTTCTGTTTATTTAAGCTGATAAGTACTTGAAGAGTACTGCTTTGTTAAGGCGATACGAAAACTTTTGGTTTTACTAACGTGATCTACTGGTTTTGACTATCATCATCACAATTAAATTAAGTCTATCATGTTTTGTTGAGTTGTTTGGAGTATCAGCTAGTTAGAGTTTTTAGTCAGTTAGAGTGAGCTTGTAAAAGTTATATATCAAAATCTTCTAGTAGAATACCTTCCCGCACAAAGAAAATAGTGAGATGTAGAAGGATTTTCTTCGAACTTATATAAGCAAACTTATGCTTTTTACATTCCACATTTACTTTCTTGCAACATTATTTTTACAGCAGTTTTGATCTTGTTGTTTGATTTAGTTGTTTGTGATTAGATATTCACTGAGTCCATCATACTCTTTCCCCACTCAGAAAAATATTTTCATTAGTTGTACGTTGCATCCCGTCGATTGAGAATTAGGTTCAATTACTTTAGTTTGAAAATATCAATAAACTATATAAGACGTTTGTTCACTCTCTTTAAACATCTAATTCTTGCTTAAACAATTACTATGTCTCCAGTTTTAATATTAGTGACTCTAATTTATATCTATCTATTTGATCTAGCTATTATTTTTTGGCCCTTTCTAAATTCAACTTACAAATTTTTGCTCGATTAATTACTCTAATTTTTCTCAATTTCCCCCCTTCTAAATTGAATTTTTTGGCTTCGTGCCTGGTTTTAATAAAATAAGCATATATAATTATATATCATCTAACCTAAGAGGCATCCAAACCCAAAATCCAGACCTAGATAAGAAACGTCTCCTACTTAAAATATTACTAGGATTTTTTTAAAAAAACTCATTCTCGAAAATTTGGTCTCTATGCATGCATGCAATAGTATCTGAAAATTTCACATTTTAAAATAAAAATAATCAACTAACAGATAAAAATACTACGATTTAAAAATAGATAAATCATCACCCTATTCTTACGTTTAAAATAATGCAAATATGAAACATGTGAAAATCCTGTCAAACCCCAACATAATAAAAAGACATAGCATGAAAATATCCAAAAATACCTCCATCTCATAAGCATGATGTGCGAAAAATACGGTCATCGGGTTCGTGTGCGCACAACCAACTCTGTCTACTCAGTTTTCGGCACCTCTAATCTCCTGATCAATAGGCTCACATGTATCATTCACACCTAGTGAGTCTAAATACTCAACACACCTGTAAAGTTATAACGAGTACGTATACATAACATGCAACAATGAAAATTATTGTAATAAAAATATATTTCATGATCTTAAAAGCGTAAACATGAACATAATAAATCATACGTGTTAAAACATGTTTCAACATCTCATCATATACATGTTCATTTTATTTAATTGAATTTTGTTCCTTAGTTGTGACTTTCGTATCAGCTCTATCGTATCAAATATATTCGAAGGATCCATCTACGTATAACTGTGATACCCGGCGACGGAGACATCAGTGACACTATTACCCATCCACTGAGCCTTGGCCTTACACCTCATCGTATACATATACATATTACTCACAACCAACTCTCTTCCTTTAAAACGTGTCATCATTTTCGTCACTTATCAAAATCATGCATATACATAATTTTCCTTAAAATCAAGCATGTAACATATTTTTTTTCATAATTACATAAAAAGTCATACTCATGATAGCATAAACATTTAAAACATGAAAAATCGTGTTTAGGGCGCTGTCAGGACTGCTAACTCGAACCGGGTGCAAAAAATTACCATTTTGCCCCTCGAAACCCTAATTGACCATTTTACCCCTAGACCTCAAAGTTTCGACCAGAATCTTACCAAAATCCTCAAAACACCTCAAAACATATTAATAAGTATTTCTTAGACGTAAACTCGAGCCTGTTTCAATACTTATATGATTCGTTTTAAAACTTTGACTGGGTCTCGGTTTTAACCCGAAACCTAACCAAATTTTTCCCAACTTAAACCGTTAATCGAACCTATACGACCAGCTACTAATCCAATAATTTCAGACCCTAGGACCTTCTAGCCACGCTTGAAAGTTGCTGGAAATTTCCAGCGCACCTACCATGAAACCGTAGCTTTACCCTAGCCGCAATTTTTCGACTCTAGCCCAAACCGACAAGGACCAGCTCCGAGCCAACCCTTCCTAGACCACCCTTAGACCCTCCTGGACCTACATGACCCAAATTTATAGCCCCATGAACGCTGCAAGACGTGAACGCCCGAGAGTCACCAAAGAAGACTCCACCCGCATCCAACCTACTCTCAACTCGATCGATCGATTTCGTGGCCAGGTGCAACAGCTTTCGAGCCATCCTAAGCTACGTCTTAGACCCACCACGGTCTGGTTCAGGACTTGGATCGTCCCTTGCACTGTAGGCTCAGTCACATCAGCCGATCATCCCTCAACCGAGCCATACACCCAAGGAAAACGTTCGGCCCTCTCAATACCTCGCACCCTAACCGACTCCAGCACTTAGGTCCCTCAATCCCTTGACAAGTTCAGCCCTCTAGCAACACCAAACGGCAGCCCCCTTGCACATTAATAACAAAAAAGTGAGTATGAGTCAAGAAAATGCATATTTCATATCAAACCTTTGCAAAAACGATACCACACGATGAATCAAAGCATTCTACATGGAAATACATGCACAATAGCATATAAATTGTGTAAATGATGAGAAAAAGAGATACATGGCGGGCCTTAAAGTCTATGTGCTCAACAACTTGAAGATAAGCGCGTAGGGCTTGCACCAGAGAGGCGGGGAAGAAGCTTTCTTGAAAACCTAGGGAGAAAAGTCGAGGTGCTGCTGTATTTTCTTTCGAAAAGCTGCGGAATGAGAGGGAGGGGCCGGCCGTGGGGTAGGTTTAGGGTTAAGGTTTGATGGGGTAGAGTTTAAGTAGAAAATTAACGCACTAATGGGTCCATAATTAAAATTTAATAAGGTTAAAAGGGTTTTGGGCCCATTAAGCACTAAAATAAACCCATCAATCCCAATAGCACTCCCAAAAAATATTTTGTTTTGGTATGTTTTTAAAATTATTGTCCGAACCCTCAACAAGTGTTCCGAATCTTTAAAATTTCCATACCAGTTTAAAATACGACTCGGCGAGTAAAAATACCCGACCGAGACCCATTTTCAAAATTCTCCCTTAAAGACGCCATATATTAAATAATTAAAATATTTATTTAATAATAACATTTTTTTTCTGATTATTCCCGATCTCTGTTACTCGTACAGGCGCGAAATGCAACTTAAAACCTCAATGCATGAAAATTTTATATAACAATGAAATATACATTTATGTTGGAAACTTAATTTCGGTGGTTTGACAAACTAAAAGATTAAATCTATTGAACTAACTGATCACGTCTTGACAGTTGTCTAACTGAAGATTAATGTGCAGATTATCGAAGGCAACTGAAGCCAGCTGAGCTGAAATTACAACTGACTGATCAGTTGGAAACTGATCAGTTGAGCAGAACTGAACTTTCGAAGACAACTGACTGATCAGTTGGAAACTAATCAGTTGATATATTTAGTTATGAGCTTACCAGCGAGTGCCTATCAGCTGTACACGTCATCAGTTGAAAAGGACATTCAACCGACAATAGTACAAAGCAGACTGTGACTCGTAGTGGAACGCCGCATTTTTGAGACTACACTGTACGAATGTCAGAAGTATTTTGACGTGGCAATCAACGGATATAAAGATTCAAATTATATTTAATGTTACCGTTGGAAGGAAACCTATAAATAGGCGAGAAGAGCAGTTGAGAAACAACTCTTATCAATACGATTCACCTATTCTCTCAAGCTTGCTGTTACTCTGCTAAATTTATTACTCTCATTTGAGATTCAAAAAGCTCACACTTATCATAATTATTCGTAGCATTTGAGGCTACTTTTCGAGCTTACTAGCACAAACTATTGTATTATTTATTTGATCTAAGTTAGATCAGTCGTGCTAAGTCCAGTCGAAGAACTGTGAAAATTGTTGTTAAACTAAGAGTTTCAGTTTTGGCAGTGTTAAGTCTAAACTGAAGTGGGTCTATACTAGTTTTGTATTGATCAAAATCTTTTAGTGCATATCTTATCCTTGTGATAGAATGGGTGACGTAGGAGTTATTCAATCTCCGAACATCCATAAATCTTTGCGTTATTATTTCAGTAAGTTATTCTATCTTTCAGTCAGTTTATTTCCGCAACTATATTCAGTTAAACTGATTTTCATCGACTGACAAGATTCCTAAGTTTTAGTTTATCACAAAACTGATACTTCATTCGAAAAGGTTATGAAAATCGTGAGTGTTTATTCAACCCCCCTCCCCTTCTAAACACTTTTATACCTATTAACCGATCCTATCAAGTGGTATCAGAGCAGTTGAATCTTGTCTCAGAATATTCTTACTTATAACTGTTCAATATGTCTTCATTCAACAAGATACCGATGTTTTCCAAAGAAGACTTTGACGAGTGGAAAATAAGAATGCAGGCTCATTTAGCTGCACAAGATGATGACATGTGGTATGTCATCACTGATGGTCCCATGAATATTCTGAAAGCAAGAACTGCAGTTGCCATTACAGACGGGTCACCTCATCGAATAGAAAAGCCTGGAGATGAATGGACAACTGAGGACAAAAGGAAAGCCAATCTAGACAACGTGGACAAGGACATCTTATAAAAACACTTGACAAAGTCACGTTCAGCAAAATCAAAATATGCAAAACGGCCAAAGAGATATGGGAAAAACTTATCCAGCTGTGTGAAGGAAATGAACAAACCAAGGAGAACAAGCTATCAGTTGATGTTCAAAAATTTGATAATATTAAGATGAAAGCTGGAGAAGGGGAACCTTCTACTCCAGCTGCCACAACGGATTTAACTGCTGTGAGACAGGAACAAACTGGTTCAACTGACAGATCTGCTGATCAACTTAGCAATGATGTCATGTCATTGTTTGTCAAAAAATTTGGAAGGTTTATGAGGAAGAATTAAGGAAACTTTCAAAAGCAATACTAGAAGAACCAATCCAAAGAAGAATCCTATGTTTGCTACAACTGTGGCAAATCAGGTCATTTTATAGCAGACTATCCTAAGTCAAAGGACAGTTGAGGATCAATTGAAAAAGCAAAGAAGCCCTATGAGCACAGGAGAAGGACTAAGGATGACAAGAGATCATCCAAAAAGAAGCATGAAGTGCTCCTGGATGAGGAGAGCAAGTCAAAGTGGGCTGAAACTGACAGTGATGAGTCAGAACCAGAAAGCCCAAGCAGCTCAAGTGATGATGAAGAGGAAGTCAAGTGCTTGATGGCAGATGATGCTGAACTGGATTCAGCAAGTGAACAGGTATTTGACTTTAGCTCCACTAATTTCACTCGTGAGGAACTCATTACCACATTGCATGACATGGTAAATGAGTATCATAAACTTGCTCGATCATTTTAAAATGTCAAAGCTGAGCAAAATGATCCCAATGATAACAAAACTGAAGCTGATAAGTCAGTTGAAGTGTTAAATTTAAAAGGGGAGATTGCAAAGCAAAATGCTGAACTGATCGAGAACCCATTCAAGTTTGGAACAAGTCTTCAGTTACATTAACTGAAATGCAGAAGGCTCAGAAATCAGTTGCTGATAAAACTGGTTTAGGTTTTAACAGTCATGTTTCAAACTCTGCAAGTGATACTCAGCCAAGGTTCAATAATAACAAAGGAAATTACATTACCTTTGCAAAATCAACCATGGTAAATGAACATTCAGAACCAAGTAAACCAACTGTTCAATCTACTGAAAGTAAGAACAAAGGCAAACGATATGGTATTGGATATAGCTCAGAGAGTTCAACTGATACAAGAAACAGGTCTCCTAAACGATTCAGTTACAAATATCAGTACTCAAGGAATGGCTATTACAATTATCAGAACTGTAAGCCAGTTCAAAAACGGTATCAAAAGAATAGTCAGTTGAATAAGGAAATAATTCATACTGTTTCATCCTCATATCACACACACTGCTAAAAATTCGAGAAAAACCATTTGGAACACAGCAACTGGGAAATCAGTTAGATTGATTCAAGTCTGGGTTCCTAAAGGACTAATCAGTTTAGGACCCAAATAAATATGGGTACCAAGATTATATACTGTGTGTGATTGCAGGTAACAGGTACAACAAAAGAATCAACTTGGTATCTAGACAGTGGATGTTCGCGACATATGACAGGAGATGCAAATTTGTTATCTCAACTGATCAAGTATACTGGACCAAACATCAGTTTTGGAGGTAAAACTATGGGTAAGGGTAAGCTTATCCATGGTAACTTTACAATTAAAGATGTTTTACTTGTTGAGAATTTGAAGTATAACTTGATTAGCATTAGTCAGTTATGCGACAATAATTTCTCAGTTCAGTTTGATAGACACGCGTGTTCAGTTAGAGACTCAACTGATGAGGTCACACTAACTGGAAATCGTTGTGGTAATACTTACAAAGTCAGTTAGACTGAACAACCTTATGCACCAGTTTGGTTTATTGCTTCCAAATCTTCTAAAAACTGATTGTGGCATAAGAGAATAAACCACTTAAATTTTAAATCTATTGCCTATCTGAGTAACCACGATCTTGTAACTACTTTGCCCAAAATAGATTTTTCAAAAGATAAAATTTGTTCAGCATGTCAGTTTGGAAAACAATTAAAATCTTCATTCAAAAACCAAGGTTGTAAATCATCTTCCCGATGCTTAGAACTGTTGCACATGGATCTTTTTGGTCCAATACCAGTCATGAATTTAGGGAGAATGAAATACACCCTAGTAGTTGTGGATGACTTTTCAAGATTTACTTGGGTAATTTTTCTCAAATCAAAAGACTAAACTGCTGCACAACTGATTAAGCTCTTCAAAAGACTTTTAAATGAAAAATCAGTTGGGATTGATATAATAAGGTCTGACAGAGGGACTGAATTCATCAATCAAAATCTTTCTACTTTTCTAGAAAATACTGGAATCAAGCATGAGCTCTCAGCAGCTAGAACACCTCAGCAAAATGGTGTAGCTGAGATAAGAAATCGGACCCTCAAAGAAGCTGCTAGAACAATGCTTGTTGATTCTGGTATTTCTCAAAGGTTTTGGGCTGAAGAAGTAAACACTGCGTGTTATACTCAGAACAGATCAATGATTAATAAGAATCATGTGAAAACACTATATGAGATCTGGCATGGAAGAAAAAGTGTGGTTTCCTATTTCAAAATATTTGGCTGCAGATGTTTTATTCTTGATAATAGTAAAAATAATTTAAAAGCCTTTGATGCTAAATCTGCAGAGGGAATATTTCTTGGATATTCTTCAGTTAGCAAAGCATATAGAGTTTTTAATAAAAATTCTGTAAATGTTGAAGAATCTATCCATGTTGTTTTTAATGAAACTGTATTAACTGATAAGCCAACTGATCCAATTGAGCTAGTTAATTGATTTACAGAGATCAGTTTGGAGGATGAAGATGAAGAAGAAAATCATATCAATCAAAACATCCATCAGACACCTGAACCAGAAATCTTAGATCAATCAGTTGAACAGGAACCTACTCCTGATAATCAGTTGGTGGAGCAAACAGATGATATTCAGTTACCAACTGAAACAGCTCCAACTGAAACTGAAAACATTAAGTTGCCAACAGAAGCAGTTGCTGATATGGAAACAACACATAATGAGCTCAGATGGAAGAAATCACATCCACCAGAATTGGTGATAGGTAATCCATCTAACATGGTAAGAACAAGAAATCAAATGCTTAAATTGTTTATTCATTCTGCTTTTGTCTCACAACTGGAACCAAAGAAAGCTGATGAAGCTCTTGCTGATCATAACTGGATAAATGCAATGCAAGAAGAGCTAAATCAGTTTACCCATAACAATATATGGGACTTAGTTCCAAGACCAGTTTGTAAAACAATTATAGGTACAAAATGGGTATTCAGAAATAAACTGAACGAAGATGGTTCAGTTGCACGCAACAAAGCAAGATTGGTAGCACAAGGATATAGGCAGGAAGAAGGAATTGATTATGATGAAACGTATGCACCAGTTGCAAGACTTGAAGCAATCAGAATATTCCTTGCCTATTCATCATTCAAGAACTTCAAAGTCTATCAAATTGATGTAAAAAGTGCATTTCTGAATGGTCAGTTGCAAGAAGAAGTGTATGTTGAATAACCTCCAGGTTTTATCAATCACTCTTTTCTTGATCATGTCTATCATTTGAACAAAGCTTTATATGGTCTTAAACAAGCTCCTAGAGCTTGGTATGAGACACTTTCAAATTCGTAACTGGTCATGATTTTACTGTTGGATCAGTTGACAAGACCTTGTTAAAATTTTCTAAAAATGATCATATTTTACTAGTGCAAATTTATATTGATGATATCATATTTGGGTCAACTAACCCCAAATTATGTGAGAAATTTGCAAAGTTAATGCATGACAAATTTGAGATGAGCATGATGGGTGAACTGACATTTTTCCTTGGTATGCAAGTGAAACAACTGGAAACTGGTATCTTTATCAGTCAGACCAAATACATGAAGGAATTGCTCAAGAAATTTGGCATGGAAACTTGTTCAGCTGCAAGCACTCCCATGAGTTCATCAGTTAAAATGGACAATAATCAAAGGGGAATATCAGTTGAGACGTCACTCTACAGAGGTTTAATAGGTTCATTATTGTACCTAACTGCTAGTCGTCCTGATATTGTGTTTGCTGTTTACATGTGTGCTAGATTTCAAGCAAATCCTAAGCAATCGCATTTTACTGTTGCCAAAAGAATTTTAAAATATTTAAAAGGCACTCAAAATGTGGGATTATGGTACGCTAAAGACTATTATTTCAATTTAGTTGGATATTCAGATGCAGATTATGCAGGATGTAAGATAGATCGTAAAAGCACCAGTGGATCGTGTCAGTTTCTAGGAGACAGACTGATCTCTTGGTTCAGCAAGAAGAAACATCCATAGCCACTTCCACAAGTGAAGAAGAATACCTTGCTGCTGGAAGCTGCTGTGCCCAACTGCTCTAGATTCAGCAACAACTGAAAGATTATGGAGTTGATGCTAAAGAATCTCCCATATTTTGTGACAATACAAGTACAATTGCAATTACATATAATCTAGTTCTTCACTCAAGGAATAAGCACATTGATGTCAGACATCACTTCATCAGAGATCATGCTATGAAGAAGGCTATCGGACTGGAATATGTTTCAACTGAACAACAAGCCGCTGACATCTTCACCAAACCATTGGCTGAGACTAAGTTTTCTCACTTTCGCAATATACTTGGTTTAATTGATTTATCTTAATCAGTTTTATTGATGTTTTGTCAGTTGTTGTTCATTCAGTTTGTTATTTAAATGATTATCAATTGATTTCAGTTAACTCACTCATCATTTCACATGTTCAATTCTTTAACTGTTTGAGTCATTTATTAGTTATGATATTAAGTTAGTTCTCCGTCTATCAACTTATGGCAGTTATTAATTAATCAGTTATTTATCAACTTATGTAATGTAAGTGCAGTTCTTGCAGAAAGTAAAGAAACAACAATGAAGCAAAAACAGGATTTTATTAAGCTTCAAATTGAATCCATACAACATTACTCAGTTGCCTCCCTATAGCTTCTTGCCAATCAATTAACCAATTTACAAGTTCTTGGCTATGGAATTCTCTGACAAATTCAAAATTAGAGACCTTCTCAAGCTGATGTCATTCTTTCCACAGCATCACATGCCACAGAACTATATCAGTGACAAGCTGTGAAACGTGTCGGACTTTAAAACGCCTGAAATACTTTCTGGCTACAGCTCTTTGTTGAGTAGAAGGAACTGGACCGTGTCTCCGAATAGACTGAAGTTTGTGAACTTTAATCCAAGAAGACATCACCTTCAACCAAACGAACTCTTGAATATATTTCTTCACATCTTCCAGTTCTCATGCCCTTTGTGTCAAAAAGTGATGATTGCTGCTACAAGCATCTGAAATGATTGAACCAGACTCACTGGACAAACAAGACTCACTCGACATATTGAATTGTTATAATCTAACATTGTTTTCATCTTACTTATAGACATGTCTCATTTCAAATTGAAGAAGATGAAGAGACTCAAGTGAACCGAACCTTCTTTTGACTCAAACAGACTGAGTTTCTCTTACCCTTACTTTTAATTATATGCATTTATTAAGGGTGAATTTTGATTTGAAAAGTTAACTGAGAAGACAATGGTCAATTGGTCCTCAACTGAACTGACTAAGTTCTCAACTGGTCATTCAGCTGCTGACCTAACTGATCTTCTCCTTATGTTAACTGATAAATCGAATAATATTCTATATAAATGATGTGATTATTTTTCGAAGCATTAAATGATGTCTTTCAATGAATAATATTTTGAAACGTGGACCCACGTAATCCATTAGTAATTTACACACGTTTTTACCACACGTATACACGTTTTTAATTCAAAACTTCCTGGACTGACACGTGTCCAATAATTTGAACAGTCACTTACATATGTACAATACCCCGCTTCATTTCAGTTTTTTTTACGCGCACATTCAAGCATCCAGAGCAAAATTCTACTCAAGCAAATTTGTTTCGCAGATTTCAAGCTATTCAAATGGCCAACCAAATTCCTGCTCATATGATGAACGCAATGGCGATTGATTTTGACTCTATCTTCATCGTGAAAGACGAAGAAGTCAAAAATGTCTTTCTGGAACTGGAAGCAGCTGGTTTGAAACCATTCTTGGGATTATCTTCTCAAGAAATTTACACCAAAGAGATTCAGGATATATACTCCAGCGGCTATGTTACACAAGACGGCAGCATATCATCTACTGTAAATGTTCAGTTGCTGATCATTGAGGAGGAGTTCTTCTGCAACCTCTTCCAACTGCCTACTGATGGGCTAATCAAACTTTCTGAAGTGAAGGCCTCCGTTATTGAGGAGATGCAAACTACCCTTTCTGCTGATGATCGGAAAATCAAGGTTTCTTATCCAAAGAAAGAACTAAAGCCAGAAGTGCAACTGCTAGCTGATATTGTAGCAAAGGGACTTTTGGCAAAGGCTGGATCCTTTGCTGCTCTGACTTTGGAGAAGTTTCAGGCCATGACTGCTATCATGGCTGAACGGAAGATGAACTGGAGAAACATCATATTCAACATCCTGAGAAACATGTTCCAATCTTCCAAGCAGTCAAAAGGTTTTGTTGTGCAGCTCAGCCATGTGCTGAATGTGAAAGGGGTGATAACTGATGATTCTGAGAAATCATCAAAACTGAAGATTTTCAATGCCAAGAATGTCCAGCCTCCCAAGAAAAAATTGGACATGACTCCTGAGAAGTTTATTGAAGTCAAGAAGGAAATTGGGATGAAAGGAGCTCCCAAGTCAGTCAAGAAGGCTCGGAAGGAGACTTAGAAGAAGACAATCAAGCGCAAACTGATTGTCAGTGAAACTGATTTTGAGAGGACTCCATCTCCCAAGGTCGTCAAAAAGCCAAGGACCTTGAAGACCAAGCCAGTTGCTGCAGTTGGAACCATCCAAACTGAAAGACTGTTGCAGTCAGGAGCTCAACGGCCTATCAAGGTTGTTCCTTTGAAAACAGTCCCAACTGAACCCTCAACTGACGACCAGTTGCCTCTATTTGCAATCCTACCAAAGAAGAAGTTCACCGAATCTGGTGACAAGAAGAAACTTGCTGGAGTTAAGGCTCCACTGATCACTATTTCTGGGTACTCTTCCCTACCTCCTCTCAGACCTAAGGGAATAGTGATCAAAGAGAAGATCGACGCAACAACAACAGGGTTGAGCATTCCCCATATCCTAACTGACTCCAAGGGCAAAGGGAAGATGCAAGAAGAACCCAGACCATCTAATGCGATTCAAACTCACATTGATCTCATCTGGCAAGAGATCAATGAATTTGCTGCAAACAAACTCAAAACCTACAATGAGTTGGTGAGATTCAGGACTGAAGTATTTTCCAAACAGCTTCAGTCGAAGTCTAAACTGAAGAAGTATATTGATCTGGAGGCTGTTGTTCTAAGAGTAGTCAAAGCTTCCACAATTGTTCAGGCTCTGGAACGAAAGAGTTATTTCTTCGATCAGTTGAGAGCCAAGAAGCTTCAAAAGACAGTTGCTGAGTTGCGACAGAATTTTGATCATACAAGTCCAACAGCATTAAACGATACAGCTGTTCATAATCAACTGGACTCGGATCTTCTCTGTTTGCATATGCAAATCAAAAATTGGGAAACGGATCAAGAACTGATCATTCCAGCGGCTTCAAAAGATTTACCAAGTGCAGAAGATCCAGCTGAAGTTGGTTCAAAAGCCACCCAAAGGCTCAGCTACTGAAGCTACTCTACAAGCAGCTGAACCCTCCACATCAGTTGCTCAACCATCTTCATCTTCAGCAACTCAATCATCGAATGCTGATCCAACGCCATATTCTGAAGCTGAATTATCTCTGGCCAATCTCGATGAGGTCATCAAATCAATAACCTCAGACATTCAGCTGAACAATTCAAAATCAGTCGAAGATGTGGTTGTGACTGAAGAACCAGCTATTCAAGCTGTCAATTTTGAAGAAACGGCCGAGGAGCCTATTTTTGAACAAACTAGAGAACCAGTTCAGTTACCAGCTGTGACTGAATTAGAAGTTTTAGAACAAACTGAACAGGCAGTACCTCAACCAACTGAAGAGGCTCAGCTGCATTAAGTCCCAACTGAAAAAATACAAGCTGAAGAGCCAGTTCTACAACCAACTGAAGAACCAGTTGTTGAACCAACCGAAGAACCTTCTAATACTTCCGCTCTTCTAACTGTCTCGTCTCTTCCCCAGGACCCTCCAACTGAAGATATTTCAGAAATAGCTGCGCATGAAACAGAACCAACTGACAGTGCAATGGTTGTATTTACTCAACCAAAAAAGGGAACAGATTCCTGAAACTTCTTGAGCCATGTCTCCTAGAATTTCAGCCACTGATGCTCTATTTGAAGAACTTCAAACCGTTCAGTCAAACCTAGTCAGTATGATGAATGCTATTTCTGCAATACAGTCTACTCAGCTCGCACACACTTTGAAGCTCAACTCGACCAATGAGTTTACTACGAACAGGTTGAATCTACTCAATCAAAGTGTGACTTCTCTATACCTCCAGATGGAAGAAATAAAGAAAGACAGACTGTCGACTGAATCCCATTTCCAAACTCAAGCTTTAGTCGGCAGACTTTTTGACTTTCTGGAGAGTAAAGTCACTAAGAAATTTGATATGCTGCAGAATATTGTGATCAATGCCATATCAGATATTGCAGCAGATGTTCGTATATTAACAAAGAAAGTGGATGTGCTTGAAAAAAAGGGGAAATTATTCGAGGAGACGGAAGAAGACAAAGGGAAAAAGAAGATATGAAGATCAATTGACTGACTTTAGTTAATGGTTGAAGATCTGAAGATTCTTTATTCTTTATTCTTTGTACGAATCTGTACTTATTATTTGTACGAATGTGTACATCAGATAGTTATTTTATCTACAATGAAATCGAAGTTTATCTTTAGTTCAGTTGATCAGTTCATATCTTATAAGTTTTGTCAAACACCAAAAAGGGGAAAATTATTGGAAACTTAATTTCGCTGGTTTGACAAACTAAAAGATTAAATCTATTGAACTAACTGATCACGTATTGACAGTTGCCTAACTGAAGATTAATGTGCAGATTATCGAAGGCAACTTGAAGCCAGCTGAACTGAAATTACAACTGGCTGATCAGTTGGAAACTGATCAGTTGAGCAGAACTGAACTTTCGAAGACAACTGACTGATCAGTTGGAAACTAATCAATTGATATATTCAGTTATGAGCTTACCAGTGAGTGCCTATCAGCTGATCCTTCAGCTGTACACGTCATCAGTTGAAAAGGACATTCAACCGACAATAGTACAAAGCAGGTTGTGACTCATAGTGGAACGCCGCATTTCAGAGACTACAGTGTACGAATGTCAGAAGTATTTTGACGTGGCAATCAACGGATATAAAGATTCAAATTATATTTAATGTTACCGTTGGAAGGAAACCTATAAATAGGCGAGAAGAGCAGTTGAGAAACAACTCTTATCAATACGATTCACCTATTCTCTCAAGCTTGCTGTTACTCTGTTAAATTTATTACTCTCATTTGAGATTCAAAAAGCTCACACTTATCAGAATTATTCATAGCATTTGAGGCTACTTTTCGAGCTTACTAGCACAAACTATTGTATTATTTATTTGATCTAAGTTAGATCAGTCGTGCTAAGTCCAGTCGAAGAACTGTGAAAATTGTTGTTAAACTAAGAGTTTTAGTTTTGCCAGTGTTAAGTCCAAACTGAAGTGGTCTGTACAAGTTTAGTATTGATCAAAGTCTTTTAGTGCATATCCCATCGTTGTGATAGAAGGGGTGACGTATAAGTTATTCAATCTCCGAACATCCATAAATCTTTGCGTTATTATTTCAGTAATTTATTCTATCTTTCAGTCAGTTTATTTCCGCAACTATATTCAGTTAAACTAATTTTCATCGACTGACAAGATTCCTAAGTTTCAATTTATCACAAAACCGATACTTCATTCGAAAAGTTTATAAAAATCGTGAGTGTTTATTCAACCCCCTTCTAAAACACTTTTCTACCTATTAACTGATCTTATCACTATCCATGCAATACTCATGCAATAAATGCATAAAAATCATTAAACACATATTTTAAATAAAACCTTATATTGCACGCGGTCAGGTTACGTATTTCAAATTTCCTAGACCTTACGAGATAGATCTCTCACAATCCCTGGTCATCACCCCAATTCAAGGAAAAAAGTTCCACAAGGATTTGTTTTTGGCCTGAAAGCACTATTCATCAGCTTTTTTTTGTCCCACTTTTGTAATAGAGTTAAAGAACGAATATATAAAAAAGACAACATACATACGATAAGTCATTATATTGTCATTTATGTACTAAATATTAAATGAGAGCCATGACTTATAGAAATAATTACTTATGATCATTTGGTACAGAAGAATGTATACTTATTTACTCCAACAAACATTATGTAGCAAGATAGTATAAAATTTTGATATATATACAAGCATAAATATATTAAAATTCGGTAATCATTAAATTATGTAAATTAAAAGAAAAAATCAGATAAATTTTCCTCAAAAAAATTTACAATTCTCATCATATAACTTGCATTATTTCTATTTTTTTCATGTCATCAGACAATTTACAATTGTAGTACACTTCATCTGATTACTGACGTGTTACCTGAACTTGATGACGCATTGATCTCACATCATCACTCCGGTGAAAAGTGATTCAAATCGGGAGAAAAAATGCAAGTTAGTAGCCTAACAATGTGAATTGACGATATCATAATCAAAAATAAAAAGACGTGCAAACTGTTGGGACATCGTATTCTCGCACCCAAGACGCAGCGGAAATTTAAAATATTTTTGCTTGGGCGTCGTGTGTTTAAAACATTCATATGATGTTTAGAATTATACATTTGCGTTCTAAACACTTGGACTTTAAACTATTACGATTTTTACACGGAGATAGTCTTTCTTGTAAATTCCTACGAGCGGCTCTCCTTCTTGATCGTCTAATTAGTTCCACGATCAGATACTGTTTTCCTCGTTTGATTTGCACTAGAAAATTCAAACGATTTGTGCGTTGAGACTGTAGTTTTTGAATTTCCAAAATTCGGAGACGAAGCGGCGCAGCGGTGGAAGAAGAAAAGGAGGCCGAAATTAGTTTTCCCCAAAACCTTGTGTTGGCCGAGAATTGCAAGAATGATGGAGAGAAATTTTCAAGTGAGAATCCTAATTGATTCTTAATTAATAAATATGGATTCTTAATCCATATTTATGCAAATCTAATTTGCTCATTCTTGCAAAATTTTCTTCGAACTCTTTTTTTTTTGTTGGCCAAGAGTTTTTTTCTTCATAAAGATGTGAAGATTTTGTTTTTAATCTTAATTGATTCTTAATCAATTATTATGGAAATTAATTAACTCAATAATCCAAGAATCAAATGACTTGATTTCTTCCCATTCAAGCTTGGCCGTGACTTTGCAATTGGGGAAGAAAAATTTTCATGATATTTAAATTCCCATTTTATTAATATATAATATATTTATCAACTTTTGATAATACATGATATATTAATACCATATATACATATATTTCATTCACCACAAAAATTGTATGTATACATTTATTAATTAAATTAAATAATCATTATTTAATTTATATAATTAACTCACATGTTAATTCAATTCTAGACTCCTCTGGAATATGTATGGGAATTTGTACACGTTAGCAGCCACTACTACTAGTACAATCATTTAATGAGTAAATTCTCAATCCACTAAATAAATGATTTCGATCTCATTATAACCCGATCGACGATCCGAGAGCGCCAATGTGTCAAGGATACAAATCTTGTTCATATAATGAAAAATGAAAGTTTCGAAGATCAAAATTTTCATTTACCATATTGGGCAGCAGCTAATTTTAGTTAACTCCTTCACAAAACAGGCAGTTACACTCTCCTTCCTTAATTAGCAATCATGATAACTTCCATTTCTTCCATCCTGTTGAATTAGCTCATAAACTCCTTTATAAGCTTTCTGTTTGATCTCCATCAAACTATAGTCGCAAAATTCCAACACCTTGAAATTTGACTATCTCAACAGGAACACAGAATCCGATACTTGTGTGACCCTCAATGGTTCAGGGATACAACTAGCCGTGGGTTCACATCTCCATGTGATTCAAAATAACATTTATTTTTATTCGGGTTTACCCTAGTTAACCTCATTCTTTTCATCCAACTCCTTGATCAAGAATGTCAGAACTCATTTTTGATTGCACCCATCGGATCATGGTAAGAGCGTCTAGTGGCATCGCTCCATGATCCCCTGGGTATTAATGATAGTGCCTAACCTTTAGTCATGGTTATCATATAGTACGGTCCCTTCAACACATATATCCCGATCGAATCTGCAACTATTGGTATATCGAGAGTTGCATATGAATTCAATAACGATGCGATTTAACTTTGAGTACTAATAGTGGCATGGTATGTGTAACTAGGAAAACACCTTTTCCTACAGCACATTTGTTGCTCTGGCCAGAGACTCCTTGTACTATTAACTTATCAGATTACATAAGATATCTTCACCCGTAGGCAAACAGTGAATCCCCGACTACAATGCATTTGCTCCTACGTATTTTGAAACTACACCCAACTTCACCACATGATGACCCTCGATGGAGTCGGTAAACGGATCAAAGTGCATGCTAGTACGTTAGCCCCAACATTGTCCCGGGTCAAAGGACTAATAGTGTACAACCATAACTACGGACTATTCCACTCGATAATTGAGAACCACTTGGACAGTTCGAAGGAGGGTTGTTCAGTGCATCATCACATGATCACCTATCTGTGTGAATGGACATCTCCATGCCATTGCCAATGAAACATGACGTTTACATCACAGATGCTAGTCTCAAGCTCGAGCGACCTTTATCCTTGTTTTAGACGGCTGATTCGACTAAGAACCTGTTTAGAATATATAATACACTTCATAATGAGTTTCATGATCTTACATTACGACACAGAGCTCATGGTACTTATTGTATATTCAGGGACTTTATCTATGGAGCTTTCATGGGTATACAGATAAAGTATAATGTTATAATCGAATAAAATCGTAAAATATTATTAAAATAAAGATTGTTTTACATTAGAGTCAATAAAGCCCGAGCCACAAGTTGGCTTGCCGGGCACCTACTCTAATAATCTCTCACTTGCCCTATAGCCAACTACCCATAGATCTTAGACCCATTGCTTCGCGATGCTTCTAAAACAATGGTCTTGGCAGGGGCTTCGTCAGTGGATCAGCAACGTTATCTACGGAGGCGACTGTCTCTACCGAAATGTCTCCTCTTCCTACTATCTCCCGGATTATGTGGAACTTCCTCATTATATGTTTGGATCGCTGATGAGACCTCGGTTCCTTTGCTTGCGCAACGGCACCGGTATTGTCACAGTAGACCGGGACTGGATAAACTAATTGAGGAATGACACCCAACTCTTGGATGAAATTCCTCATCCAAACACCCTCTTTTGCTGCAGCCGATGCAGCTATGTATTCGGTCTCAGTGGTTGAATCCGCTTTGTTGTCTTGCTTGGAACTCTTCCAAGAGACAGCACCACAATTGAGCTTGAATACAAATCCAGAGGTCAATTTCGAATCATCCACATCTGATTGGAAGCTAGAATCAGTGTAGCATTCCAATTTTAGTTATCCACTCCCGTATACCAAGAACAAATTCTTAGTTTTCTCAAGTACTTAAGAATGTCCTCACTGCTTTCCAATGCAGTAGACTGGGACTCGACTGATATATGCTTGCAACACTCAGTGCATATGCAATATCAGGTCGAGTAGATATCATACCATACATAATACTGCCTATGGCAGACGCATATGGAATGCGGCTCATGGTTTCCATCTCTTCATCAGTCTTAGGGCACATAGACTTGGATAGATTCACACCATGAGACATTAAGAGATATCCTCTCTTGGACTCCTCCATAGAGAATATCTTCAATATGGTATCGATATATGTGGATTGGGTGAGCCCTAGCATTCTCTTTAATCTATCCCATAGATCTGTATTCCTAATAAATATGATGCTTCACTCATATCCTTCATGGAAAACTTACCAGCTAACCATATTTTAGTTGATTGCAACATCCACATATCATTTCCAATGAGTAGTATGTCATCAACATAAAGTACTAGGAATGTCACTGCACTCCCACGAAGCTTCTTGTATACACAAGGTTCCTCAGGATTTTTGGCAAAATCAAACTCTTTGATAGTGTTGTCAAATCTGATATTCCAGCTCCTTGATGCCCTTTTGAGACCATAAATAGATCTCTGAAGTTTGCATACTTTATGCTCACTTCCTACCTTCTCATCTGCTCCAAGTTTCCTTTTGTAAATCCATTTGCATCCTATGAGAACAATTCCCTCATGTGGATCTACTAAGGACCATACTTGGTTCGAATATATGGTGTCCATCTCGGACTGAATGGCTTCAAGCCATCTAGATGAATCGGTATCAGACAATGCTTCCGTGAAATTTCTTGGATCATATCCAGGAATGGGCTCATCTTAGCCCTCTTCAAGAAGCAGGCTCAACCTATTAGGCGGTCCTGGGATCTTTTCGGATCTCCTAGGAGCTTGTGTTTCTTTGATTGGCTGTTGGGGTGTGGATTCTACTACTTGTGTAGTGGGTGGTTTTCGAATCTCATCGAGTTTTATCATCCTGCATTTTCTATCTAATAGAAACTCCTTCTCTAAGAAGGTGACATTCTTTGAAACAAACACCTTTGTTTCACTAAGATAATAATATCCAACAGAGTTCTTTAGATATCCCATAAAGTAGCACAAATTGATATTACTAACCAATTTGTCTCCCACTGCCTGCTTCACGTAAGCAGGGCATCCCCATATTCTTAGATAAGAATATTTGGGTGGTTTTCCAGTCCATATCTCATATGGACTTTTGTTTTTACGAATTACCTCCCACTATTTTGACATTTTCAACACCCTCTGATGAAAAACGAGAAATCCAATTTCCTTAGTGAGTACACAAGGCCAAATCGCAAAATTATGATCCCGAATAATATCAGCCAATCATAATTTCCAAAAGGTAGAGCCCAATTGCAACTCCTTGCAACCCTTATGTAATTTTGCGTCACGTTTGAGGAGGGTCCAATAATATGATCTCATTTCTCTTCACGTGTCGAGCCCGGCCCATCAATGTTGAACCTTAATGGACGGTCGCCATGAGATCTCCCAATAATATGAGCCGAAGTCATGGGAGTTCCACGTAGTTCACATCGAATATGTCAGTGGAAGTCACAGCTTTCCGGCGTCCAGGCCTCCCCAATAATATGAGTCAGACACTGATCGCGGGTAGCGTTCATCATGCAACCACCGTTGATGGAAGGCAAGGAATTATTAAACTTTCTTTTATTATCCTTTTAATGAGCTTGATTTAAATTTTTGATCTCATCCAAAATGAGGGATTTTAATTTTAAAAATTTGTCTCATCATTAATTTTAAAACTCGTGTCATGATTGTTTGTATGATTGACGAATTCATGCAACTCTTGTCATTATATTAATAATAACGCACATACTGATTATTTATAATATATCACATATACATCATAAATAATCAAGGATGATCGATAACCGAGAGCTAATTGATCAGTACGAGCCACATACGGATCCATGTCCATAACCTAGGTAAATGCAGGGATGCAAATGCAATATTACATAAGCTTCCAATATTTTACATGTCTTCGATCTTCAAAACTCCTTCCGAGGATCTGGCCCACCATCTTCAAATCTTGATATCCCATTAATTCTAATATTTACATTAAATATACATGGCACACTGGGATACAAACTTAGGGGGTGGGAACGGACCATAAACCAGGTCCATTTTTAATTATCAAATAATCAAATATTACAACATGTAAAAATATCCTAACATACACCTAGTACATTAGTCATGGCTCTCGATCACCTTTTTACCATATAATATCATATATTATATAAATCCGATAGTATCACATATTATAAATAAATCGTGTATCTCGTAAATTATCACTAACCGCCATAATTATCAAATTAAATAAACTCAAATAATTAAATTTTTTGTAAAACACCTTTTACCATAAATAATTAAAATCATATTTCAATTATTTATTTTGTAAGAAATTGATTTTATCAAAATTATTGTAGTGATAAAATCGTCCGTATTTTCATAAAATATTAATTTAACCCAAAATTTTAAAAAATCAGAAAATTGTCCCTGGCCCTAACAATTCAAGCCCACGACACAGCGCGGTGCCCGAGACGTTCCCGGGCACCCGCCTGTGCCGCCCGCCCGCTGTCTGATCCGAATGGGCTGTGGCGCACAGCCGCGCGGACAGACGCGCAGGAAGTGCATGCGCCGCGCGCCTGCCGTGCGGCGCCGCGCGCGTCTGCCCAGAACAGTTCCGGGTAGACCAGATTTTTTTTTTCAAAAATAATTTTTAGGGGCGTTTTTCATAAAAAAATTCTTACGCGATTAGTTATAATAAACTCAACACAATTTAATTAAAACACACAATTGAGAATTACCGGCTCTGATACCACTGTTGGGACATCGTATTCTCGCATCCAAGACGCAGCGAAAGTTTAAAATATTTTTGCTTGGGCGTCGTGTGTTCAAAACATTCATAGGATGTTTAGAATTATACATTTGAGTTCTAAACGCTTGGACTCCAAACTATTCTGGTTTTACGCGGAGATAGTCCTTCTTGTAAATTCCTACGAATGGCTCTCCTCATTTGATCTTCTAATTAGGTCTACGATCAGATACTGTTTTCCTCGTTTGATTTGCACTAGAAAATCCAAACTATTTGTGCGTTGAGACTGTAGTTTCCGAATTTTCAAAATCTGGAGACGAAGCGGCGCAGCGATGGAAGAAGAAAGGGAGGCCGAAATTAGTTTTCCCCAAAACCTTGTGTTGGCCTAGAATTGCAAGAATGATGGAGAGAAATTTTCAAGTGAGAATCCTAATTGATTCTTAATTAATAAATATGGATTCTTAATCCATATTTATGCAAATCTAATTTGCTCATTCTTGCAAAATTTTCTTCGAACTCTTTTTTTTTGTTGGCCAAGAGTTTTTTTTCTTCATAAAGATGTGAAGATTTTGTTTTTAATCTAATTGATTCTTAATCAATTATTATGGAAATTAATTAACTCAATAATCCAAGAATCAAATGACTTGATTTCTTCCCATTCAAGCTTGGCCGTGACTTTGCAATTGGGGAAGAAAATTTTCATGATATTTAAATTCCCATTTTATTAATATATAATATATTTATCAACTTTTGATAATACATGATATATTAATACCATATATACATATATTTCATTCACCATAAAAAATGTATGTATACATTTATTAATTAAATTAAATAATCATTATTTAATTTATATAATTAACTCACATGTTAATTCAATTCTAGACTGCTCTAGAATATGTATGAGAATTTGTACATATTAGCAGCCACTACTACTAGTACAATCATTTAATGAGTAAATTCTTAATCCACTAAATAAATGATTTCGATCTCATTATAACCCCGATCGACGATCCGAGAGCGCCAATGTGTCAAGGATACAAATCTTGTTCATATAATGAAAAATGAAAGTTTCGAATATCAAAATTTTCATTTACCATATTGGGCAGCTGTCAGTTTTAGTGAACTTCTTCACAAAACAGACAGTTACACTCTCTTTCCTTAATTTGAAATCATGCTAACTTCCATTTCTTCCATCATGAGGAATCAGCTCATAAACTCCTTTATAAGCTTCCTGTTTGATCTCCATCAAACTATAGTCGTCAAATTCCAACACCTTGAAATTTGACTATCTCAACGGGAACACAGAATCCGATTCTTGTGTGACCCCACTACAAGAAAAATGCCATACGACAACGGTTAAAAAACCGTTGTCGTCGCTACTTAACAACTGTTTATACATGAATTCCGTCGCTAATATTTTAGGTAAAATAAAAAAAATAATAATAATTTAAAAAATCTGTGTTGTGAATTGGTACAATCGTGTAAGAGATAAAAAAAATTTAAGTGTCGTGAAGTGATAAAATCGTGTAAGAGATAAAAATTTTAATTGTTTTGAAGTGGTAAAATCGTGTAAGAGATAAAAATTTTAAGTGTTGTGAAGTTGTAAAATCGTGTAAGTAAGAAAAATTTTAAGTGTTGTGAAGTGAAGTGGAAGAAAATGGAGCGAATTTGTAGGTATTTATAGAGAGTGGTGGAAGAAAATGGAGGGAATTTTAGGAGGTATCGAATTTTTGAAATTAGCGACGATTCTCCTAAAACCGTCACTAATGTTAGCGACGGTTATAGCTAAATCGTCGCTAATTTCAAATTAGCGACGGTTTTACTTGATTCTGTTGCTAATGTTAGTGACGATTGAAATTAAACTGTCGCTAATTTGAAATTAGCGACGTTTTAGATATAACTGTCGCTAACATTAGCGACGGTTATAGGAAAATCGTCGTTAAATACCGTTGTGTTTTATTCTAAACTTACGCTAATCGATAAACTGTTGTCATAAACGTTCAAAGACAACGATTTTACAGAACCGTTGTCATTGACCCTAAAAACCGTTGTCTTTGACCCCCAAAAGACAACGGTTTTATAAAAATCGTTGTCTTTTGCTTAAAAAATGATCCACAACAACGGTTTTAACTAAAATCGTTGTGGAATAACATTTATTCTTATTTGGGTTTACCCTAGTTAACCTCATTCTTTTTATCAACTCTTTGATCAAGAATGTCAAACTCATTTATGATTGCACTCATCGGATCATGGTAAGAGCGTCTAGTAGCATCGCCCCATGATCCCCTAGGTATCACTGATAGTGCCTACAAGAGCCTTTAGTCATGGTTAGCGTACAGTACGGTCCCTTCAACACATATATCCCGATCGAATCTGCAACTATTGGTATATCGAGAGTTGCATATGAATTCGATAACGATACGATTTATCTTTGAGTACTAATAGTGGCATGGTATGTGCAACTAGAAAAACACCTTTTCCTACAGCACATTTCTTGCTCTGGTCAGAGACTCATTGCACTATTAACTCATCAGATCACATAGGATATCTTCACCCGTAGGCGAACGGTGAATCCCCGACTACAATGCATTTGCTCCTACGTATTTCGAAACTACACCCAACCTCGCCATTTGATGACCCTCGATGGAGTCGGTAAACGGATCAAAGTGCATGCTAGTACGTATAACCCCTACATTGTCCCCGGTCAAAGGACTAATGGTGTACAACCATAACTGCGGATTATTCCACTCGATAAGTGAGAACCACTTGGATAGTCCGAGGGAGGGTTGTTCAGTGCATCATCACATGATCACTCATTTGTGTGAATGGACATCTCCATGCTCTTGCCAATGAAACATGACGTTTACACCACATATGCTAGTCTCAAGCTTGAGCGACCTTTATCCTTGTTTTAGGCGGCTGATTCGACTAGGAACCTGTTTAGAATATACAACACACTTCCTAATGAGTTTCATGATCTTATGTTGTGACGCAGACCTCATGGTACCTATTGTATATTCTAGGATTATAATGCAGCTTGCATGGATATACAGATAAAGTATAATGTCATAATCGAATAAAATCGTAAAATATTATTAAAATAAAGATTGTTTTACATTAGAGTCAATAAAGTTCGAGCCACAAATTGGCTTGCCGGGCACCTACCACAAACTACATTATCAAATATATAATTTCTCCGGATAATGGTGCATTTATTAAAAAAAAAAAAATTTACACGGATATCCAATTATTATTATTATTATTATTATTATTATAAGAACTAGTTAATCAAAAAGAAAAAAAAAGAGAAAGATGGAGGGAGTGGAAACAAACAAAAGGCTTACTCAACCCCCACAAGTATAAAATACTCTTACTTGACAAAGACAGGAGGGGGTTTCTTCAAACCTCTTCCCAGAAAGCAAACACAGTTCTGAAAGCTTCAACAAAGGCTCCGTTCAATTAGGTGCGCAAACAAATTAGAAAGGTCTGAAAGAAACAAGAAATGAATTTGGGAAAAAACCTTGCTACGAAAGCGAGAGATCTACCGGGAAAAAGCTTTGTTTTCTTGTTATATATCAAGGGTTGAGAGTGATTTTTGGTGCAGAATTTCATCTAAATTATTTTCGGATTTTAGTGTGACAAATTATGATGGCTGGAAACCCTAACTGGTGGAGCATGAATAGCATGCATCCACAATTTTCTTCTCAATTTGTATTTGGTTCCAGTCCTAATTCACTTTCTTCAAACCCTTCTGAATCTGATCATCATACTTACCATCACCAAGATTTCCCCGCTCGTTCATGGAGCCAACTTCTTCTGTAAGTTTCTGTCTTCTCTCACACACAAATAAATAATTCCGTCACAAACCCTTTGTTCTTTATCAGATTGTTTTGGTATAAATTAAATATGTTTATCAAATTGGTATTCTGTTGTTTAATTATCATATCCATAGTTAACTTCAATTCTTAGCTGCTTTTGGCTTCTGTCTACCTTTTTTTTACTTGCTTATCAAACTGTTTGTTCTGCTTCGTTAATTTATATCTCTTAATTTATCTAATCAAAGCTTAAGTTTAACAGCTTTTTATATGTGAATCTTAGCAGCCTTATATCCACACATATACATGCATGCTGACAGTATATATATATATATACTTTTCGCTAATAGATTGTAGTTTTTATGAGATCATTTACTCTATTCTTTTCGCTAAAATATTTGATTTTATGCGTAATTAAACATTTTATTATCAGAGGTGGCTTGGCTGTTGATGAAGAAGAAAGCAGGTTTGGTAGTTTTCACCAACATAGTAAGCTGGAAGAGAATTGGTATCAAGACCTGCGAGATTTGAATCTGAACCCGAGTTATACTAGGGATTCTGTTGTCGATATCAAGCAAGATCATGATTTAGATTATGATCATCACCATCAATTTCAAGCCAACAGATCATCTCAGCCCTCCGATGTTCATTCTAGTTGGCCGAATCAACTCTTGCCAGTCTCTTCTCCCACTTCTTGTACCACAAATTTGAGACACAGATCGCTGAATTTCTCCGGCGGAAAGGCCTCGGCCACTGGCGCCGCCGAACGGAAGAATCATCTGCATAATCAGGAGCATTCGTATGAGGTAAACGACGAAGAATTTCAAATCCAAGAATTTTAGAAATTATTATAAAAATCATAAAGGGGAATGGGGAATTAATCATTTTCTATGATGAGACTTTAATTATTAATGTATTGTTACTTTATTGGTTTTTCTTGGCATGCAATTATAAGCTGAATTCATGATTGAAAATGTGCTCGAAATAAAACCAAACATTTTTTAAAAAAATTATGTTCTTTTTAAACAAATTATTTATTTAACTCTGATTTTGAGATACTCAGATTCTTTTTCATGATTTAATCCGTTGATTAATAATTTTTTTATTGGATTAAAAGTGCAACGACAGTGGGAATGGTGGGGTACCAAAGAAAGCTAGGGTTCAGCAGTCGTCACCTCAACCAGCTCTGAAGGTGAGGAATATTCTTTCTTTTACAAATTAAATCAAATAATTATACAAATATAGTTCCATTTCATAATATTGTCTGCGATAACATGGAAATTACAAATTTTGTTCGATATATTTGTTCGTAATTTTGCTCTTTTTATATTATCAAATTTAAGTCATAATCCTCTATCTTTGTTTGTCTACAATTTTGGTAACTTTTTTGAGATGAAGCTCATCGGACACTGATGTGGTCTCGTGTTTAAAATTTCATATCTGTCGCTCCAAAAAAAAATTGAATAAAAATTGAAATATACAAGACTAAAAAATCAATTTCGATAATATAGAATTCCAAAATTGTAAATAAGGAAACATACATGACGAAAAATGAAATTTTTGGATGATAATTTAATAAATAGATATCAATGAATGAATTGTTAATTTAGAAAAATAAATGAATATATTATCATAGTGACAAATTAAGAATATTCCAATCAACACTAAAATTCCCAGAAACAGTTTATACCCATTTTGCCTCGCATTTTTTTCTTTTCACTGGAAACCAGATTTAATAGTGAAATTACATTTCAAATAATTAAATCACATGATTTTTCACAGCATTTATTTGGTGCAGCTGAGAAAAGAGAAGTTAGGAGATAGAATTTCAGCTCTTCACCAAATTGTTTCCCCCTTCGGAAAGGTATGCAAAAACTATGAAATCTCTAGCTATTGATAAGATATTTAAAAAAAAAAAAACTACAGAAACTGCAGTAGTTGGTAATGACATAGTAAAGATTATTAATTTACCCTAATTAAAATGTTAAAGTATTAAATATTTTAAATTTTAAATTGAGTCATCAGATCTAATATCAAATTAATACAAAGTTAATATATAGAAAATTTAAATTGACCACTGGGAGGCCATACATTTGGTTCCGCAACTAGTCGTCAGGTTTAAGTGCATACTGAATAAACTACTATATATGATTATAGCACGAGAGTAACGTAGATTTTGGAAATTTTAAAACATAAAACCCATAAATAAATTAAAATGGGTAAAACTAAAAGACCGATATTTATTTATTTTAAGTAACAGAGATTTAAGAAATTTTTAAACATAAAACCCATAATTAAATGAAATGGATTGAATTAAAAGAAAATTATTATTTTTTTAAGGAAAAAAAATAATTCACTTTATTTATAGCTCTCCCATGCATAATTATCTTTTGAAAATAAAAAAAGTAGAGTTTGATAAAAATAGCTTTGAAGGTGTAATGGGATGTTTCTCTTTTGTAGACTGATACCGCTTCTGTCTTGTCAGAAGCCATTCGCCACATTATATTCCTTCAGGCTCGAATTCAGGTCATTTTCTTTCTGATTTTATATCATTCTTCTAAACATAATTTAAATATTATTTCATTATTACTAACACCATTAAATTTCATGATACATAAATACAAATTATTTCATATTTAAGATATTTCAATCGTTATGAAAAAACCAATTACATTTTTTACAAATATCCCAATTCCCATCAACTTTTAAAATTTTATTAAAAACATATTTTTGAATTTTTTTCCTAGAAATTCTTGATTTATTTTCCTTTCCCATTTTAATTTACTTCATAAAATGAATAAGAGGAAATTCAAATAAATACTTTAAGGAGTGAAAGGAAAGCAGAGAGTTGGTGTGAAACGCAAAGAGATAATTATTCTTTTCTTAAATAAAAGTAGTTTAATTTTATTTTTAATTGTTTAAATATAATTGTATAATTTATTATATGTACTAAATTACGCACTTCTTTACTTTTTTTATATTAAAAAAACCCAGTTTGTTCTAATAAATATATAATGAAATTAAGGCACAGAGCGGGCCATACACGAGAATTCCACTGCACAATAGTAGCACACGCGCAATTTTAGTTTCGCATTTTCCAATGTAAGACCAAAATGTTTACAGGGAAATGTGAATTGAATAATCTATTTTTATTACCAAAAATAAGACTGTAAATTTAATTTTTCAAGAAAATTAAATATTTCTCCAGGTTCAAGAAAAGAATACTTTTCCCCACGAAGAACATGGTCAGGTATGCTTTGTTGGATCCATAAATTCATATACCCTTGTCTTTTAATTAGTAATTAATTTATAAAATCAATATATTTTTTTTATGTTTTTAATAAAAAGGAAAAATAGTCTAAGAAAAAGCGAATATTAATACATTTTAATACAATGTATTATCAACTATAAAATAGCAATATCTCACAGACAACTAAAAAGGAATTAATCCTTAATTTACCCTACTTCTTCAGGGGATATACTATAATATAGTTAATTAAACTTGGTTTTGAGGTTTGGTGTAATTATAATCCAATGAATATTACATTTCTTCTCTGTCTAACATAAAAATCTATTTTAGTGCAAGTTTTATAGCAAACACAATATTCATCCGAGCCTTTTTACTTGAAATCTTACACCAATTTTTTTTACATACATTATTTCCCATCGTGTATTTAATATCTATTTATAAATTTTAAAATATAATTATTTTTAATATTTGTATGATATAAAAAAATATTATATTTATCAATTTTTATTTATTAAAAAAAGAATAAAAAGTTTTTGAAAAAATAAAACTTTTGCCCCAAAGGTTTTTTTTGGAGCAAAAGATAGGGCCCCATTGGGGCTATCCACCCTGCACCAAAATGACAGGGTTGGAGAATGGAGATGCCCTATGACAGTTTCAGACTAGGGTTTGTTTTCCTTTTTAATGGAAAAAAAAAATGTTTTCTTGTTTGTTGTAAGATTTTTCATTTTTTTCTCTCGAGTCATTGAGTATTAATATTTATTTAAACTCGATATCCTTATTTCCACCTTTTTCTATAATAAATGTAATTTAGTAAATGGTAGGATAGTTCTTGATAGTAAATTTTGGATAATAGCCAAAATGATCTCGTAAGATTTTTCGTTTTTTATTTTGGTGATGCAAATATTTTATTTTGAGTTTTGGTCCGACAAATTAAGTTGTTTATTGATTTTTACTTTTTAGTCATATTTTTATGGAATGCTAACGAATAAAATATCTTCTAACGGTATATAAAATGTATTGTTTCACACACATGCTCTACCTCTGCTCACCTTAGACTGATCAACAAACTAAAAGAAAATTTAGTAAGAAAAATATTCAAAAACTAAATAAAATTTTATGCGTAATATATTTCAGACCATATGTATAAATGGATTAACGGTTCCATTCAAACTAATCTTATTTTAAATCATTAACTACCAAGCAGAACTCCAATGGTTCCCGACGAGTACTCAAGGACTTGAGAAGTAGAGGTCTTTGCTTGGTACCGATATTTTACACTCAACATGTGGGAAACGACAATGACGGAGTCGATTGCTCGGCTCCTCCGCCGGCTCTTGGCAGAGCCTTTTGAATCCTGTGGGAACAATATGTCGCCTCCACAGCCACCACAATCTTAGGAGTCATGTTAGGTTTCGTGTTGCTGTAACATCAAAAACAGTCATTCTCTAAAACTCAAGGAGAGAATGACTGTCACTGATGCTATCTGCTCGTGTATTCATGTTGGAAGCTTGTTCCTAGGAGAATGAGATCCAATGAATTTAAATCAAGATATTATGACTCGTTTTTATTATTAATTGATATTATTATGAGTTTAATTTTCATATGATTGAATGGAATATGTAACAGTTTGTTGTTTACTTTATGGGGAAAAATTGCGATTTAGTTTAGTTTTGTAAGTTAACTTTTTTTAGATTTAGTCCAGTAATTTATTAACGTTTAATTTTTATCCAGTAACTTGGATTTTTTTCAAAAAATAACTTTTGGTCCAGTAACTTATCATTTTTTTTTGGTCAACTAACTGTTCAGATTTTTGGTCCTGGTAGAATAATTTCTTAGTTTAGACTATTTTGATCTATCTACCATTGGAAAGTTCAATTTTCGTCAAAAAATGCTAGTTTTAATGTCTCTAAAGGTGACGTGGCAAAAAATTTGTGGATTTCTTTATTTTGAAGGGAAATCAATTTACTTGGAAGCAACTTAACATACAAAGTCAAACAAATCAATTTTTTTTAAAGTTCTGTCCATTCCACCAGTAAAAGATCAACGGCTATGACACTAAAATATGCTTTAACCACCGACCAATCAACGTTTTTTTTTACGAAAACTGAATATTTTTGTGACAGATGACCAAAGTTCAGAAGTTATTGTACCAAAACCAAAATTCAAAAGTTAATGGATTAAAAAAAAAACAAATAAGTTACTGAACCCAAAAAAATATATCCTTTTTTTTTTGGTTTTTGTCTTTTTTCTCCGTTCGAAAACACAAAATATGATTAACATTACTTATTTGGTATTGATGCTCTCTTATGTGAGTCATGTTGCGAGAATGAAACATATTTACACATATTAAAATTTACTTAAGGAAAAATAAAAGAATAAAGTTTTTTCCTCGTATTTTGAAATATTGAGTCTTTTTGTTCATGCTTTCCCTTAATTTTTACTTCGATGAATTTTAATTTGTGTAACAGACTAAAATGTGTTTTATTCACGCCATATAAGCCACGTATAAGAGAAACAATGCCAAATAGCATATTCGATATGTTTAGTGGCTTCCACTGAAAAAAGATCAAAACTGGAAAAAAAAAAAAAAGGCAAAAACAAAAATCAAATAACATGATAAACACCAAACTTTGACAAGTTATCAGCCAAAAATCCAAAACAAACCAATTTACATGACTAAAATCACATTTATGCATTTACTTATTTATCATTTTTGTCGAGCATAAACTTAAAATTTCTACAATGTAATTTCAAAAAAATAAAAATAATTTTACAATGTTTTTGTCGGATTACCCCGCACTGACCCGCCACACAATTTAATTGAGTTGTTCAACCCATTTAAAGGCGGGTCTAGATGGGCCAATAACGCGGGTCGTAGCCCGAGACGGGCTTGAGTTGGCCTGCGAGCCTTGAAAGAAAATTAATTTTTTTTTTTTTTTTTACATTATGAATTTATGATGATATATGTATTTTTAACTGAAAGTTGTGAATATATTGTATTAATTACTTTGTAGAAATGTAGCCGTGTGAATTTAATAATTAGAAATTTTATTGATATTTTTCTAAATATTTATTTATTTATTTAATGAAAATTTTAATTAATTATAAAGATTTTTTATTTTTCTTTATGTATTTTTATTTTTTGAAGACTGACCCGCAGGCAGCCTAGCCTAACCTGTCGGCCCACCACATTTCGCCAAATGACAAGTTTTTGGCGGACTGGCCTGTTCCACCATGAGATGGCCCGTTTAACAGCTATATTTAAGGGTGGGCAATGGTCGGTTTTGTTCGTTTAACTCTACAACGGTTCGATTTTTCGGTAATAGGAATGATAACAAGGTGTCAACCAGCTCGAATGAAACATCAATCATCTAACGAAAAAATTAAAGAAACATATACAAAAAAGAAAAGAAAATGTCGACTAGTGAGTGATGAGAAAGAAGAGAAAACGATCGGATTGAAAATTGAGGGTTAATGATACCAAGTTCCTAAATCCTAGTAGACTCATTATACATAAAAATCTTATACTTAACAATAATATGACTCATTATATATAAAAACACTATACTTAACAATAATATTTCCGATTCGGTTTTTCGGTTTTTAGGGGATTAAAACCGAAAAACCGAATTTCATAAATTTTAAAACTATAACCGACCGAAAACCGATAAAACCAAACCATTTAAACCGAATTATTCGGTTCGGATCGGTTTTTTCGATTTTTCGGATTTTATGCCCACCCCTAACTATATTTACAATGTATGTGACATTATTATTATCTTGCTAATTAATCTTATGACATTATCTCAACGTTTCCAAAATTTTAAATGTTTCATGTTGTGCTAAATATTTTGAAATGTAGTGATTTTCAATCTTGTTTATTTGTAATTAATTTAAGATTTTGAATTTATGTGTTACAAAATTTTAGTTTCAGTTTATTATATTTTTCCTCCAATTTTAATCTTTTTCTGATATGACATGACTAATATGATACCGGTACAACTCTAATGTGGAACCACCATGGTGTTTATGCGTTCGAGTTCAACCAATATTTTAATAAACAAACCGGTAATCGATTCGATCCATCTTAAAATAGTGGCTCAACTCATCGGACCGTTCAACAAGACGATCGGACCAAAACAACGTTATATCACACACACACACACACACACACACACACACACATATATATATATATATGTGTGTGTGTGTATATTTCGGTGGTTCTGTCTGATTCTCAAAACACCATATTCAACAACACCACTACAGATAAAATTTAGTAAAATTGTCAAAAACTAAAATATACAAAATTAAAATCGAAATTTAACAACAAATAAGATTAAAATCAGAAAGATATAAAATGTATCATTCAAACTTCGATTCAAAAATTCCTAATAAAAATCTAAATTTAAATGATATATACAAACGATGATCTTACCTAGGTCTCGCTAAAGTTATATGACTTTCGAATGATATAAACATTCAATGATGTATCTCTAATGATCTATAATGTTAGTCCCTCTCTCGAGTTGTAGAATTAATCAGATAACAAACAATTTAAGGCCAGTAAATTGCAAGCGATTAAAAACAAATAAACATAATTTAACAAAAAAGAATTCAATCATATAAACAACCGAGTCAAAATTATCGTATCAAGAAAGCTACATCATCCTCTAGAATGGAAAAATTATTGCATAATGAAATCTAAACAAAAAACACCCATGTTTGAAAGTTTAGACATTGCAACACAAAAAAATAAAAAAAACAGAAAGATTTAGATCACAATCAGAAGTGGCGTCTCTGTCCCCAGATTCGTCGTTCTTCGTTTTCGTGATCAATCCTTGCGCTCCAGATTGTTTCCAAGTGTGTGCTCTTGTTCTCTCACGGTTTTCTTTCACAAAAACGGCTATGTCCCTTTTGTCCTATGTTTTTCCCTTTTATTCCTCGCGTGGTCGCTAAAATTTGGATTATGCATGCCTCTTGCGCGTGGATGCGCGTGATTCGGCGCTACCGCGCGCAAGCTTATGGAGTGTACGTGTCTGCCCTGCTTGGGCTTCTGCACGTGTTCTGGCGCGGCCGCGCGCGCCCTTCTCTGCTTGTCTGCTGCACATCCGCGCGCACACTTCTGTATGCATATTGATTTCCTGTGTGCGCGGCTGCGTGTGTTCTCACGCGGTCGTGCACGAGCCTCTGCCATTCTTGCATCAATGTGGCTTCTTGTACACATTTTTTCTCCATTCCTGTTTTGACATTCAACACAACTCAAAAACACATAATTTCATTCGAAACTGACATAATTCAAATGGATTCTTGTATAAATTAAGTGCAATTCTTGCATTTATCACTCAATAATGACTTCTGGCTCTGTATGTCGAGAAGACTCCTATCGTATCTTTTATTATCAATCAATGTGCCCAATCATCGAATTGGATTGTCTGCTTTTGTGAAAGAACCGCTAACCATGTTGCTCATTCACTAACAACTTACGGTTTTCATCTGAATATTTCTAAGGATTTTATGGACTGTTGCCCCATATTTGTAAGCTTTTTTATATATAAATTATGACTTGGGTAGAGTTATTATATGAATGAATAATGTTTTATCATATAAAAAAATCTTTTATTTTTTTATAAATTAATATTATTATTTGATGAAAGTCTAAGCATCAAAACTTTTCATCTTTTTTTTCTCAATTTTTTATTGATAAATTATAAACTAAATACACTTAATTTTTAATGGTATGACTCAGCAAAGCTTCTTATGAATTATTTTATTTGAATATGGATTATTACTAAAACAGAACTTAATATGATAAACAAAAAAAAAAAAAAAAAAACTAATTATGGTGTTTGGATTGTGCTTTAAGAAAAGTATTAAATTATTACAAAAAAATTTATGAGACATGCTCACGATTTAATTTTGTGAGATGAATCTTCTATAGACCCGACCCATTAAAAAAATCATTTTTATGTCAAAATAATTATTTTTCATTTTAAATATGGATCAGATCGATCAGTCTGACAGACATGGATCCGTAAAACCGTCTCAAGACACATACTCTTTAAATATATGTTTCTTATATATTTTTAGTAATTGTGATTTCACTTTTAAATAAATTATATTTTCCACAAATAAGGATTAAATCCCAAAATAATCTAATGTATAAGACCAAAATGACCATTATTCTAAGATATTTACGGGAAATTTAGGGTCCGATTTCAGCAAGTGTCACTAGTACAGACGCAGGTTTCAAAATTGTCTCGAGCCTGAAATCACGAATAAGACCGTTAGAAAGGGGTCAGGAGGGTGTCCTGGCGTAGCCCCTCCGATGCTCAAGTCAGAAACTGAGGATAAAAGTGGAGAACAGCTAAGGATGCTAGTGAAAAACAATATATGGAATGAATTAATTAAACACTCAAACATGATATCTATAGTAGAATACCTAGCCCCTTGATGGGCCTGTCCTCCATTTGGACTAAGGATGAGCCAGGGATAATGGGCCCATCCTTGGGGTATCACCAGTCCCAAGTGATACTCACGGAAAATTTAGAGTCCGATTCCAACAAGTGTCACTAGTACAGACGCAGGTTTCAAAATTGTCCCGAGCCTGAAGTCACGAATAAGACCGTTAGAAGGGGGCTAGGAGGGTGTTCTGGCGTAGCCCTCCGACGCTCAAGTCCAGAGACTAAGGATAAAAGTGAAGAGCAGCTAAGGGTGCTGATGAAAAACAATATATAAAATGAATAAATTAAACACTCAAACCTGATATTTATAGGAGAATGACTGGACCCTTGATGGGCCTGTCCTCCATTTGGGCTATTGATGAGTTACGGATAATAAGCCCATCCTTGTGGTATCATTCTACTTTTTTCTTAGATAATTGTCATGAGAAATTAAAGTAACGTAGGGTAAAGACTGTGCTACATCAGGTGATTTCACCCGTGTAACATTAACTCACACAAAATGTGGAGGTCTCATGCCCAATGAATTATCCAGATCCATCGGCTGAAATACTCTCGATGAATGATAGCCTTTTCCCTAATATCTGACATCACAGCGCCGCCATCATCCATCATCTGGATTCCATTTTTTTTTAAAATCCAAATTGTTTGGCCACCAGCACAGTTTTGTAATGGCAAAAAGTGGGGTTAAAAATTATTACTAGCAAACTAAATAAGCTACAATAAATTTTTGTTATGATATCATATCTATTTTCTCAATCAAAACTCATTTGGTAGTGCTACGTACAAAGCAGACAATCGAAACTACTTTTTTTTATGTATCTATCTGTCTGCATTTTGCCCGTCCTTTCATACAAAAGAATCATCTCCGTATCGAGAGCACTATGTTGAGATGGTTCCCACAACAGATCCTGGAAAACTACATTAGGCAGCAACAGCCTCCTCTTTTGCAGCAAGCTGATTCTGAATGTGCAATGGAACCAAGTCAAATTTGGCCAACTGCATGGTGTAGGAAGCACGGCCTTTTGTCATGCCTCGGAGAGTACTGAAGTATTGGAACATTTCAGCAAGAGGAACCAGTGCATCTACCACCTGCAATCATCGGTTGTCACTTTAAAGAGATTGAATAAGTTGAGAAATTTCATACTGTAAAGTAGTGTGAAACGTTCTGTCACGTACTTCCAATCCACCGGGCTTGTCCCCAAAGTTGTTGATCTGACCTCTCCTCGAGTTAAGATCACCGATCACGTCTCCCAAATGTTCTTCAGGGGTGACAACTTCGACTTTCATAATTGGTTCAAGCAGCTGTGGGCCTGCTTTCCTTATCCCTTCTCTGAAAGCTCCTCGAGCAGCCAACTGGAATGCCAACACACTCGAATCCACATCATGGTAAGAACCATCCACTAATACTGCACGGACATCAACTACAGGATAGCCAGCCAACACCCCATTGGACATGCTTTCTTCCAATCCTTTCATTACACCAGGTATGTATTCTCTTGGAACAGCACCTCCCTTGATCTCACTCTTGAACTCGTACCCATTACCTGCTTTCATTGGCGCAAACCGAACGGTAATATCAGCAAACTCACCAGCACCACCGGATTGTTTCTTGTGAACATACTTCACTTCTGTGACCTTGGAAATGCTTTCCCGTTAGTTGACTTGGGGTGCTCCAACATTGGCTTCCACCTTTTTCCAACAGGCAAAATTATTCGTCAAAACTTAGCTATGAATTAAATCGAAAATGGCAAGGAAGGGAGTCCAGAACAGCAACTTTTGAATTTCACATGTTAATGGAGATATTAATGGTAATATGGTATTTGAGGCAGTTAACACTTGTGCCACTTGTAAAAACATCATATGCAATAAAATTTCTGTATTTTTCATTCATGTTATTGAACATGACTATAATTCTCTTTTCATTTATATGATTGGATTACGTGTGAGATTTTGTGAGAGGAAGTATTGAAAACATTGTTTTTGGCATACATATGGATAAATGAGTAACGGCAAATTCAAACCTTAAATTCTCTTTTGAGCCTGTCAACGATAATTTCAAGGTGTAATTCTCCCATTCCTTCGATAACTGTCTGGCTTATCTCTTCGTCTCGTGAAAAGTGAAAGGATGGATCTTCTTGAGCAAGCTTGATCAAGCCAACCGCCATCTTATCAACATCAGCTTTAGTCTTCGGTTCAATAGCAACCTTAATAACAGGATCAGGGAAATCCATCGTTCAAGTACAATAGGCTTATCTGGATCACACCAGGTTTCTCCTGTAATTGTGTCCTTTAGACCCGCAAGAGCTACAATATCACCAGTTAAAGCTATTTTGATGTCATCTCTGCTGTTAGCATGCATTTCAAGGAGTCTACCGATCCTCTCTTTCTTTCCTTTGTTTGCATTTAGCACATAAGATCCAGCAGCAAGCTTCCCAGCATATATTCGAACGAACGTAAGAGAGCCAACGAAAGGATCATTCATGATCTTGAAAGCTAATCCAGCAAATGGTTCGTCATCATTTGCATTCCTTTCAGTTATCAACTCGGGGTCATCAGGGTCGGTTCCCTTCATTGCTGGCAACTCAATGGGAGATGGCAAATAATCAACAACCGCATCAAGTAGCGGCTGAACGCCTTTGATTTTAAAGGCGGAGCCACATAAAACTGGAACAAAACTGCCTGAAATAGTTCCTAGCCTGATTAATCTCTTTACTGTTTCCTCATCAGGCTCAATTCCTTCCAGATAGCTCTCCATAGCTGCATCATCCAGCTCCACAACAGTTTCAATCATCAATCCTCTGTATTCTTGAGCCAAGTCCTCAAGATCACCAGGAATGTCCTCGTACGTAAATTTTGCACCCAATTCCTCTCCAGACCATAGTATTGCTTGCATCTTCACAAGATCAATAACCCCTTTAAAAGTATCCTCCACATCAATTGGGAGTTGAAGAACAAGTGGTTTAGCACCAAGATTTGATACAATCATGTCCCTTGTTCGGAAAAAAATTGCTCCTAGACGATCCATTTTATTTATGAAACAAATTCTTGGAACACCATATTTATCAGCCTGCCTCCAATCAGTTTCAGACTGTGGCTCCACACCAGCAACACTGTCAAACAAGCATATTGCACCATCTAAAACCCTGAGGGCTTCGCTCCACTTCAAGGGTGAAATCGACATGCCCCGGAGTATCAATTATGTTAATCCGATGCTTGTTCCAAAATGTGGTAGTTGCAGCAGAAGTAATGGTAATCCCTCTTTCTTGTTCTTGCTCCATCCAGTCCATGGTAGCTGTTCCCTCATGTACCTCACCAATTTTGTAGTTTCTACCAGTGTAATACAGAATTCGTTCAGTTGTGGTGGTCTTCCCTGTGTCTATATGGGCCATAATTCCGATGTTGCGATAGTCCTTTAATGGAACTGTTCTCTTCTCCTCTGCATAAAATTTAAGCCAAAATCTTGTTCTTAAGAGTTCCAATACCAATCAGCTTTAGAAATAAAATGGCTTAGTATTAACCAGACAAGTCATGTTCCAACAGCTAGTAAATCATCAGATAGTTTCAGGATTGGTATTTTTAATCATATAAAGAATAAGAGAAGCTGATGATGAAAGGTGAAAGGCCATTTCTTTTCAGAAGAAAAGGATAAAAGATAATGACAAGTTCACAGAAATTAAACTGTGAGTAATAAGCATTCCATAGATGTCCAATGATCTTGAGCTAAGAAGAGTGGTTATCTAAAAATTAATGAAGAAAGTTGCGATCAATTAAATATAATCATATTTAATCAAAAAACTATTCCAATAATTACTGGATCAACAACGTGATTGACAACTATCACGAAACAAGAACCAGAAACAAAAGGTACCAAAAAAAAAAAAAAAAACCATAAAAGTGCCAAATCCTAGTAGATTAACACCTAAAAGGGCACCACACAAAAAGTCATCTGATGCTCAAAAAACAAAATTAAAAACTATTTGTACAAAAACAATTCGATAAATAACACTCCAAATGGGAATACAGAGATAAAGAATTCACCAGAAGCCATAGCAAAGACAGAGAAGTTCTTCTTCTGCTGTTTCTGTCGCAAAGGCGACATCTTCGCAGGTTCAGGGCTGAACCTCATGCTCCCCAGAAACAAAGAAGTGAGGGCGCGAACTCTGAAAGTAGAATCGGTCTAACGACGTCGAGTGGATTGAGAAACAGGCGGCGCCGGCCTTACGGAAGGCCCATTACAGTTGCAGAGGGAAGAAGCATCAGAAGTCGCGGCCATTGACATTTTCAACAACGATTCAGCTGATGCTGCCTCCATATTTATTGGGCACCAGCACTTGGAGCAGAGGGGGCGAGGGGATAATGCAACGATCGGAGTGGTTTCTGTGTGGAGTAAAAAGAATTTCCGAGCTTCAATTCAATGAGAATTTTGGCCATACGATTTTTAAATTTTTTTTTTTTTGTTTTTTTATTTTTTGCAACTCCCTATTTCGTTTTCTATATTTTGTTTCCAACATAGATCGAAAGCATTTAAATATTCATGTGCACATTTTTTAACATAATAATTTTTTAAAAAAATTGAAGTTTTTTTAATTAAGATTTAACAAATTATTTAGTTATTTTTAGATTTTACTAGATTAATGGATAATTTTTTTTCCATCAACTAAAATAACCAAAATAGTTAATCACATTTGTGAGGACACATTCACATATAATTAAACATATTAAAATTGTTTAACTGATATATGAGTGTCATAACTGGTTTTCACATAAACAGACAAATAAAACAAACAATATATCAAAACTGTCTATATATGGATGAAACTGAGATAACATCTTTATTTCACTTTTGTATTCAAAGAGTTAAATTTTACTAGTTCGATTTTTTTTTATTATTAATAGTAATATCGACAAAAAAGGATATTAGTTGAGTGAATATTATACATTATTAAATTAAATTTTCAGTGGCTTTTTATTATATTAGATATAGCATGGTATATATACGAATGTTTTTTTTAAAATTATTAAATTTGAATTGAAAATATTTATTATGTATATGATACGTAAATAGTGCTTTTTAATTTTAAAATTTTAAAATAAACTTTTAACTAATGGTTTCATGATGAGATCATGCTGAAATGGGTGAGCCGGATAAGAAGCTTCAACGGATCAGATCAACAATTTATAATGTTTGGGAATTTTGAGTGAGAATAATGGCTATGATAGCACCTGCAAACAATGAAAAGAACTCGTGAATGAGCGTCGGTGGGGTGTCCGGCGTAGCCACTCCGATGCTAAAGTCAGCAGGTTGAAGATGAACACAAGCAATATTTGAGAGAAAATATGTGTAACGCTTTTTAGTTCAAAGTATTCAGAATCTATAAATGACATTAATACCTGCTATTTATAGTAGAAAATGGGTAGGTACCTCGATTCCAGTGCCACCAACTAAGTATGGCAAGTCGGTTGCCAATAATCTAGCTTCTGATGGCTTCTAGGACACTCCAAGCCCAAGTTGTTCTGACAGATTTAGACTGCCTGTATTAATCATACTCGAGTGTGGTGCAATTCTCGAGGTTGCCCAAGTGGTAATCTACCCGGGAACTCAAAAGACAGCATGGGCTCTTGCTTGTCCGGGAAGGTGAGAAGCGCCCGGTTAGTAGAGTGCATGGGTGGTTCCGTGAGGGCCCGGGCTGTTGGTAGAGAGCCCGGGCAGAGCCGCAATGCCCGGGAAGAGAAGACTTGCCCGGGTCTTTTAGGAAACTTACCCTGCACACGGGTCATGATCTCGGCCATCCAAGTAACAAATCGGGTTAATGCTGACCCGGATCCTAATGGGGGTATCACCACCCATCCCTAAAATTGTCGGGCTAGAGCTTGACTCGCTGTCCTGATCAGTCATACTTGTTATTTTGTTGAAACATCATTCAGAGTGAGTGAGAACATTGGGGGCTTCAAATATCTTATAGATGGGATAAAATACCGGAGCCTCATACCTCCCGGGCTTTGAATAAGATGTCGGGGCCTCATATCTCCCGGGCTTTGAATAAGATGCCGGGGCCTCATATCTCCTGGGCTTTAGAAATAGTGCCGGGGCCTCATATCTCCCGGGTAGTCCAAAGGGTTTCATTATTACCCATGTTTTAGCATTTATGCCGCTGAAAATCGTTTCACATTTCGAGGCAATTATGATCATGTCTCCTCGATATCCTCATAGGTCCTTTCATATGCTCGTTTCGATTTACGAGGTGCATCTCAATCATCCACGTGTATCCAGATCAATGGCCGAGATTTCTTCCCTCCGCCTATATATATTAACCCTCCTATTTTCAAAAATCACTTTCGAATTTCAAAACTTCGGCGAAGCCCTTGCAAAATTCCTTCTCGAAGCTCTTTAGTGCAAAGCATTCAACCTCCGACGATCTTCCACCGTATTTTACCCTACAAATTTGTAAGTTTTTTCCTTCTTTAACCTATGTCTAACTCTACCTCTTCAACCTCAGGAGCCAATGCGCGAGGCTCGCCTAGTGCAGAGTTCACCGCGCTGCGCTCTGACTCCTCACCGTCTCCCCCTCGTCGTTCTATTACCTAGCCTTCTAAACAACCAGTAGCCTATCAAACCAAACCAACCTCTTCAAAACCTCCTTCTAGCTATTCCCGAGCTCCTACAAAGAGCAAGGGTAAGGGCAAAGCCCGAGTCTCGAGCCCTCCTCCAACCGAGACCGCGGGAGCTCCCTGGTTCTCCTCTATGAGCAGCACCCTGCGCTCGGGGGCAGACGAGGAGCTCCGGGTTCTGGGGTCTATCCCTTCTGATTTTCCCATTTTGATTCCCGGTCCTTCTGATCGGGCAGATCACCCTCCTCCTGGATACACCACTTTCTTTTGGGACCAAGTTAGGAATGGTCTTCGATTTCTCGTCCATCCTTTTTATATCGATGTTGCTAAGTTTTTTGGCGTACCTTTCAATTAAATTCATCCCAATTCTTTCAGGATTATGGCCTCGGCCTATGTCCTTTTTAAAATGAATAATCTTCTCATCACCCCCCTCATCCTTCATTATTACTTTTCTTGCCGGCTTGGGGTTAATGCATTTTCCTTGACTTCCTGGCTAAACGCCCGATTCCTTGACGACATCCCTTCCTCTCAAAAGGGATGGAAAGGAAATTTTTTTTATGTCCAACTCCCGGGTCCTCTTCCCTGTCTAACCGGGTTTCTCCCTTCCCTTCCCCAACAACCTACCCTTCCCCAATCATACAAATTTGAGGAGCCTTTTCTGGTGAGTCAAACATTAGTAGAGGGGCGTAAGTACTCCTCTTCAGCCCTCACCTCGGAAGAAAATTTAATAGCCTATGGGTTGAGCTCCCGGGCTGAGGACCCCTTGGACCGGGTTATTGACGAGGTGGCAGGCTCGGGCTCTCAACCCGGTACATCTTTTCTCTACTTTGTTTTCTTATTCCCTTATCTTGCTTGTTTAATTTGCCATAACCCTGTCTCTTCTTTATGCAGATAATCCGAGATGCAGGCAGCTTTTGCTAAAAGGCGAGCAGCTGAGAAGGCAGCCCGAGAGAAGGAATTGGCGGCTCGCCGAGCAGCTGCTGAAGAAGAGCAGCAACAGGCTGCAGAGGCGGCAGCCCGGAGAGCTGAAGCTTCCCGGGAAGACCCTCCCCGGGATAACACTTCCCGGGCGATGACTGAGACCTCGGAGGAATCTGAAGATCTCATTCCTCTCAGTCAGAGGAAACGAAAAGCTACTGCGGAACCTGAGCTGGTCATTCTTGAAGACCTCCCCGAGGGTGGCCAGGGCACCTCCTGATCAGCTCCATCTCCTCCCCTCCCCCCTCAGTCCAATGAAGAACGCGGCCAAGAGCTCCCTTCAACCGATCAGCTCTCCCAGGCTAATATCTTCTTTGAGGGAGCTACTGCCACTGGTGTAAGCGCCTCAAGAAGATACTCAGCCCTGCTGAGGCGGTAATCTTGAAGAGTACTCCTGCCTGTGTTAAGTTTCTGGAGGGATCCAACCGACTTTTGTCTGTAAGTTTTATGCTTTTATCTTCTTCCCTTTCTCTCTCCTCTTTTTTTTTTCTTTTTTAATTCTTTCTTATTCAAGCTGCCCAGATGATAGTCTCGGCCTTTGAAGAGGTGGCAGCGGTGGCCACAAAGAAAGGTCAGCAAGCCCGGGCAACTCAGGATATTCACGACCATCTTCAAGGAGAGATTGCCCGGGTTCAGAAGTTTCATGAGGAGAAAACCGCCGGTCTCCAAGCTTCCCTGGAAGCGGCTAATCAACAACTGGCCTCGGCTCAGCTCGCCCGAGATGACAGCATAGCCCGGGAGGAGGCTTCTCAGAGGCGAACTGTGTTTCTGGCATCTCGGATTAGCTATCTCGAGGATGAGGCCAGTACTCAGCAACATCAGGCTGAGATTGCTGAGGATAAGCTCAGACTCTTACAGCTGATCCATGAGGAATGGAGGACTGTTTTCCTACAATCGGCGGAATTCCAAGCAGCTGTTGAAGATAGGGCGTATAAATACTTCACAGTTGGCTTTGAGAAGTGCCAGGAGCAGTTTGAGGAAGAAGGTCTTATTCCAGCAGGTAGGGAGGGCTTTCCTGATATTGACAGGGCCATTGATTCCCTTCCCAAGGATGATGCTGCTGAGAAAGAGGCTGAGAAGACTCCCGAGGAGGCCGGGGAACCATCAATGCAGCAGACTTAGAATAGGATTGTAATTTACTCTGTACTTTTTCTTTTGTAGTTCTTGCCTCCGGGCTTTGTAATGAAATGATATTTCTTTCCATTGCTGTACCTTTTTAATATTGCTTTGACAAATTTTCCACAACCCGGGTAATATAATAACTCATGAAACTTTCTAAGTGTTGAGAAGCCGGTAACTCCAAACCAATACCCGGGGTCCGGTCCATATGATAAATAAATAACCCCATACTTTAACCGACACTTGAGATGTAGAGATTTAAACCTGAACTTCAAGAGGGTATATCTAAGGTTCCCCGAGCCAGGGTGTAGTGCCCTGGGCTTTTAAGAACCAAGGTGCGTAGCCTTGGGCCGGGGAGCATGTCCCGGGACTTTTGAATGGTCGAGGTGTGATTCCCCGAGCCAGGGTGTAATGCCCTGGGCTTTTAAGAGCCAAGGTGCGGAGCCTTGGGCCAGGGAGCATGTCCCGGGACTTGTGAATTGTAACGCCCCGAAAATTTGAAGGTCCACGCGAACCACATGCATTCGATTTATTAAATTCTTTGTGTATTTTAATTAGATGTTTTAATTGCATAAATTAATTATGTTGTGCATATTGACATATTTAAAATTTTATTTTCTACATTGTTGCATTAAAATGTATTTTTAAAAGGTTATTCGAGTTGCGATCGAGGAACGGAGACCGATGGCTAAAAAATAGAAAATGTTTTTATTAAATAATTATTTTCAATTATTTCAATTATGATTGTGGGTTTTTCACTTTTTTGAAAATATGAGGTTTTGAGATGATTTAATACGCCGGGACGAAAATTTTATCGATGTTGGTTTTTCATAAAAAATGCGAACTTTTTAGCAACCCGACTATTTAATCTACAAACTATTTTACCAAAAACTATTTTAATATTCTATTTAAATCCTAATTAAACTAATGGGCCTAATTGATGACTTAATAGGCCTAAAAGCCTTGTTAGTGTTAATTAGTATATAATATGTAAATCACCCACAAACCACACACAACCTACACGCCTCAAAATCAGAATTTTTCCCTCACCAAACTCCTCATCATACACGACACACACACATAAAAAAACTCAAGGAGAAAGTTCAAAAGTTTGCTAGGAAAATTCAAGTCGTCGTCTCCTCGTCGCCGTTTTTCAAATCGTCAACGATAATTCGTGCGTTTTACACGCAAAGGCACGCCATATTCTCCTTTTACTCATCATCACACCATATTATTTAATTATGTTTGAAATTGCATGAAAAACAAGTTGCAACATGAAATATTTTCGGTTTTGTGTAATATGCCAATTTTTAAGGCTTAAATTTGAGGAAAAATCATGTTTGTTATGTTGTTAAAAGGGGCTGCCATGATTAGGGATGGTTAAGGGATGTTTTTACATGTTTTAAAGGGTCCTAAAACACACCAAAAACGTTGCAAAAACTAAAAGAAAAAAAAGCTGGAACCGTGGGTGGTTAATTAAGTAGGACCGATGTGCTTGTTGGCCTTCATGAGTTTGGTTGGTTGTGCATGGGGCTTAGGGGTTCGACCAGGCCTCGAGGAGGGCTATCTGGGGCTCAAGTAGGGTCAGGGGTGAGGGCCTGGTAGGGTCCTAGGGGGTCTGGGCTCGCGCTAAGTTGGGTGGAGAAGAGTCCTCACGAGAAGGGACTCTTCACGCGCAGAAGCTGTTCGGGACAAAAAAGAGGGGCTCGCTGTTGGGGCTGGGGCAAACCAGGAGGGTCCTAGGATGATGGGAATGGGTCGAGTCAGGGGCTGGAGTGGTTGGGCTGTCCGCTGGTTCAGGTTGGCGTGAAGAAGCACAAGCGCGCAGATTGTGTCTTCTGGTTTCAAGTGGTTCGATGCAGATGTTTAAGGGGTTGGGCTGGTCTGGGCTGGGTCTGGGCGTGGTCCAGGGTCGGTTAGGGTCATAGTGGTTCGGTGGTGGCTCGGCTGGAATAGCCCTAGGCTAGCAAGGATTCCTAGTGCAATTAGAACACCTCACGTACACCCACATGCAATTGGGTTTCAGTTCCAGCTGAGTTTCCAGCAAGTTTGAAGCGGGCCAGGGCTGGTTCTTTGGGCTGGGCTTGGTCAGTAGGATCCCTAGGTGGGTTGGCTAGGTTTTGGCTCAAGGTGGCTCGGGCGTGGCTCGAGTAAATTAGGAGATGGCTCGGTGTGTTCGATAGGGTGTCAAAAACGAAAATTAAAGAACTAAAATTGAATCCATGGGTCCATGGGTGTGGTTCACGACTTGGAAGGGTAGAATAAATAATAAAAATGCTAAGTTTAAAATTTGGGATCAAAATAATGAGTTTTGGATTTATTCAGGATTTAATCGCCGCACGAAACTCTAATTAAAGAGTTAATTGAAAAGCCTAGTTTTAAGTTTTATAAAATTATGGAAAATTAGGTTTAAGCTTAAATAATTATTAGAAGTCTAAGTTTTTAATTTGGGAATTTTATATTAATGTTTGGTTTAATTCGGGATTAAAACGCATTAATATGTTATATTTATAGATTAATTTAAAAACCAGCGATTTAAGCTAAATAAAAATATGAAAAAATTCATGTAGGCTTAAATAATTATTTGGGACATGTTAGAGTCAAAGAACTTAAGAAAAAGTCAAAAACGGGAAATTATACGTCCAGGGTAAAACGGTCATTTTACACCTAGAAATTAGTAAACGTCATGGCAGTGCCCTGAATACTGTTTTATATGCTAATATGATTATTTTCAATGATTATGGATGTTGATTGAATTTTTATATGTTAAAATGTTATTTTTAAAACGTTTATGAATTTTATGGTTTAATTGGACATTTAAAAGACATGTTGCATGCTTGGTTTAAAAGAAAAAAACGTTATATGCATGTTTAAAATTTATGAAGTGATGAGAATATGAAACGTTGAAGGAAGTAAAGTAATTGTGACTAATACGATGATATGTTGGAAATTTCGTGAGGGTTATGGTCCCAGTGGGAGTCCGACGATCGTATTTCCTTGGATACGGACATGTAGATGTATATGATGATATGTTAATACGTAAGGCCCAGGCCCAGTTGACCGGTGAGAGTGTTGCTGGTGTCCCCGCCGCCCAGTACATTGGTTACATGTAGATGGATCCATCGTCCAACACGTAGACGTAGACGTAGATGAACACGAAAGTCACAATTAACGATCTTAATTCAACGAAAGGAAAAAATAATACGTATATGTTGATGATAATATGAATATGAATATGTTGAGGATGATATGATTAAGTTTATGAAAATGTTTATGTTTAAAGTTCATGCATCATTATGAAAATGTTTATGTTTAAAGTTCATGCATCATGAAAATGTTTACGAAAATGTTATTGTTTAAAGTTTATGCATCTTCATGAAAACGATATTTTAAGTATAAATATTTTTCACTGTTATATGTTAACTGTATTACGTATTACTTGTTATCAAGGATATGACGTGTTGAGTCTTTAGACTCACTAGGTGTGATTGATGCAAGTGATTATGATAATAATGTTTATGGAGATCTTGATGGTTGATCTGACTGGACTGAAGGTGCACATAAGCCGAGGACCGACGCTAGTTTTCCGCACTAGTTATTATTTATGATTTTAAGTAATGTTAACGATATTTTTACGTCTTTTATTTATGTTATGAGAGATTTTTGAGAGGTTATAGTATGGGCTATACTTTTCAAATAATGTTTTTAGGTTGGTAAAATGTTTGACGATTTTATGCTTTAAAATATTTTCCTTTGGATTTTTAAATGGCAGTTGGATGTTTATTTTTAAAATGATGTCAAAAATATTTTATGGTTCGGCCGAATACTACGTGAGGTTTTAAAAAAAAAATTCTAGTACATTTTAAGAAAACGAATAAGCAGACGTTTAATGAATGGTCGAGGTGTGATTCCCCGAGCCAGGGTGTAAGGCCCTGGGCTTTTAAGAGCCAAGGTGCAGAGCCTTGGGTCGGGGAGCATGTCCCGGGACTTGTGAATGGTCGATGTGTGATTCCCCGAACCAGGGTGTAATGCCCTGGGCTTTTAAATTAACCGGTGTTTGATATCTCCCGAGTTTAAGATACAAGAAACAATATATAACACTTCTCTGAGAAAAATAGATCTTTCATTATATCTTCCACCAATCAATTACACCTGTTAGGCATAATACTGCTTTAAATTAAATACATTCCACGGCCTTTTGAGAGAGCCTCCTTGCGCATCTTCTAAATAAAAAGATTCCGAGCTGACCCTCCGGGTAATTTTATAAGGTCCTTCCCACCGAGCTTCCAGCTTCCCAACATCCCCAGCAGGGTTGACTTTCTTCATGACTAGATCCCCTACTTGGAAGTCTCGGATTCGGACCTTTTTGTTATATGATTTCATAACCCGGCTCCTGTATGCCTCCATGCGAATGAATGCCCGGTCTCTCTTTTCTTTTACCAAGTCCAATTCCATGGTCCGGCTTTGGTCATTGTCTTCCGGGTAAGATTCTACCCGGGAAGAAGTTTGCCTGATCTCAACTGGGAGGACTGCTTCAGAACCATATTCCAAGTTGAAAGGAGTTTCTTGGGTAGATGCCTGAGGAGTAGTTCTGTAAGCCCAGAGAACACTGGGTAATTCTTCCACCCAATCCTTTCCTTTGCCTTGTAGCCTTGTCTTTAGTGCTTGTACAATAATTCTATTGACAGCTTCTGTCTGGCCATTAGCTTGAGGATGTGCAACAGAGGTAAAAGATTGAGTGATCTTCATTTCCCTGCACCATGACGTAATTCCTTTGCCCTGAAACTGTCTCCCATTGTCCGAGATCAGTCTTCTGGGCACTCAAACCGGCACACAATATTTTTCCACAGAAATTTCAATATCTCCTGCTCAGTGATTTTTGCCAAGGGCTCAGTTTCTACCCATTTGAAAAAGTAATCAATAGCCACTAACAAAAATTTTTTCTGAGCCCGGGCAATTGTGAAAGGACCCACAATATCCATGCCCCATTGATCAAAGGGGCAATGAAACATCTGCCTATTCGTTTTCTTAAAATGTACTAGAATTTTTTTTTCTTTAAAACCTCACGTAGTATTCGGCCTAACCATAAAATATTTTTGACATCATTTTAAAAATAAATCAACCAACTCACATTTAAAAATCCAAAGGAAAATATTTTAAAGCATAAAATCGTCAAACATTTTACCAAACCTAAAAAGCAATAATTTGAAAAGAATAGCCCATACTAAACCTCTCAAAAATCTCTCAAATGCATAAATAAATAAACTTAAAAATTTAATCGTAAATCATGAGTCAAAAGTCATAATGCGGAAAAAGTAGAAGCGCTGGTCCTCGGGTTGTGTGCGCCTTCAATCCAGTCAAATCACTCATCAAGTCCTCCCTCAATACCACCTGCATCCATCACACCTAGTGAGTATAAAGACTCAACACACCATAATCTTTATAACGAGTAATACGTAATACAGTCAACATATAACGGTGAAAAATATTTGTACTTAAAATATCGTTTTCATGAAGATGCATAAACTTAAACATTTTCGTAAACATTTTCATGATGCATAAAAACATTTTCATAAAAACGTTTTCATATAAACATAAACATATCACATAAACATATTCATATTCATATCCATATTCATGTCCATATTCATATTCATATTCATGTTCATGTTCGTGTTTGTTGAATTCAGATCGTGATTGTGACTCGTATTCTTAAACGTATTGGGCGATTGATCCATCTACATGTAACCATAGTACTGGGCGGCGGGGGACACCAGCAACACTCTCACCGATCAACTGGGCCCTGGCCTACGTATTAACATATCATGGGATTGGAAATACGATCGTCGGGGCTCCCTCTAGGGCCTTTTCTCATAAATGGGCTCCCTCTGGGGCCTTCTCCCCTCACGACATCTCCAATCATATTCATCATATTCGTATTCGTATTCGTATCCGTATCCAAGGAAACACGATCGTCGGCCTCCCACTGGGACCATAACCCTCACGATATTTCCAACATGCAGTAGTCACAATCCCTTCACGTCCTTCAACATGTTATCATCACTTAATAAAAACATGCATATAATATCATTTTATTTTGAAATCAAGCATGCGACATATCTTTTAAATGCCCATATTTAAATCATAAATTTCATAAAAATTAAAATAAACGTTTTAACATATTACATCATAAAACATTTAAACATATTAACATCTTAAAAATCCATAAACATTTAAAATTGACATATTAACATATAAAAATTCCATAAACATCCATAACCATGGAAAATAATCATATTATCACATAAAACAGCATTCAGGACACTGCCATGACGTTTACTAACTTTTGGGTGTAAAAAGACCGTTTTACCCCTGAACGTATAATTTCTCAACTTTGAATTTTTCTTAAATCCATTGACTCTAACATGTCCCAAATCATTATTTAAGCTTAGATGAATTTTCTCATATTTTTTTATTTAGCTTAAATCGAGGATTTTTAAATTAATCTTTAAATGTGACGTATTAATGCGTTTTAATCCCGAATTAAACCAAACCTTAATATAAAATTCCCAAATTTAAAACTTAGACTTATAATAATTATTTAAGCTTAAACCTAATTTTCATAATTTTATAAAGCATAAAACTAGGCGTTTCCCCATTCGTTTTTAAACTGAGACGTACTTCCTAGTTTTGACTCGTATGGACTCGAAACTTAACCAAACTTTACCAAAATTGAACCAAAGCTTAATAACACCTAACTAACCCATATACAACCAAATTCCAGCCCATTAAGTCCCTTGGATATGCCTAGGAAGCTATTGAATTTTTCTGCACAAGAGTCCTAGTCCTAATATGATTCGAACCTAGGCTAGCTTCGCCTCCAACCCTTAACCACCATGTCCAGCCTCTACCCATCCCTCCTATGCAGCCCAATTAAGTCTAGTGGACCCTCCCTAACCGCATCTAGCGGCCGTGACCCTCAAACACTTCTAGTCGAAGAGTCCTTTCCCTTAAGGAGTCTATTTTCGTTTTTATTCTTTCTCTATTTTTTTCAGCCTTTAAACATACACCTAGGGACCCTTAAACATGTGGAAAAACATCCCTTCAAGTACCCCTACCATGGCAGCCCCTTTGTGCATCATTATGAAGAGTTTTAAAAAAGAAAAACTCTTGTTTTGTGCATGTATAACCATAAAAACGAAAATATAAAAGTTGTATCATGTTTTTCATGCAATAATATATCAAACACATAATATGGTGTGAAAGATGAGTAAAAGGAGAATATGGCGTGCCTTTGCGTATTTAACGCACGAATAATCGTTGACGAATCGAAGAACGGCGACGAGAAACTTTGGGTGAATTTTCCCTTGAACCTTCAAAGCTTTTCTCTTGATTTTTTTATTGTGTGTGTCGTGTAAATTTGGGGTGTTTTGGGGGAGACAAATTCTGAAAAACTTGGGCGTGAGTTTCCTTGTGAATGGTTTGGTGTGTTTTTACATAATTTATACTAATTAAACTTTTAATTAAACTTAAGCCCATTAAGCCCTCAAATTAGGCCCACTAGTTCTTGATTAGGATTTAATTAATATAAAAAAAGTTTTGTTAAAATAAGATTGTGAATTTAATAGCCGGGTTGCCAAAAAGTTTGCATTTCTGTTGAAAAACCAAAACCGATAAAAAATTATGTCTCAGCGTATAAAATCACCTCAAAAACCCCATATTTTCAAAAATAAGAAAAAATATCACTCATAATTAAAATAATTAAAAAATATTATTTAATAAAAACATTTTCTATTTTTCAGCCCTCGGTCTCCGTTCCTCGATCGCAACTTGAATATCCTTTAAAAATATAATTTTATGCAATCATGTAGAAAAATATATTTTAAATATGTAAATATGCACAACATAATTAATTAATGCAATTAAAATAATTAATTAAAATACAAAAGAATTTAATAAATCGCATGCATGTGGTTCGCGTGGACTCTTAAATTTTCGGGGCGTTACAGGCAAGATGCCCAGATAGACTTCATGAGAGTGGCCGGGCTGTGCTTAAAATTCGAGTGATGTTGACAGCCCTCACAAGCTTCGACCACTCGAGCAGAATCTTGACTTAAGGTTGGCCATCAGAAACCAGCAAGCATTGTTTTTCGAGCCAAAGACATTCCTCCGAGGTGCTCGGCACAACATCCTGAATGAATTTCACGGAGGACATATTCCACCTCTTTCTCAGATAAGCATTTTCAAAGAGGTCCCTGGAATGATCTCCTGTACAACATATTATTTAAGAGAACAAACCTGGGAGCTTGTCTCTTAGTCTTCTGAGCTTGGGTTCTGTCCTTGGGCAGTTTATTATTTACAATGAACTTGATCAGAGGTGTCATCCAGGAGTCACCGGGTACTGGTAATATTTGTTCCTCAGTGGAAAGGATCAACCGGAAAACATGCAAGACTTCCCGGGTGCTAACTTCCGATAAGGAAGCAGCCATTTTTGCCAGGGTATCTGCCTCTCCATTCTCCTCCCGTGGTATTTGTTCAATACCCCAATCCGCAAAGACTTCTGCTCGGGCTTTGATGAGCTGTAAGTATTTTAGCATCCTGTCATCCTTAGCTTCATATACGCCCTTTATCTGTTGAGTAATGAGTTACGAATCAGAATATAGAATAATCCTGGAGGCTCCGACTTCCCGGACAGCTTGGATACCAGCCAGAACGGTTTCGTACTCGGCTTCATTGTTGGTTACCCGAGAGTCAATCCTCAGTGCCAATTTTATCTTCTCTCCAGGGGGAGATATTATCACAAATCCTACTCCACACCCAGCAAGGCTAGATGCCCCATCCACGAATACTCTCCATACTTCCTCCTCATTAGGTTGTACCATCTTGGATAAAAAATCTGACAGAGCTTGCGCTTTGATGGCAACCCGGGATCTGTATTCAATGTCATACTCCCCCAATTCTACCGTCCACTTGATCATTCGCCTGGACACTTTTGAGTGAGTCATAATCCTTCCGAGAGGACTATTGGTAAGAACAACTATTTGATGTGATAGGAAGTAGGGCCTTAGCTTCCAGGCGGTCATGATCAAGGCCAAAGCAATTTTCTCCACTTCGCTGTACCGGAGCTCGGGTCCTCTTAGAGCATGGCTGACATAATAGACAGGCTTTTGATTAGAGCCTTCTTCTTTTATTAGAACTGAGCTGACATCATACTCTGTAGTAGATAGATAAACAAATAACTTCTCCCCGGGCTCCGGCTTCACCAACACAGGGAGCTCTGCGAGATGAATCTTCAAGTCTTGGAAGGTCTGTTCACATTTCTCATCCCATCCAAATTGCTGGGCCTTCCTCAAGACTTGAAAGAAAGGATAACTCCTGTGCGCTGACTAGGAAATAAATCGAGAAAGGGAAGCAATCCTTCCGGTCAGCTTCTGTACTTCTTTGACAGATCGAGGAGATGGCATGCACAGCACAGATTTGACTTTCTCCTGATTCACCTCGATCCCCCGATCTGTCACTATGAATCCCAAGAATTTTCCACTCTTTACGCCAAAAATACACTTGGCAGGGTTAAGCTTGATCCCGTAATGCATGAGAGTGGCAAAGATTTCCTCTAGATCGACAATAAAGATCGCAACCTCCTTGGTCTTGCCCAGAATATCATCCACATAGACTTCCACATTTCGTCGTAGCTGTTTCTCGAAGACTTTGTTCATCAGACGCTGGTAGGTAGCCCCTGCATTCTTCAACCCGAAAGGCATTACAATATAACAAAAAGTACATCCCGAGGTGATGAAACTGGCCTTGTCTTGATCACTCTTGGCCAGGGGGATTTGATGATACCCCTGGTATGTATCCATGAAACTCAGCAATTCAAAGCCTGAGGTGGAATCTACCAGATGATCAATCCTGGGTAGGGGATAATGATCCTTGGGACAAGCTTTATTTAGATCGCGAAAGTCTACACACATGCGCCACTTCCCAGTAGATTTGGGCACCAATACCACATTCGAGAGCCATGTGGGGAATTGAATTTTCCGAATGTGGCCGGCCTCCAGAAGCTCTTTTACTTGATCATCAATAACTTTGTCCTTTTCAAGACCAAAGTGTCTCTTTTTCTGCTTCACCGGGTGAGATCCCGAAAGAATGTTCAGTTGGTGCTCCGATATCAGGGGAGAAATCCCTGTCAACTCCTATTGGGACCAGGCAAACACATGAATATTAGCTTTAAAACAGTTAATCAAACTAACCCGGGTGGATGCACTGAGGTCCCGAGCCACCCGGATTTGCCGGCTTGGTCTGACTTCTATCATCTCCTGCTCCTCCTCTGCTACAAAATGCATTTCCCCTTTCTCCATCACTCTTCCTCCCACTTCATTCACCCTCGCTTTCTTTCCTTCCCTCTTATTTTTGCTTTGATCAGCTCGGACCGCCTCCGCATAGTACTTCCGAGAAGATGGCTGATCCCCCAAGACTTCTCCTACCCGGGCCCCAACAGGAAATTTTATCTTTTGATGATAAGTGGATGCCACGGCTCTTAATTCATTCATGGTCGGCCTCCCTAGAATGATATTATATGAAGATGGGGAGTCCACTACAGTGAAAGAGGTCATCACTGTCTTCTTGAGATCCTGAGATCCCAGGGTTAGTGATAAGACAATCTCCCCTTCCGGGTAAACCACATGGCCAGCAAAGCCAAAGAGAGCAGTTTCCACAGCTTCCAAGTGAAAACCCTGCAAATCCATCTGTACAAAGGCATCTTTAAAAATTACATTTACAGAACTGCCCGAGTCAATAAAGACCCTCAAAATGTCATAATTTGCCACTCCGGCTTGGATAACCAATGGATCATTGTGGGGCAGATTCACCCCCCTCAAATCCTCCGGGCCAAAACTGATGACCGCCTCACTTTTCCTCATCCCATCTATCTCCAGACATTCCTTCCTACTTCTTGATTTCCTCGTTTGATTGGAGTCTCCATCAGTGGAGCCTCCTGATATCATTTTAATCAACCCCATGGCAGGAGGCGAATTATTTTTTCTCTCGGGCTCGGGCTCTCTTCTTCTCCCGAGATCACTCCTTGGATTACTCCTCATACCTCCTCCTCGGGCACTGGATCCTGGCTGCCGAGATGTCCAAGGCGGTAATCTCGGTTTCTTGTTATCGTGACTGGGTCTCGGGGGAGGGGGGGAGGTAAGACATAATCTCCCTTCAATGTCTTGCAATCCTCGGTGTTATGATAACACACCTTGTGGAGAGTGCAAAATCCTCTCCTCTCTGGCCGAGATAATTGATGGTCCGGAGCCAGGTCTCTACTGCATTCTTGCACTTCCCTATCCCAAGTAATCTTCAGAGGCACGTGCTGAGAAAAGTGCTCGGGATTACTCCTCTTCTGTCCCCTCTCCTCGGGCTTAGACACCCGGTCTCCTCTCTCCTTTTTTACAGCCTCCCTCTTCTGCTTCTGAGCTTCTTCCATATTGATGTACTTCTCTGCCCGGGACAATAAGTCCTCGAAATCCCCGGGCACCTTCTTGGTCAGTGATTTGAAAAACTCACCCTCCCTTAAGCCCTGGGTGAATGCGGTAGTCTTTGTTTCAGTGACACAAGTGGGAACGTCCAAAGCCACTCTGTTGAATCTTCTGATATAAGCCCTTAAACTTTCTTCCGGGCTATGCTTGACCTCGAAAAGACTGAAAGGAGTCTATTTGTACTTTTTGCTGCTGCTGAAATGGTGTGAGAACACCTTCTGGAAATCTTTGAAAGAACTAATACTCTGAGGGACCAGACCCTCAAACCATATCTGAGCCGAATCCACCAATGTTGTTAGGAACACTTTACAATTTATTCTATCAGTGTAACAGTTCAGCATAGTCATGTTCTCAAATCTGGCCAAGTGTTCCTCAGGGTCTGCGTTGCCATCATAGTCTTTTATTTTGGCAGACTTGAAATTTCCGGGCAGGGGTTCCCGGACAATAATGTCAGCAAATGGGCATCCTCTAGCCATTGCCCGGGAAGTGCTCCGGTTCTCCAATTGTCCTTCCAGGACCTTCATCTTCTGCCTCAGCTCCAGCAACTCTTCTGCCACGGTTGGAGATTTGGACCCGACACTGGACTCCTCAGCCTCCTGTCTCTTCTCCTCCTCCTCCTCCCCCAACTCCTGCTCTTGCTCCTGGTCACGCTTTTATCTATTTCCGGGCGGTGTAACATGATGAGAAACTTCTTTCCTGGCCATAGCTTGCTTTATGGCATCAGATACAATCTTTTGCAGCTCTTCCGGGGTCAGAGTAATGAGATTTGGTCCGGTGTTATTAACACCAACTTATCTTGAAGTTTGCCCTCCATCATCCTGGGCGCAAGAATTATCTTGGTTGGTTCTTCTCGTATGAGCCATATCAACGTCTTGAACTCAAGTTCCCACAGACGGCGCCAATGATGAGATCACGCTGAAATGGGTGAGCCGGGTAAGAAGCTTCAACGGATCAGATCAACAATTTATAATGTTTGGGAATTTTGAGTGAGGATAATGGCTATGATAGCACCTGCAAACAATGAAAAGAACTCGTGAATGGGCGCCGGAGGGGTGTCCGGCATAGCCACTCCGATGCTAAAGTCAGCAGGTTGAAGATGAACACGAGCAATATTTGAGAGAAAATATGTGTAATGCTTTTTAGTTCAAAGATTTCAGAATCTATAAATGACATTAATACCTGCTATTTATAGTAGAAAATGGGTTGGTACCTCGATTCCAGTACCACCTACTAAGTATGGCAAGTCAGTTGCCCATAATCTAGCTTCTGATGGCTTCTAGGACACTCCAAGCCCAAGTTGTTCTGACAGATTTAGACTGCCTGTATTAATCATACTCGAGTGTGGTGCAATTCTCGAGGTTGCGCAAGTTGTAATCTACCCGGGAACTCATAAGACAGACTGGGCTCTTGGCTGCCCGGGAATGTGAGAAGCGCCTGGTTAGTAGAGTGCCTGAGTGGTTCCGTGAGGGCCCGGGCTGTTGGTAGAGAGCCCGGGCAGAGCCGCAATGCCCGGGAAGAGAAGACTTGCCCGGGTCTTTTAGAAAACTTACCCGGCACACGGGTCATGATCTCGGCCATCCAAGTAACAAACCGGGTTAATGCTGATCCGGATCCTAATGGGGGTATCACCAGTTTCCTCGAAAGTATTTAAAAAAAACAAAAAAGAATTGTCACTTACTAGTTCGAGAAGTATTGTTGATATAGAAGATAATAAGTCATTTAAAATCTATCTTCTTCCACATTCGGGCCATGGCCAAAGGATCAACAATGCTGGATTCCTATAAAAATGAAATTTTTGTCCAAATAATTTGAAGTTGCATTTAGATTAATTAATTTAAAATTCAGGGATTTCAAAAGTATTTTCGTTGTTCAGAAAAATAAAATCATAAACTTCAAATTACCCTTACATGTTTACATAGTATTTTCAAAATTATGATGAATTTCAAGTTCACTCGATAACAATGTCATTCATGATATTTTATATTATTAATGTGTGAATAAATAAGATTTGAATTTATGATTTGATATATTGTTTTATTATATATAATAAAATTATAATCCAATTCATATTGCACCTTTGAAAAATAAAAATATATTTATATCTTTAAACAAATGAATTGGTTATTGAATTGCAACGAATGAAGCGTTTATTAGCCCCAAAAATAATAGTACAGATATAAAGAGATGAAAATATTGGGAACTCAACTCAAGCAGTTCTTACAAGAGTATGTCTTTTTTGAGAGGTTTTCACAAATATTTATCTGTGAGACGGTCAACCCTATCGATTATCACAATAAAAAATAATATTATTAACATAAAAAGTAATATTTTTTCATGGATGACCCAAATAAAAGACACGTCTCACAAAATACGACCCGTGAGACCGTCTAACACAAATTTTTGTCTTGTTTCTAATATGCACCTCTTTTCGAGCAACCCAACAACGAACCTTTCACGCTTTTATAAAGAAAATAGGCAAGTGAGCTTATATATATTTTAAAAAGTACATGCACATATGGTTTTGGGCAAGCATTATTCCACGACATTCATTCCTTTTTTTCCCAATTTTTTTTACTATGAGCATCATTCACAATTAAAATTAACTACTCAGACATAATATTTACAGAATTATTCTTTATTGTCTAATTATTTTTCTGACTGTTATTAGACGATTTTACCTCTTTATATACTCAATCATATGCTACAACTTTTTATGTCACATCAGCTTTCATAGTCCATATCTATCTCAAAATTTAATAGTAATATGAACCATCATATCAATTTCATAATATTATCTTAATTATCTTGCGACGCCTTTTTATTTCTTAAAATACCATTTTTGTACTTAAAAAATCCTATATGTAAAGGAATAATGAAACCAGTTATTGCACTCAATAGAAGGGAGTCATCTTTCCCTTTTCATTTCTATCTGCCCCATCATTCCATTTATTATTTTTCTCACCCATTGTTTTTCTAACCCATTTAGGCCATTTTTATACTAACGTTGGTAGATGGCCGGAGGGAAATTGTTGGATCTCGATTTTCTCGTGCCTAAATGCAGCGGAAGTTTTAAAATTTTTATTTTATTTTGACAATCAAAATATTTGTTTGAGCACTCGTATGGTTTTAAGATTAAACATTCATAGGACGTTAGAATTTTATACCTTTGGTGAAAAAAATTCACACGGCTCCAACTATTCCGTGGTTAGCGGATATAGCTCTTGATGAATTCCCTACGAACTTTTTTCAAGAACTCTTTCCTTCAGTCCTTCTAGCTAATCAGGTCCACGACTAGAAGATTTGTTCCTCTTCTAATTTGCACTAGAAAAATTAGAAGAGATTTACGTTAGAGATCAAAATATCGAGAGACGGCTCAACCCTAAATCTAATCAAGGTGGCCGAAATATTGAGGAAGAGAGGAGAGTGATTTTCGAAAATTAAAATGGAGAGGGAGACTAGGGTTATAGCTTGCTTACTCCTATTTATAATTAAGCTATGACCTTATATTCATAATTAACATTAATGAGATTGATTAATTAATTGGGCTAGTCCAACTAGTTTAATTAATTAATTAAAGTCCATTAAGAACTTTAATTATTTGGTATATTGGACTTGTACTCCTACAAGCCCATTAATTAAATAAAATACTTAATGAGCTTAATTAATTACTTTAGTCCAATTAGTTTAATTAATTAATTAATTATTCTTTTAAAATTAAATTAAGAACCTTAATAATTTGTATATTGGTCATGTACTCCTACAAGCCTATAATACATACATTCATTACATTTAATTTAATATTTAATAAACTCAACTTTTGAATTTAATAAATTAAATTCTCAAATTTTATAAATTCAATTCTTTGAATTTATTCTCTCCAAATTTCATAAACTCAACTTCTTGAATTTACTATCCCATAAATTCAAATCCTTGAATTTATTTTCTCAAAATTTAATTATCATAAATTCAACTCCTTGAATTTATTATCTCAACGAGGACAAAATAATCAGTAATTGTGTGACCCTCAATGGTTTAGGGATAAAGCTAGCCATGAGTTCACAACTCTTTGTGATTCAGGACATAATCCTTTATTCGGGCTTACATAATTTGCCCCATTCTATGTATCAATAATTGATCATGAGAATGTCAGAAATCATATTTCTAATTAAACTCATCGAATCATGGTAAGAGCATCTAGTAGCATCACCCCATGATTCCCTAGGTATCACTTATGATTAACGTACAGTACGGTCCCTTCATCTCATATATCACAATCGAATCTGCAACCATTGGTTCATCGAGGGTTGCATATTAATTCGATAACTATGTGACTCATATAAATAGTGGCATCGCATGTACTATTGGAGAACGGTTTCTCTAACGTACATTTCATACTCTGGCCAGAGGTTCCATGCACTATTATTTCATTAGATCACATAGGATATCCACACCCGTAGGTGAGCGGTGAATTCCCGACTACAATGCACTGGTTCCTACATGTGTCGCAACTATACCCAATCTCGCCACCTGATGACTCTCCTGGAGCCGGTAAACGAGTCAAAGCACAACCCTAGCATATAGAGCCTCAGTGTTGTCCCGGGTCGTAAGGACTAATGATGTACAATCATAACCACAGACTTATCCTATCGATGAATGATAACCACTTGGAAAGTCCGAGGGAGAGTTGTTCGGTATAATCATCATATGACTACCCATCTGCATGTTTGGACATCTCTATGCCCTTACCAAGAAACGTGGTACACAACATCACATATGCTAGTCACGAGCTCAAGCGATCTTTATTTTTAGGCCGCTGAATCGACTAGGAACGATTTTAGATCATATAGTGTTTACAAATGAGTTTCAACATCGAATTACGATTCATTTGTATTAAAATATAATCAATGACTTTATCTTTGCTGATCGCATGTGTATACAGATAAAGTAAAACAAGACCATAAAAAGTTAAATTATATTAAAATAAAGATAGTTTTATTAAATTTGAGTCAATAAATTCAATAGCCAACCGTTGGCTTGCAGGGCATCTACTCTAACAGAAACTTGGATTTATTTTTTTGGAAAAAACACGGAAAAAACCATACTGATGCAGGTGAGAAGCTATGAAGCGATGAGCTCATGTTTTAATGTGACTAACAAGGCTGAGTCCACAGCTTGTTTTTTTAAAATATACTAATTTTTTTTGCTTTCCTTCCTATACTAATTGGCCGTAACATATCTATACATACATATATATTTTGACACTATTTAAAAATAAATCAACCAACTATTATTTGAAAATCCAGAAGGAAGTGATTTCAAAACATAAAATCGTAATAGTCAACCAAACCTAACTTTAACATTTTCAAAAATAACTTAACTTCTAACATCCTCTCAAAATCTCTCAAAATCATCATAAGTCATAAAATCTTAAAAGTTACTCAAATCATTTAGCATAAGTCATAAACATAAGTGCATAAAAACTAGCGCTGGTCCTCGGGTTGTGTGCACCTTCAGTCCAACAAGATCAACCATCAAGTCCATCATTAACATCTCATGCTCACCTGCATCAATCACACCTAGTGAGTTTATTTGAAACGTCTGCTTTTCGTTTTATTAAATCGTGCTAGAAATTTTTCATATTTTTTTTCAAACCTCACATAGCATTCGGCCGAATCATAAAATATTTTGGAACCATTTTAAAAGAAAACAACCAACTATTTTATCACCCTAAAAACATTATTTGAAAAGTATAGCCCATACTATAACCTCTCAAAAACCACTCATAAATAAATTGTCGTAAAAATATCTTTAATATCACTTAAAATCATAAATCATAACTAGTGCGAAAAACTAGCGTCGGTCCTCGGGTTATGTACACCTTCAGTCTAGCAAAATCAACCATCAAGACCTCCATTAACATAATCACCTGCATCAATCACACCTAGTGAGTCTAAAGACATAATCTTGATTACAAGTAATACATATACAAATCACATGCAATTGTGAAAAATACTTTTACTTAAAATATCGTTTTCATGAAGATGCATAAACTTTAAACATAATCATTTTCATGAACATTTTCATGACGCACAACTTTAAACAAAACACTTTTCAAAATGATGCATCAACTTTCAACATAAACATTTTCGTAAACCTTTCCATATCATCCTCAACATATTCATATGAACATGCATAACATGAACCTCAACATTTTTCTTTTCCTCATTTCATAACATAAATCCTTTCATCATGATCATAAACATTTTTTCTTTTATTGAATTCAGATCGTTAATTGTGATTTTCCTCAATCCTCAAAAATCGATGGATCCATTTACATGAACCCACAATACTGGGCGGCGGGAACATCAGCGACATAAGATCGTCAACTGAGCCTTGGCCTATCCTCAATCATATCCTCATTTGTCGATGGATCCATCTACATGAAACCACAGTACTGGGCGGCGGGGACATCAGTGACATAAGATCGTCAACTGAGCCTTGGCCTATCCTCATAGTCACAATTACTTCACTTCCTTCAACGTTTTACATTTTCATCACTTTATAAAAATCACTCCTTTAATATCATTTTTCTTTTAAAAACAAGCATGCAACATTTCTTTTAACGTTAACGTTTCCTCATAAAAATCCGTAAACATTTTAAAAGAAACCTTTTAACATATAAAATCCATAAATATTTTAAATAAACATTTCAACATCATAAACATTTAAAATATGCATTTAAATCATAAGCATTTAAAAACATATTAACATATTAAATCATAACCTTTTAAAATAACATTTTTGACATAATAAATCGTAAACATTTAAAATGTCAATTTGACATAATAAATCATAACATTAAAAATCAATGTCATAAAAATTCCTGAACATTTGGAATAATCATATTAGCATATAAAATAGCATTCAAGATACTGTCGTGACCTTTAAAAATTTTTAGGTGTAAAAAGACCGTTTTACCCCTGGACGTGACATTTTAAGTTTTTGACTTTTTATTAATTTCATTGACTCTAACATGTCTGAAATAATTATTTAAGCTCACAAGAATTTTCTCATATTTTTATTTAGCTTAAATCGAGGACTTTTAAATTAATCTTTAAATAAGACGTATTACTGCGTTTTAATCCCGAATTAAACCATACGTTGATATAAAATTCCCAAATTGAAAGTTAGGCTTTTAATAATTATTTGAGCTTAAATACAATTTTTCATAATTTTTTAAACCTTAAAACTAGGCGTTTCAATTAATACGTTAATTAGCGTTTCGTGCGGCGATTAAATCCCGGATAAATCCAAAACTCGTTATTTTGATCCCAGATTTTAAACATAACATTTTTAATATTTATTCTACCCTTCCAAGTCATGAGTCACACCCGTGGACCCATGGCTCAATTTTTCCTTCTTTAATTTTCGTTTTTGACACACTAACGAACCCACCGAGCCATCTCCCAATTTACTCGAGCCACGCCCGAGCCACCTTGAGCCAAAACCTAGCCAACCCACTTAGGGACCCTACTGACCAAGCCCAACCCGAAAAACAAGTCCTGGCCCGCTCAAAAACCTCCTGGAACTCGCCCTAAAATTCTGCACGTGTGTGTGTTTGTAGTGTCCTTGTTGCATTGGGACCCCTAGCCGCCTAGGACTCTACCAGACCTTAACCACCGACTACCCATGACCCTAACCTCCCTTGGACCATGTCCAGACCATGCCCAGACCATGCCAATGCCTAAAACCCAACAGCGACGCTTCTGAATCCAAGGAAAGAACCTGCGCGTTCCCTTGCTGCTACACTCTCTATTCCCACGTTTTTGCTGCTAGGGCCCCAACCACCGAGCCAACCTTGAACCAACCCCTCAAGCACCCTCCTAGGACCCTAACCACTTGACCTAGCCCAGCCCAAGCCCTCAGACCGAGCCTTTTTCTTCCTGCACAACAGCAACAACCTGCGCTGCCCCATAGAAGCTTTCGGGTGTAGTCCTTGTTGGCAAGGACTCCTCCAAGCCCCTGCTTCTCGAGTCCTAGCATGGCTTCCCCTGACTCACACATGACCCTAGCCCAGCCTGGTCCAGCCCCAGCCAAGCCAAGCCAAAAGCACCCATCAATCGAGCCCTCAAGACACACATATACGTGAATGGATTCCAGCTTCTGTTATTTTTTGTGCAGCTTATTGTGCATGTTTCTAGGCCCTTAAAATTGTATAAAACGACCCTTAATCCATACCCTAATCATGGCAGCCCCTTAGATACATGTTTTTCATGATTTTTGGATCAAAACCCATGCTTTAAAAATCACCCTAGATGCATATACGAAAATATGTCAAGGTGTTCTTGTTTTTTCATGCAATTTCAAACATAAATATATAATATGATGTGATGATGAGTAAAGGAATAATATGACGTGCCTTTGCGTAATTTACGCACGAATAAGCATTGACGATTGCGAAGAACGGCGACGAGAAAACGACGGCTTGAAACCCTTGCAAACTTTCAACTTTTTCTTCAAAATTGTGGTGTGTGTGTCGTGTATATTGGCTGATGGGGAGAGTTTCTGAATTTTAAAAGTGTGTGGCCGTGTATTTGAGGTGCAAGGTGTAGGGTTTGAAGTGGTTTAAACATATTATATGCTAATTAAATTACTAACTAGGGCTAGGCCTATTAAGCCACTAAATTAGGTCCATTAGTCTTAATTAGGATTTAATAAAATATTAACAAAGTTTTTGTTTAAATAAATTTGTGAATTTATTAACCAGGGTTGCCAAAAAGCTCGTATTTTAATTGAAAAACCAACACCGATAAAATTTACATCCCGGCGTATAAAATTACCTCAAAAACCATTTATTTTAAAAAATAAGAAAAAACATCACCCTTATTTTAAAAAATTAAAAGCGATTATTTAATAAAAACATTTTCCATTTTCAGCCCTCGGTCTCCGTTCCTCGATCGCAACTCGAATAACCTTTTAAAAATACATTTTAATTCAACCATGTAGAAAAATATATTTAAACATGTCATATGCGCAACATAATTAATTAATTCATGCCATTAAAATATTTAATTAAAATACAAGGGAATTTAATAATTGCATGCATGTGGTTTGCGTGAACTTAAAATTTTCGAGGCGTTACACTATTAACTCGGCAAACATTAACCATGATCACAAGTAATACATATACAATCACATGCAATAGAGAAAATACTTTTAATTAAATAGTTTTTCATGAACATGCATAAACTTAAACAATTTTTCCTTTCACCATATACGTATACGTTTTCCTTTTATTGAATTCAGATCGTTAATTGTGACTTTTGTATCAGCTGAAGGTCGATGGATCCATCTATGTGTAACCACAGTACTGGTCGGCGGATACATCAGCGACACTCTCACCCGTCAACTGAGCCTTGGCCTATCATATCATCATATCATGTCGATGGAAATACGATCGTCGGGCTCGCTTTGGGGCCTTCTCCTGTAACCTGGCTCTATCTGGGGCCTTTTCCCTCACGATATCTCCAATCATATCATCGTATTAGTCACAATCACTTCACCTCCTTCAACTTTTCAAATTTCATCACTTATAAAAATTCATGCATATAGAAATCATTTTTCTTTTAAACCAGATATGAAACATATCTTTTAACATTAACTTTTTTCATCATAATATTCCATAAACATTTAAAATAAACATATTACCATTATTTACAACATTCAGGGCAATACCAGGACGTCTAAAACTTTTCAGGTGTAAAATGACTGTTTTACCCTCGGACTTAGAATTTATTGATTTTGATTTTTTTCTTACTTTCATTGACTCTAGACCATCCCAAATAATTATTTAAGTTTAACTTAAATTTTTAATATTTTTATTTAGCTTAAATTCGAGACTTTTGATTTAATTTCATATTTATTAATTCGTAAAGCGTTTAATTCCAGAATTAACTCAACTTTAATATTCTAATCCCAAACTTTTATCATGAATTTTCATACCTAAATTACCCTCATGACCCATGAATCGAACCCCGTGGACCATGGTTCGATCCCTTAACCCTTCAACTTCAAGAACCCGAACCCTAGCTAGTTCCCTTCGAGCCATCTCATGTTTTCTTCGAACAATCCCCGAGCCACTTCGAGCCAACCCCTGACCAGACCACCTAGGACTCTATTGACCAGCCCTGACCCATTTAACCAGCCCCTAGCCCACACAACAAGTCAAGAACAAGCCGCGGCATATAATGCAAGCTAGGACTCTTAACTCGCCAAGGACCCTTCACCCGAGCCACCACCCAAGCCCGAACCCTCATTACCCTCACTGGACCACCCTCAGACCTCTCCTAGACCCATTGTCCAAGCCGTGACATCCCTCGCACAGCTGCTGCCCTCGGTTTGCATGGGAAGAGTCCTATCTCGCGTGGGCTCTTCCCTAGCCGTGTGAACGAGTCCTAGCCATGCTAGGATTATTCCTCACACCTAACCACGTCTAGCCCGAGCCCTGGTCAAGCCGCATGCTGAGCTTTCTCCTAGCCGAATTCTTCTGCACAAACATGCAATTTTCATTACTCCATGGCTCAACTACGGTGCCGCTCTTGTGTAGCCTTGCCTAGGCTCCTAACCATCCGAAATTCATCCCTTTTTATTTACCTAGAATGAAAGCCCCTTTATGCATCATGTACATGAGTTTTATATCATCCAGACATAGGTTTTTTTTATCATGACATGTCAAAAAACGGAAATAAAATATTTTATTCATGTTTTTCATGCAAGAATGATTAAATACACATAATATGGTGTGAAAGATAGAAAGTTAATGCGTGCCTCTGCGTTTATTAAGTACGAAAATGATTTGACGATACGAAGAACGACAATGTAGAAACCCTAGGCTGAATTCTTCCTCAAAACTGTGGCTTTCTCTCCCAAGTTGCGTGTGGTGTGTGTGCTTGTAGGATGCTAGGAGAGTCCTTATGTTTTAGAGGGGTTGGGGCGTGGGGTTATGTGAATTTTAATGGGGTTTGGGGCTTTAAAATTTAATATATAACAAGTGGTGTAAGCTTAGGCCCATTAACATGATATACTAGGTTCATTAAGCCCATTAAGTATCATTTTAAAATATTTTGTTTAGGAAAGTTCGCTAAAAATTTTAGCCGAATTCTCAAAAAGTTCATATTTTCGTCGAAAATATGATACCATTTAAAAAATACATCTCGATGTATAAAATCACATCAAAACATCTCATTTTAGAAAATACCACACAACACATACCATATTTTAAATAGTTAAAAGTAGGGCAAACTTTCAATAATTCCCTACATCCCTTCTCAACTTTATCCTTACTCCATATCCCTTCAATTCTTTGTTTTAACTCCCCAATATTTTAAATTTTCCAAAAATACCCTTACTTGTTTATGTTTGGTACGTGGCATTGTTATACCTATCGAGCCCGTTCTTGAAGCATATAGCCTCAAGACATACATTTACGCAAGATTTCCAGCCTATATACCCTGCTCAAATGATCGATTTTTTTTATAAAAGGCCCATCATGCTTCCGTATAATAAATTAAATCTTTTACCTCTTTGACCGGAGTGCCACTGGGTTATATCCACCGTATTTTACAGACTGCTCTTCACAGCCTAACCACGCAGTCGCAACAGATGGTTACCGACATAGATTCGTTCAGCAGCACTTAGCACAACCCTAATTCGTTTCATACCTTAGGGCGTACAATAAAATATAAAATTTTGAAAATAATAAATGAGAGGGGCTAGAGCAAGGGATTATTTTATTCAAACAAAAACATTTATTATTACATAGTAACCTCCTGTAGAGGAGGAGAAACTTGTTTAGCTACCTACAGTAGCCGAACTTGAAACACACGTAAACTTGAAAGAAAATATTACAACTTAATTTTTAAAGAAATTGAGGAAATGTTCGATGATCCCAACTTCCTTCTTCCTTCTTTATTTATAGAAGGATTCTTCGGATTTGAAACTCGGATTTCAAATCTTGGTAAACCTTTACAGCTTGCATCTGGACCACTTTCTGTAGTGGTTGAGTGGTCCCTCCACTTTTCTTGTATTTTTCCTAGATCATAAATCTGGAAATAATTTGTTCTTCTGATTCTCCTGGCTTAAATAATATATATGCGTCTGGATCATATTAGCTGATATCTCGTTCACTGCTTCTTTCAGCACATGATATAGCTCTTTGAAAACCTTCAATGATTTTCTTGTAGCTTTTATTCTTCATTTGGAAACTTTGAAAATTGTTTTGTACATATTCATTGTTTCCAGATTTGTTTTAAATCTTGTGTGATCTTTTACCTTGTTTTTTCTCCTTTTTGTAGATGAAATTTAAGGGTTAAAGGTCTTTGTTTGTTTATTGGATTTCCTTTATCTTTAAAGATAGGGAATCCAATGTTCTTTGTTTTTTTCCATCGATTATTGGTGGTCCTTGTGTTCCACTCACATGGTGGTCCTTTATTTTGTTAGTGGGATGGGCATCTGTCCACTTTAGTTTTGTCGGGGAATCTTTGTCTTTCTGTGTCCCCGAGGAAAATGTGCTTGTGGTCCTTCCCCCTTTGTACTGGTTTCGGTAAAGTGTTTTCGATGAGATCTCGGCTTGAATCCTTTACCAAACTCCAGTTCCTTCTAGTTCTTGCATTCTGGGCAGATGTTTTCCAATCATCTTCCCACATGTGCCATATTACAGAATTTTCTGCGAGTCTCTTTACTTGCCTGCAGCTTGCTGTTCCATAGAAGATTTCTTTTCTTTTCGAACAGATCTTCTGCAAAGCTTGTTGTTTTCCCCGTCATTGCATTCAACAGGAAAGATCCATTTACAGAGTTTTGGTAAAACTTAAATGGATACTTGACTTTATCCATCTTTGTTAGACAGACCCAAACTCCCCATGTTCTCCTGGTAGATATATCATCTTCATTGATTGAAGAGACTAGGGGTGTTTCATTTGTAGGAGGATCCTTGATGAATTTCTGGACATTCATGTCTGGCCTCCTTAGCTTGATAAAATGAAAGGCTTCGTGTGAGACTTTCCCCGCTGATTCTGGTGTTGTACTGAAAAAATACAGTTCCAGAATATCTCCTCTGGACAAATGATCATTGTTTGTCCAAGTTTCATATACTGCTTCCTGTATCCACTTTGGTAAGGGTGAAATCTCCGGGAAGCTGGGTGAAGTAGTATAAACTGAGGCAAGAGCCCCAAATTCATACCAACCTTTGACCTCCTTTGGATATGAATTTTGTTTCATCCATACCCTAGGATATTTTCCTGCAACATCAACTCGAACCATGGCTGGGTTGATGCCAATTCTTGTGTTTAATTTCTCCCAAGTCTGTTGGTAAACCTGGAATGGAAAAATTAGAGTTTCATTATTACCAACCTTAGCTTTGCCCCTGTCAGTATTGGGTCTAAGGTTGATCTCTCCCTCTTCAATCCCCGAGGTGAAGGGTTGACTTAAAGACTCGAGATTAAAATCTGGAGTTTCAATTTTTGTTTTGGCCGACTCATCAGAAGATGATTCCGGCTTCACACTTGTGCTAGGGGTACTTGAATCCCCTGCTCCAGGTATAGAGTCCTGTACTTGAAAACTCTCCATTCGGGAAACCAATGGCTTCTCGATGCCTTGGAGGATAGACCTTTGTGTTACAGACCATAACTGAGTATATGCCTGTAAACATCCTGTAATTCGGTCAGAGACAATTCTCTTATCCGCTTGTTGAAGCCTTCCCGCAATTTCTGCGTTCAGTGCTAACTTGTTGAACTCGGTTTGAAGCATTTCAAGGTGTTCCCTCAAATGCCTCTGCATCTTGATAATAGTATCAATGTCAATGCTGTCCATCTCTTGTTAAAAAATATGCAAGAATATTTTCATGAGATTTAATAATAATTATATCAAAAATATAATTCTGAAAGCTTTCCATATTAAAAGTCTAGCTTTTTCTGGTTTGGATTCTATCTTGTTTCTCAGAAAAGCTTTCACCTGTGTATTATCAACCTTCAAAATAAATTTCTTTGCAAGTAAAAATAATGGCCATTTTTCAAAAGCCCTTTTTAGTACATAAAATCCCTTTTTGTTGATATGTCATCTGATGGCTTCTGCATCTGAGAATAAACCACTACAATATCTGCATGGTTGTTCTCCGTTGGATGTGAGCTTAGTAAGAACTGCTGCCCACCAACGATCATTGGCATCTGTGTATAATACCAAATCATCTTCATCTTGAGGAATAGCCATTTTCGGAAGATTTTTACAAATCTCTTTTAATTGACTTAGTCCCTTTGTGTGTTCTTCATTCCATATAAATCTAGAATTTTTTTTAATAATGAACTAAACACCTTTCTATGTTTTGCTAAGTTTTTAATACACATCCCAGCAAATTAACAACTCCTAAGAAACTTTGAAGTTGCTTCTTGTCTTTGAGACTATCTGAAAAATTCTGCACCTTTTCGATTATGTGTTCTTGCAGAATTATTCCTGACTCATCGATTTCAATTCCGAGGAATTCAATCTTTCTTGTTGCAATGACTGCTTTATTTTCAGATAAAATCAGTCCTTCTTTTTTGCAAACATTAGAGAAAATCTCCAAGTGTTTAACATGTTCATCCATATCTTTAGATGCTATCAAAATATCGTCAATATAAACAAACATAAATTTAAAATAATCTTTAAAAAGATTATCCATTTTTCTTTGAAATATCTGAGGTGAATTAGCCAATCCCATTGGTAATACCTCTCAAATATAATGTCCTTGGGGTGTGAAGAAAGCTGTAAAGTTCTTGCTTTCATCCTGCATTCGAATATGATAAAAACCAGACTTACAATCGAATTTAGAGAAGAGCTTGGCATCGCGTAGGCAACTAATTAGATTTTCTATGCTCGGTATAAAATACCCATCAAATTCCAGAATCTTATTAATTTCTTGATAATTAATAATCAATCTGAGTTTACCTTGTTTTATCTCACCATGATTTCTTACCAGAAATCCTGGACTGCTATGTGGCGACATTCCTACTTTGATTAAACCAAGGTCCAGATTTTCCTTGATTATAATCTGCATATCTCTTTGATCAATTATATTCATTGGGATAGGCTTGCAACGGACAAATTCATACTCTTTGCCTTTCTTAATTTTAAGGCGAGCTTTGAGTTGATTTATATCCCACCATGCCAAGGGATCTTCATTGTAATTTTCTTTGATGTTTTTTTACATTTTCTAATGATACCTTAGATTCAAACTCTACTTCATTCCTATGTAGAGTTATCTTAAGGCGTTCTATATCTTCTGGTTGAAGTTTTTATCTGCTCTTAACTGGAGCATTTTTTCTCCAAACCTTCTTGAATCTTTCATTTTTGGGTTCAGAAGTTTCCTTCATCACCATGCTGGCTGCGAAACTGGATCGGCAATTTTCTGTAAAATTCCTCTCGTAGTCTCTGGACTATGATTTTGTGATCACATAGCATTGTGAACACTAGTCTTCTAGTCTCATTTTCTTGAGTATATGACTTGACATTTGTAGGAAATTATTTCCTAACAATATGTCAGCTCCTGTATCATGAAAATAAATTGGTGGTGTCTTTACCTTGTACCAAGGTGTTTGTCCAGCACCGCCAATTATGATTTCAGTCATCTTAATCCCTTTGCATAAGATTAAGATTCTTCTGGAAAAATCTCTTCCAGCAATCTTTGGTAATTCTGCTTCCAAATTATTTGAAAAAACTCCTCACTTTACTGTACAGATTCCAGCACCTGAATCAATATAAGCAGCAAAATATTCTGCGTTATATTGTTCATTTAACATTCCTACTGGAATGTATATAGAGAATGAGCTTGTGGTCATTGAATTTTCCACATTTTATCATCTGCCATAAACTCCATTCCATACTCTAGACGTTTCCAAGTTTTGTGTTCCTCAAGAAACTCTAGTCCAAGAATCAGTCGATCTGATTCTTTCCTTGGAATTCCTTTAATATGAACTTCCAATTCTTTGATGTTGATCATTCTTTGGTAAGTTCCTATCATAGGTTGTTCCAAATAGTATATTGTATTACAAGAAAAATGATTTCTTTGCTTCGTAATATCAAATACTATTTCTACTTCCTTCCACCCTTCTGGGCATCTGAGCTTTCCTATTGTAGAAAATTTTTTAGCTCCTGTTGGGTTTCTTGGACAGGCCTTTTTCCCCAGCTGTAACTTGTAATTCTATCTACTGAAAAGATAGTCTTTTTGATTTCAATCTAAGACTTTGATTCCTTTGTAGAATCGGTTTGTCTTGTATTTGGATATCCGTTTCCTGTATTAAAGGAAACTCAACTCTTTCCGGATAAATTTTCTGGGCAAAATTTTCAAATATCTCAGGTATTTCAATGAACTCATTTCTAATAAACAACGCTAAATGATGTGTATTAGATAGAGCATATGAAATTTGATAGGTAATAGAATATGGTCTATTACCTTAGTTCATCAGCCTTTTTTCCTTGAAATTTTGGTGCAATGTCAAGGCTTGGCTAAAATCTCGATCTGCCAGGTTGTAGCCTATTCTTGGATAGATTACTCCTACAATCTTTCATGAGCAGAGATTTTCTGAGATGGTTCCCAGTACTGAATCTTGAAGGTTCCCTGTTCTTTTATCGCATATAGCAATATCAATGGGTGAATCTTTTCCTTCTTTTAAAGTAGCTTTTATCATAATCTGGATTGCTCCAATATGAATCCAGGACATAGTCCTTGCTACTTCTATCTTGAGTTTTTGTAATTCCTCCTTATTTCTTCGGAAGGAATTAACTGCATGTCCATTTTATTTCCTGTAAGTTCCATCGGGATTGTCATTTCCCTTCTAGAAACTTTATATATTAGATGATGCTTTCTGTTTTTTAGGCCAAGACTTCCTAAGAACTTTTTCTATCTATCGTGCATAGAATCCTTGATATCTCCGAAGACTAGGATTTTCTCTCATGATCTTTTGAACCATGTTATGAAATATTGTTGTCTAGCTAAAGAAACCAGACAAATCTTCATGTGTTTCATGTCGAAACACCTCGTCTTCAGTCAGATTCCGATTCAGTTCCATCAGATTCTCCTTGACTTAAGACTTCTTCTTCTTCATATATACTTTCATCTGAGGCAATATCCTCGAATCGGTGTACCTGAATAAGATCTTGGTAATAAACTGCTTCTTCAATGTCCGGAGTTGGATCGAAGCGTTTAATACCCTTTTTTTCATTTTCTGGACAGTTAGTCGAAATATGACCTCTTGCTCCACATATCCAGCAATTACACTCCTTGAAACTTTCATTAGCTTGAGTATTAGCTCTTCTAAAAGTCTTCTTTGTAGGTGTTGTTCCTGTGCTCCGCGATGTACTCGATACTTGGGATGATATCCTATTTCTTGATGGTTCACTTCTTTACCCAGATTTATAAGATCTGGCTTTGTGTCTAGACCATACTGTTCTCGGTTTCCAAGAATTTTTTCCACTTCGAGCATAAGGATGAGTCCTACAATTTTTCCTCTTATGCTTATGTGGTTTACTTCCAATAATTGTTGGAAGATCATTTTCTTTACAACACGAAGGAGTTCTTTTGTTGATACCCCTTAAGCTTTTGTAATTCTTTTGTAATGATGCCATATGACACCATTCTGCCAAATTTCTTTTGAGAAAAGAGGTTCTTCGTGCCAACGTATCTGGATTGCAAAGTACGTATTCCCTTATGAGCATTTCTCTCCAGGGACTTGGCATTTTTGCGAAGAAAAGCTACATAGCTATATTTTCTTCTACTCCTGAATTCCATCTATATTTAGTGAATAACATAATGTATTCATCCACTAAACATATGTCATGTAATTCAAGACTATATAGAGCTTGAGTATATTTCTTCCTCTTCTCTGTGTCTTGACTATTAAAATAGTCTACCCCTATAAATTGTGCTTTAAATAGGGTGGCCATTTTTCCAGCGATCTCGCTAAGAGATTCACCAGCTAGGACTGATTCTTTAGTTTCTAATCAAGTCATGTCCCAAGCAATTTTAACTGATACCATAAGACTAATTTCTAAAAGTTTAATGAATCCTTCTCTGTTGAGATCAAGTGTTCCTGCTGTGATTCTCATAGCAGATGTCTAGTCATCTATGAGATCTTCTCTGTTTTTAAAATCTAATACATCAAGGTTAAGCATAACCCCATAAGGATGTATAGGATCTAAAACAGTTCTCCCATAGGGTGTTTGGTGCAAGGGAGTTTGACTTCTCCTTGTCCTTGTTCCCGCTGGGTGTGATCCTCTACCAGTCTGGAAATCGGGTTGAGATTCTCTCATGTTTATATTCTGAGATCCCACACTTTCACTTGGTGGTTCCTGAGAAGATGACTAGGTTATAGCAGGTGTTTCTCCTCCTGCTGTGTTCATCTTTATATCTACAACTTTGAGATTTGCGAAAAATTCCGCAAGCTCTTGTAGATCCTCCAAAACCAATCTTTTCTAAAGTTGTCATCAGATTAATTTCTTTTGTGAGACAGATTTAATTAGATTGATCATCTTTTCTTCTTCAGTCAAAGGTTTTGACACCACTCTGGCCTCCTTCCCTTGTTGATGTAACAAAGGTTCAGTACCAAATGATTGTGGTAACCATCCTCCTGAAGTTCTTTTACTAGAACTTGGTTGTTGTTCTAGTTTTTGAATTCTTGTTTGAATATTCTTTAATATTTCAAGAATTTCTTCTTTGTTTTCAAGGATTTTTTCAACTCGTTGAAGAACAAAGTATAGCATATTGCCATAATTTTGTACCGTTTTCTGGATTTCCCTAAGATCCGAAGAGAGCTTAGAGGAATCTGGTACTATCTCCAGAAACTTATTTGCTTGAATCATAAGTTTACCTGAGGGTGCTGTAGCGTCCCTTTCTTCTCCTGATATCTAACCAAGGTTAGATATTCTTGTGTATATCCCAAAATCTTGGAATAGTTCTTGTAAACTATTTTTCTCGAACCTGAGTTCGGATTCATAATTTTTCAAAATTCTCCTCCTCAAACATTTAATTACTTGATAATAATAAATTTTGTGTTTGAAATAATTTTTACCTAGGCTCTGATACCATTTACGGCCCAGAAAATCATTTATTAGAAATTACACTTATAAGGGGTATTTTTGTCATTTTTAACCTTTTAGGGAGTTTAAACAAATGTTTTTAGGTGTAGGGAGTTAGAATAAATTTGAGTTGGGTTTTAGGGATTTATCTACAATTTACCCTTAAAAGTAATCAATTAATAAAATATTTTCCTTTTTCATCCCTCGGTCTTCGTTCTTCGATCGCGTCTTGAATAAACTTTAAAACACAATTTTATACATTCATGTCGAAAATTGCATTTTAAACATGTAAGCATGCATCCTATATTTAATTCATACAATTAAAACCATTTACTTAGTCATTTTACATTTTTCCTAGATTCTCATGTAGTTAAATTATGTTATCGTATTTGGACTTTACAAAGACACTTTCCTAGTCATCACAAACCCCTAGGGATAAAAGAAAGAGCTGAGCTAAGGAGTTCCTCAACCAAATTCAAGATATCATCTGGGCTGAGCTTATAGCTCAACTAGAATTTAAGGATCAAGCTGAGCTCAAACTTATCTCCACTCAGCTGACATCGATATGGGCAATATACAAAGTATTAATTTGGGTCCTCGCCAATCATCCAAGGACTTGTACCTAGGGATATATAGACATCCACACTAAAAGAAAAAACCAAAATTTGATATTTAAATGTATCAGTTGATAAACATTATTAATTTAAGGAAAACCAATGCGTATGCAACATTACTAGCATAAACTATAGAGAATATGCCATTCACTAAATCGAGATACTTACAGATGAATACACTATTCCTACGAGCTCAAGAAAACCAGGGACAATAGGAACTTTGTCGATGGCCTGTTTTAACATCGAAGACACAGGACATAAATTAATAGATGATTTAAACAGTAAAATCAATTCATACATATAGAAAGACACTTGCTTGCAACTCCATGTGAGGAAAAAATGTGGAGTTCCTAACCCATAATGGATGTAAATAATAAATAAGTCATGTTAATATTGCTAAATTAGATTAAATAAAAATGACGACGGCGAAAGTATCTTATAAGAGTGCAATAATGAAGCAATGTAAGGAATAGTAGCTAGAAACTTGCCACTCAAATGGATAATATTACATGGAACGATGAAAAAGCTAGCCGACAACTATAGGAGTTTCCATTACAAAATCTAGGGAAAAATAATACACTTATAAGGTCCATTAAATTTAAATTACGTAAGTTGAATGTATGTAATTTAGGATTTTATTTAATATATGTTTATTGATTTTTATGCATTTAATGCATAATTACTGCGTGATAGGATTCATTTCACGATTATTTTAAAGCTTCACGCATTGGTGTTCTAGTTGCATTTCGCTATCGGACGAGGAACATAGACCAGGATTATCAGGAAAAATATTTTTATTAAATGATTATTTTTAATTATTTAATATGAGGTGTTTAAAGTACGATTTTAAAAAAATAATCATTGGTTGGGTATTTTTACACGCCGGGTTATATTTTTAGCAAGTAGCAAATTTTAACGCTTCGGAGGACTTTTCGAGGGCTCGGGCGATATTTTAAAAAACGCACCAGAACGAAATTTTTTTGGGAACATTTTTGGGCTTGTTGGATTTGATTCAGTGCTTAATGGGCCCAACGTCTTTTTTTGTATCCCTTAATCTTTATTTTTGACCCATTAGTGCATAATTAACTATTTTAAAAACCCACTAAGCTAACCCTATACCTAATTCCTCCACTAGCAACCGCTACTCCCTCATTAGCAGCATTCCCACTCCACTTTCAGCATCAAGAACATCAACCTTCGGCCCCTCCCCTTTTCTTGCAAGAAAACCATTCCTCGCTCCTTTGGTGTTCATCCTACGCGCGCATCATCAAGTTTTCTAGCGTAAAAATATCAAGGCATGCTTGTATTTTCATTTTCTCCTCATACACGCCATAAATATGCTGAATTTTATGTATTTGTATGAAAATTTTATGATCTACATCATGCTTATGTTTTTGAATGAGTTTGACATGAAAACCTTGCATTGTTTTGACTCCATCTCACGTTTTCTTATACTGTTTCAAGGGGCAGCTGTTTTTGGGCGTTCTAAGGGCTGCTCAAGATGTTAAAATCGTATCTTAAGGCTGGTGTTGAGTTATGGTGTAGATGAGTGAGGGACCGTGTGATTTATGGTTGAGGTATGATCGTTTTGGGTATAGTTCATGTGTTTGAGTGAAGCCGGTGATGTGATGAGCTATCCCAGGCCATGGACTAGACCCTGGTGGGTCTCAATCGTGGCCTAGAGTGGTCGCACATTGCTGGGTTTGGCTTGAGATTCGGTTGGGGTGGTGAATTTGAGGAGTGCCGCGGGTGAGGGTTTGAGACGAGTCTCAGCTGTTATGAGTCTGTGAGTTAAGGTTAAGTAGGTCCAGTAGGGTCCTAAAGTGGGCTAGGAGGGGCTGGTGCATGGCTGGTCCTGTCGGTTGTGGGCTAGGATCGAAAATATGGAAAGTGGGCGTCTAGGATTTCGGGGGATGATCATGCAGATTTTTCCAGCATCTTGTGGTCATGTTTTAGGGAGTCATAGTGGGCTGGAATGTGAGGTTTAAGGGCTGTTAGATTGTGGTTTAGGTATGGTAAAAGTTTGGGAAAATTTTGGTTAAGTTTCGAGTCGATTCGGGTTAAAACCAGGACTCCGGTCCAAGTTTTAAAACGAATCGTTTAAGTTTTGTAACGGGCTCGAGTTTATGTCTAAGAAATACTTTTAAATATGTTTTGGGAGATTTTAAGGAGTTTGGTAAACTTCTGGTCGAAATTTAGAGTTCCAGGGGTAAAACGGTCATTTTGGGTTTCCAGGGGCAAAATGGTCATTTTGCACCCGGGGTGAGTTTTAGACCTGAAAGCGCCCTAAGCACAAATTTATCATGTTTTTAAATGTTTATGCATCATGTATATGATATTTATGTAATTATGAAAATTACGTTGCATACTTGATTTTAAGAAAAGTTTATGTATATGCATGTTTTATTAAGTGATGAATATGGTGACATGTTTTTGAAGGAATGGAGTTAGTTTTCACTAATACGAATACGTTAATATGATGATATGTAAGGCCAAGCCTCAGTGGGCGGGTAATGCTGTTGCTGATGTCCCCACCGCCGGGTACTGCAGTTACATGTAGATGGGTCCATCAACTGACATGATAATACGAAAGTCACAACTGACGAACGAAATTCAAACTAAGAAAATAAACATGTATATGTTGACATGATTATATGTGCTATGATTATTATTATATTTTGACAGGTGAAGATTATGCATACGTTTTCCATGATCATAAAATGTATGTTGAATACGGTATTTTCCACTGCTGCATGATATGTATATGTATTTGATATTTCCGTTCAGGTGTGTTGAGTCTTTAGACTCATTATGCGTATGTGTTGAAGGTGATCATTTGGTTGAGGAGACTGGATGTGCCAAACTCTGAGTAGCCAGGGCGGGATGTGCACGCACGACCCAAGGACCTCACTTTTCCGCACATCACGTTTTTAGGAGTTTGAGTTGACATGAACATTTTGATACGTTGAATTTGATATGGTGATGATTGACAGGATGTTTATTTGAGTTATTTTTACGTATACGTATTATGGCCGTGTCGGCAATTTGAAATTGCAATATTTCATTTGTCAGCTATTTTTTTTCAAAACTGAAGTATTTTATCTGCATGGGAATTACGATATTTTTAAATGACATGCATGCAAAATATTTAAATGTTTATTTTCAAAAATGTGATCCTTATAAAAAAAATTAGCAGCATTTTAAATTAGTAGACATTACAATTCTAATGCCTGGTCATTCTTACAAATGATTTAAATGTTAATAACATTGTTATTTCTATCATGTCAAGTTTAAATGTTCATTTCGTACATTGAATATAAGAATATGCATATGAAAGAATATAGATGTTAAGATATGTGAATATCGGATGATATTAATTATGTGCATGAGCTAGGTGTGAGAACCCGAGATTTTACGAACCGAAGCAAATCAAGTAAGTAATACGAACTCGAAATTTTACTAAAACTAAGCTCAAAAATGTTTGTTCCAACTAAATAACTTGAATATTAACTTAGATTTTCATTAAATTTAACTCGATGAAGCAACTTCAAAGCTCGGGAATGAGCTCAGCAGGAGGCCAAGCTACAAGTAATCGCATCCATCAAAGTATTGTCACGGGAGGAGTAAAACCCCAGCTCACACGATCTATCAGCTCAAAGCAGCTCAATCAAGTTGTCCTAACAGGACCAAAAAGGTAGCTGTAAGTTGAGATAAGGTTTGGACAAATTAAGTATGCAAGAAATAACCTTTAAGTAAAATCATGAAGGAGCTAAGGGAGGAGCTAAAGGACTAAGACACATTAATGATGCAAGAAATGACCCTATAGAAGATCAAGGTGACTCTTGAAGAGTGCATGAGATTTTGAACCACAATTAAGGCTAACCTTGGACTTGAAGAATGCATGGGAGTTTTGACTACATTCATGGCTAATCTTGGACCCCAAGATTTCGGCCAAGGGGCTAGGTGAAGGGGCTATCTTTGGCCTATAAATACCACATCAAAGGGAAGGAAAAAGTGCTCCAAGAAAGACACTAAAATTTCGGTTCCCCTCACCCCTCACAAATCTCGGCCGAAGTCAAAGAAGAAGGAGGAAAGAATTTCGTGCAGTTTAGAGTTGCTTTTCCGTGTCGAAGTGCTGCCCGACTGAAGACAGTGTTTGTTAAAGTTGCGCCGAAGTGCTGTCGAAATTTCAAGAGGAAGCTTCGTACAAGAAATCAGTAAGTGGGCTTTTGTTTTACGTATCTTCTTTCTATTTTTAAACTTTGATATAGATAACATGACATGCATGTTGGTATGTCTTTTTCGAAAATATTGGTTTGCTCCGTTTAAAAATTCGATCGATTATGTTTTCTTGCTATGCATCGAATTCTTTTGATTCCGTTGTACATGTCTAAAAGTCTGAACTCTGAGAAATCTGATAAGTTCTGTCTGTTACCTCTGAACTCTTTGTTACACTGTTACGAGTCAATTTGAAATGGGACGAGAATTGTGATTCTGTCTGGCCCCCAATGGTGGGTATAAAACCATTTCTGTCTGGCCCCCACCGGTGGGTATAAAACCGAGTTCTGGCCTCACCCCTTAGAGGAGTAACATATTGGGGACAATTTGACCATGGAAATGAGATGAGTAACAGTGTTCTGTTGGTTATAATCTGATCAGTTTCTGAATCGTTCTGAAAAATCTGATTCGTTCTGAATTATCTGTCTCATATTTGTTCATTTCGATATGATAAGTTAAAGGTAATAAGATTCGAAAGATTGTTAAAGAGCTGTTTTAAAGAATTAAGTTCTATATGTATTTTTGGATTCGATCGACCCCCACTTGCTGAGTGTTTTCCCAAAAACACTCATCCCCTTACAATTTCAGATAAAAATGAAGAACAAATAAATGAGGAGGAGCAGGAAGCTTTCTGGGGTTGGTGATCGATGATCAAGAGCAAGAATCAAGTTATCCCTTTTGTTTAAGTTTTCCGCATTTCGCAACTCTGATGTGTTTTATTTCATTGTCATTGTAAGACAATACTTTATTTATGAAAAAGACTGGTTTGATTTGATACGAGGCTTTATGGTTTGCAATATAATTGTTAAACAATGCCGGATGTCACCGACGCTTCGGACTTAGGGCGTGACATTTAAGTGGTATCAGAGCCGCTAGGTTCATAATCCCGCTGGGATTTTGATAGACAAAATTTGGCGAAGTCAAATTTTGGCAAAAGCCTAGTGTATCCCAATTTGAGTCCAACTTTCATCCGTTCTTGAAGTCTAACTTTCATTCTGTTTCCTAAATTTCGAATAGACTTCAAAAATCTATCCCTTCGATCATCCCACAAACTCTGAGTATCGAAAATTTTTCACAACAACTTTGTTTCTACTATTTGTGCCTTTCTATCCTTTATACGATTCTGATGCTTTACTTTCGATTTTTATCCTAGGAAATGGCTGCTCCACGTACTCGCGCTCAGGCTGCCCTTCGCATGCGTCAGCTCACGATTGATAATCAGACTAGGGAGATCGCGACTTTGAAAGCGCAACTAGCCAAGGAAAGATTGGAGAAACAAGAGCTTAGTGAGGTTAGACACATACTTGAGACCGATGTACAACGATTGACTCATCATCTGGACTTGGTGGAGAGTCAACTGCTGCAGATACCGACCGATTCCGTTCGCATCACACTCTTAGTTGCACTTAACAGGGATTTACTGGAGAGAGTGGAGATAGAGCGAGGACGTGCTGCTCAGGCCCGTCAGCGCCAGGAGGAGTACAACGCCAGGCAGGATCGGTACATTTCGAAGCTCCACAGCGCTATGGACAGACTTCAGGATTAGAATAACTACCTACATTTGGTGATAAAGAACATGGAGGAAGAGGAGGTAGCACCGATGGAGGTGGCCGGAGACGACAGTGCCAGCGACAGCGGAGAGATGTTCGATTAGATTAGCATTATAATAAAGAATCTGGATTGTAGTAAATTTGTGACTGAGAAAATATTATGTGTATCAAATTATTTTGAAACTTTCTATTATCATTGACGAGTATCTTATCTATAAAAATGTTTTTTTTTTCTAGGAAACCAACATGGACTTTCAAAGCATCACAAATGAACTTCAGAAATAACTTCAGGAAAAGGAGTCAGAAATTAAAACACTGAAAGAAAAGAATGATAAACTTGAGAGAGATAACTATCAGTTGGATGGAAATAACGTATGCATGATGGAGGATCTCCGTGAGACCAGAGTGGAAGAGAAGAAACTACGCGAAGACGTTAGATGTTACGCGGATTATCATCTAGAGTCAGAGCATCAACACGAGACCACCAAGCAAGAGTTGAAGAAAGCGCAAGATAGAATTTTTACGCTCGAAATCCGCGATAATAGTCTCCTCAAAATGCAGCGCCGTCTTGAGAACGAATTGAGGAGCAAGAAATCGATGAAAAAGTAAGCCAATCAACAATACAAGAACTACAGGATCAAGTAAACAACCTTGATCACCACAACACACAACTGTAGAATTACATTGAGTACCTACAAAATGAAATGGTCAATATGGAAGAACTCATAGAACAACTAGAAGAAAACCCGATGGAAGAAGAAGTTAACGAGGCTGTAGGAGACGGAGAAGTTATAGACGAGTAATGAGAGAGAGTTCTAGAATAGGCTTCGATTGTATTTAGAAATATTTGATTAATCATTTGTTTTGAAAAATATTTTGTTGTATGAAAAATTTTTACAATTTAATGAAATTATTCCTTTGATTAAATATTCTGGCAAACGAATTAATAAAATACATGTTTATAGAAAATGGCAGGCAGACCACCCCGAAACAACCGTAACCCCCGTGGTGCCAACCAAAACGAAAATCCACCACCACCCAGAGTGAATCTCAGTCAAGAGGATATGATGGCAATAACAACTATCGTAGCTGCAACGTTACAAGGATTCGTGAACCCATTGGCTAACGCCATCCAACCACCACCTGAATCGCAACCGCGTGGGATTAAGTACCATTACGAATCTCTCAGAAGGAATCGAGTTCCAACTTTCGATGGGAACCCAGACCCAGAAGTCAGCCACAACTGGCTCAAGAACATCGAAACACAACTACATTTACTGGAGATACCTGAAGAACTGAGAGTGGAGGTTGTAACACCGTTTTTGGAAGACCGAGCTAGGAAATGGTGGGAAACTGTGTCGCCATCTTTGGTAGAAGTGGAAGAGATCACATGGCAGATTTTTAAAAGAGAATTTTTGAAACAATACTATCCCGCTGAATTTCGACTACAGAAGTTGGGTGAATTCGAAAACTTCAAACAGGCTCCGGATATGTCAATGATGGAATACACTTCATGGTTCAACGATCTGGGAACCTATTTCCCAACGATCATGTCGGATGAAACGCTAAAAATGCATCGATTCAAGAAGGGACTCAACAGTCGAATTTAGTCGGCATTGGCAGTATTCAAGCCAAACAGCTTTGCGGATTTGATGGGCGCTGCAATGAGCGCAGAAACTGATATAAAGCGACGCGAGGAAGAGAACAAGAACAAAAGACCAATGGTCAATCAAACTACTCAGAATGGTCCCAAGTTTAAGAAACCAAATTATTCAGGTGGGCCTTCCCAAAGAAGTTCTGGTAATACTGGCAACAGGGAAAGGAAGTGGTGCGACTCCTGTAAACAGTATCATAACGGGGAATGTTATCGAAAGTCAGGTGTATGTTTTAAGTGTGGTCAAGTGGGTCATCGAATAAAAGAATATCCGGAGAACAAAGAAAAAGAGGCGGGACCCAGAAAGCTAAATGAGAACAAGACCAATGCTAGGGTGTATGCAATCACCCAAGAGGAAGCTGATAACACCAACGAGGTGGTAGCAGGTACTATACTACTCCATGGCATACCTGCATATACTTTGTTTGATTGTGGTGCCACACATTCATTTGTGTCTAGAAGATTTGCTAAGAAGCTTAAACTTGAACGTGATACTATTAGTGAACCCTTAAGAGTGGCAACACCGACGAGTAAAATAATTGAGTCACACAAAGTGTATCGAAACTGTAAAATTAGTATCAACAATCAAACTTTCAAAGCGGAATTGATTCAACTCAATATGGTTGAGTTTGACATCATTCTTAGAATGGACTGGTTAGCTAAAAACCATGCCATGGTAGACTGTCAAAAGAAAGATATTAGACTTCAGACTTCGACTAAGGGGGAAGTCATATACCATGGGAAGTCCAAAGAAATGAAATCTCTGTTATCTGCCTCACAAGCCTGGAAGGCCATAAAAGGAGGAGAAGAGATTTATCTGGCAATGATCAATGAAGTCAAGGGAGAAGAAATTCCAAAGATGGAAGATATACCGATTGTTCAAGAATTTCTAAATGTTTTTCCCGAAGAGTTACCAGGTGAGATACCCGATAGGGAAATAGAATTTGAAATCAACTTGGTCCCTGGTGCTGAACCATTCTCAAAGGCACCATACCGAATGGCTCCCGCTGAATTGAAGGAGTTAAAGGAACAACTTCAGGAATTACTAGACAAGAAACAGGTTCGCCCTAGTGCATCCCCGTGGGGAGCCCCGGTGCTTTTTGTAAAGAAAAAGGACGGAAGCATGAGGCTATGTATTGACTACCGGGAGTTGAACAAGATCACCATAAAGAATAAGTACCCACTCCCAAGAATAGATGATCTTTTCGATCAGTTAAAGGGAGCCAAGGTCTTCTCAAAACTAGATCTGAGATCTGGTTACCATCAGTTGAAGGTCAAAGCGGAAGACATTCCTAAAACTGCTTTTAGGACAAGATATGGACATTAGGAATTCACGGTAATGCCTTTTGGCCTAACAAATGCTCCTGCAGCATTCATGGAGCTGATGAATTGGGTATTCAAACCATATCTCGACAAGTTTGTGGTTTTTTTCATAGATGATATTCTTGTGTACTCACCAAGTGAGGAAGAACACAGAGAACATCTGCGTCTCACTTTGCAGACACTTCGAGAAAAAGAACTATACGCCAAATTCAAGAAATGTGAATTTTGGTTAAAAAGTGTGGCGTTCTTAGGTCATATAATTTCTGAATTAGGGGTGTCAGTAGACCCTAAGAAGGTGGAAGCAATCAAGGATTGACCACAACCAAAGACAGTGACTGAAGTAAGGAGTTTTCTGGGTTTAGCAGGCTACTATAGAAAATTTGTGAAAGGATTTTCTTCGATAGCCATCCCACTCACCAAACTTACTCAGAAAAATTCAAAATTTATTTGGAATGAGGAATGTGAAAGAAGCTTTGAAACCCTGAAGACAAAACTCGCATCCACACCAGTACTAGTTCTTCCAGAGGATGGTAAGAATTTCACTGTATACAGTGACGCTTCAAAGGGAGGATTAGGGTGTGTGCTTATGCAGGAGGGTCAGGTAATTGCTTATGCCTCACGGCAACTAAAACCATATGAGCAGAATTACCCCACTCATGACTTGGAGTTAGCCGCAGTAGTATTTGCACTTAAAATCTGGAGGCACTACCTTTATGGAGTAAAATGCGAAGTTTTTACTGATCACCAGAGCCTCAAGTACATTTTCACTCAAAATGAATTAAATATGAGGCAAAGAAGGTGGATGGAACTTCTCAAGGACTATGATCTGTCAATCAATTATCGTCCGGGTAAGGCAAATAAGGTGGCGGATGCTTTGAGCCGAAGGAACCCTGTGAAGATGAACTTATCTTCATTATCGGTACAACCAGGTCTCCGAGAGGACATCAAATTGAAGCAGAGTCAAGACACCTCCATCCTTAAAATTAAAGAACAAATCCAAGAAGGAAAAGCTCCAGAATTTCAAATTGACGAAAATGGAATACTCTGGATGAAAGGACGATTGTATGTGCCAAACGTCGATGGAATTCGAGAAGAAGTAATGGGCGAGGCACATAAATAGAGATTTTCAGTACATCCAAGAAGCACCAAGATGTACCGGGATTTGAAAAATAATTACTGGTGGAACGGTATGAAGAAAGATGTAGCTGTCTTTGTTGCTAAGTGTTTAGTATGTTAACAAGTCAAGGCGGAACATCAAAGGCCTGGAGGACTTTTACAGCCATTGGAAATACCAACATGGAAGTGGGATAATATCTCCATGGACTTCGTAGTCGAACTACCACGATCAAGACAAGGTCATGATGGAATCTGAGTAATCGTTGACCGATTGACCAAGTCTGCCCATTTCTTGCCAGTACGAATGAATTATAATTTGGATAAATTAGCTACTTTGTATATGGACAACAGAGTGAGACTACATGGAGTTCCCGCAAGTATACTGTCTGACAGAGATCCAAGATTTGTATCAAGATTTTGGAAAAGTTTCCAAAAGGCTATGAGAACCAAGATTACTCTCAGCACGGCCTACCATCCTCAAACTGATGGCCAAACCAAACGAACAATTCAAACCCTCGAAGATATGCTGAAAGCATGTGCGCTGGATTTTTCTGGAAATTGGAGTGAACAATTGCCCCTGATCGAATTCGCCTATAACAACAGCTATCACAGTAGTATCGAGATGGCTCCGTATGAAGCTTTGTATGGAAGGAAGTGTAGGTCGCCCCTATATTGGGACGAGGTCGGAGAAAAGGCTGTTACCGGACCAGAACTTATTCAGTTAACCGTTGATAAAGTAGTCATAATCAAGAAAAGACTCAAAACAGCCCAAGATAGACAAAAGAGCTGGGCAGATATGAAAAGAAGACCGCTGGAATTAGAAATCGGTGAAAAGGCTTATGTCAAGGTCTCGCCAATGAAAGGAGTAGTACAGTTCAGTAAATCCGGAAAGTTGAACCCGAGATATGTGGGACCGTTTGAGATACTGGAGAAGGTAGGAACCTTAGCCTACCGATTAGCATTACCACCAGATATCTCCAGAATACATAACGTTTTCCACATCTCACAGCTGAGGAAGTATGTCCCAGACCCGAGTCATGTACTCAAGGTTACACCACTGATGATTGAAGGAAAACCTAACGAAGAACTTAAATACGAAGAAGTCCCTATCCGAATAGTGGACACAAAAGACCAAGTGTTGAGACACCGGACAATACCTTATGTCAAGGTACAGTGGTCAAATCATGCTGAAAGAGAGGCAACTTGGGAACTCGAGGAGAAAATGCGATCACAATTCCCTCACCTATTCGAAAGATCATGAAACGTCTGCTTATTTGTTTTCTTAAAAGGTACCAGAAATTTTTTTTTTTTTAACCTCCCTTAGCATCGGCCGAACCATAAAATATTTTTGACATCATTTTAAAAATAAACATCTAACTGCCATTTAAAAATCCAAAGGAAAATATTTTAAAGCATAAAATCGTCAAACATTTTACCAAACCTAAAAAGCAATAATTTGAAAAGAATAGCCCATACTAAACCTCTCAAAAATCTCTCAAATGCATAAATAAATAAACTTAAAAATCTTTAATCGTAAAGCATGAGTCAAAAGTCATAATGCGGAAAAAGTAGAAGCGCTGGTCCTCGGGTTGTGTGCGCCTTCTGTCCAGTCAGATCACTCATCAAGTCTTCCCTCAATACCACCTGCATCCATCACACCTAGTGAGTCTAAAGACTCAACACACCATAATCTTTATAACGAGCAATACGTAATACAGTCAACATATAATGGTGAAAAATATTTGTACTTAAAATATCGTTTTCATGAAGATGCATAAACTTAAACATTTTCGTAAACATTTTCATGATGCAAAAAAACATTTTCATAAAAACGTTTTCATGTAAACATAAACATATCACATAAACATATTCATATCCATATTCGTGTCCATATTCATATTCATATTCATGTTCATGTTCGTGTTTGTTGAATTCAGATCGTGATTGTGACTCGTATTCTTAAACGTATTGGGCGATGGATCCATCTAAAAAAACCACAGTACTGGGCGGCGGGGGACACCAGCAACACTCTCACCGGTCAACTGGGCCCTGGCCTACGTATTAACATATCATGGCATTGGAAATACAATCGTCGGGGCTCCCTCTGGGGCCTTTTCCCATAAATGGGCTCCCTCTGGGGCCTTCTTCCCTCACGATATCTCCAATCATATTCATCATATTCGTATTCGTATTCGTATCTGTATCCAAGGAAACACGATCGTCGGGCTCCCACTGGGACCATAACCCTCACGATATTTCCAACATATTCAGTAGTCACAATCCCTCCACATCCTTCAACATGTCGTATTTCCATCACTTATAAAAATATGCATATAATATCATTTTTATTTTGAAACCAAGCATGCAACATATCTTTTAAATGTCTAATTTAAATCATAAAAAAAATCATAGACATTTAAAAATCATAACTCAACATATTAAAAATCATAAACATCCATGAACATTTTATAAATCATATATCAACGTATAAAAATTCTTAAACATGTGAAATAATCATATTAGCATATTCAACAGCAAATAGGGCACTGCCATGACGTTTACTAATTTCTAAGTGTAAAATGACCGTTTTACCCGTGGACATAAAATTTCCCGTTTTGAAATTTTCTTAATTTCATTGACTCTAACATGTCCTAAATAATTATTTAAGCTTACATGAATTTTTTCATATTTTTATTTAGCATAATTTGACGACTTTTAAATTAATCTTTAAATATAACGTATTAATGCGTTTTAATCCCGAATTAAACCAAATCTTAATATAAAATTCCCAAATTGAAAACTTAGACTTCTAATAATTATTTAAGCTCAAATCTAATTTTTCATAATTTTATTAAGCTTAAAACTAGGCGTTTCAATTAACTCGTTAATTAGCGTTTCGTGCGGCGATTAAATTTTGAATAAATCCAAAACTCGTTATTTTGATCCCAAATTTTAAACATAGCATTTTTAAGATTTATTCTACCCTTCCAAGTCATGAGCCACCCATGTGGACCCTTGGATCTATTTTTAGCCTTATAATTTTCGTTTTTGACACACCGACGCACACACCGAGCCATCACCCAATTTACTCGAGCCACGCCCGAGCCACCTTAAACCAAAACCTAGCCAACCATCTAGGGACCCTACTGTGCAAGCCCAGCCCAAAAAACAAGACTTGGCCTGCCCAAAACACTTCTGAAACTTGACCCCAAAATCTGCTTGTGTGTGTGTTTGTAGTGTCCTTGTTGCATTGGGACTCCTAGCCGCCTAGGACTCTACCAACCCTTAATCACCGACCACCCATGACCATAACCTTCCCTGGACCACGCCCAGACCAACCCAAGCCCTTGAACACAAGCAGCGAAGCTTCTGAATTCTGCCCTACAGCCTGTGCGCATGGCTACTCTCCTTGGTTTCATGTTTTTCCTCGGCCCTCCTGAACCAAACCATACCAGACCTTGAACCAGCCCCTTGTGCCCCTTATTAGGACCCTAAGGACCTAACCTAGCCCAGCCCAAAGCCCATGGCCGAGCCTCTTTCTTCTTGCACAGCAGCAACAGCCTGCGCTGTTTCCTTCAAGCTCTCGGGTAGGAGTCCTTCTTGGATAGGACTCCTCCCAGCCCACTTGTCTCGAGTCCTAGCATGGCTAGGACTCTTCTCCTGACTCACACATGACCCTAGCCCAGCCCCAGCCAAGCCAAGCGACAAGCACCCATCAACCGAGCCCTCAAGATTCACATATTCGTAAATGGGTTTCCAGCTTCTGTTAATTTTTGTGCAGCTTATTGTGCATGTTTCTAGGCCCTTAAAATTGTATAAAACAACCCTTAATCCATACCCTAATCATGGCAGCCCCTTAGACAATACAAATACATGATTTTGGTAAACAAAAACTGAAGTTTAGAACTCATGTGCATGAAATTTCGAAAATAATTATCATGTCCCTTGATTTTTCATTCAAAACATGCAATAAATCATAATATGGTGTGATGATGTTTGAAAGAAAGAATAGGCGTGCCTTTGCGTAATTTACGCACGAATAAATGTTGACGATTGCGAAGAAACGGCAACGAGAAAACGACGGCTTGAAACCCTTGCAAACTTTTGAACTTTTCTCCTTCAAAATATTGTGTGTGTGCCGTGTAATTTGAGGAAAAGAATTCTGAATTTGTGAGATTGTGGGGCGTGGGGTTGTAGGTTTAATGGGTGGGTTTTAGCTTTTAAATAATGTTTAGAATCCTAATTAAATTCTAATTGCTAGTTTAGGCCCATTAACAATTTAATTAAGCCTACTTAGCCCATTAGTATTTAAATAAAATATTTAAAATAATTTTGCTTAAATAAGTTTGTGAATTTATTATCCGGGTTGTCAAAACGTTCGTATTTTTGTTGAAAAACCAACACCGATAAAATTTACGTCCCGGCGTATAAAATCACCTAAAAATCTCTTATTTTCAAAATAAGAAAAACCAACACCCATATTTTAAATAATTAAAAACATTTATTTAATAAAATCATTTTCCATTTTTTTAGCCATCGGTCTTCGTTCCTCGATCGCAACTCGAATAACCTTTTAAAAATAAATTTTAATGCAACCATGTAGAAAAATATATTTTAAACATGTAAAAATGCATCACATAATTAATTAATGCAATTAAATCATTTAATTAAAATACAAGAGAATTTAATAATTGCATGCATGTGGTTTGCGTGGACCTTTAAATTTTCGGGGCGTTACAGATCAAGCTAATGCAAGTTTCGAGGACGAAACTTTTAATAAGGGGGGAGGGATGTGAGAACCCGAGATTTTACGAACCGAAGCAAATCAAGTAAGTAATACGAACTCGAAATTTTACTAAAACTAAGCTAAAAAATGTTTGTTCCAACTAAATAACTTGAATATTAACTTAGATTTTCATTAAATTTAACTCGAGGAAGCAACTTCAAAGCTCGGGAATGAGCTCAGCAGGAGGCCAAGCTACAAGTAATCGCATCCATCAAAGTACTGTCATGGGAGGAGTAAAACCCCAGCTCAAGAACATGATCTGTCAGCTCAAAGCAGCTTAACCAAGTTGTCCTAACAGGACCAAAAAGGGAGCTGTAAGTTGAGCTAAGGTTTGGACAAATTAAATATGCAAGAAATAACCTTTGAGTAAACCATGAAGGAGCTAAGGGAGGAGCTAAAGGACTAAGACACATTAATGATGCAAGAAATGACCCTATAGAAGATCAAGGTGACTCTTGAAGAGTGCATGAGATTTTGAACCACAATTAAGGCTAACCTTGGACTTGAAGAATGCATGGGAGTTTGGACTACATTCATGGCTAATCTTGGACCCCAAGATTTCGGCCAAGGGGCTAGGGGAAAGGGCTATCTTTGGCCTATAAATACCACATCAAAGGGAAGGAAAAAGTGCTCCAAGAAAGACACTAAAATTTCGGTTCCCCTCACAAATCTCGGCCGAAGTCAAAGAAGAAGGAGGAAAGAATTTCGTGCAGTCCAGAGTTGCTTTTCCGTGTCGAAGTGCTGCCCGACCGAAGACAGTGTTAGTTAAAGTTGCACCAAAGTGCTGTCGAAATTTCAAGAGGAAGCTTCGTACAAGAAATCAGTAAGTGGGCTTTTGTTTTACGTATCTTCTTTCTATTTTTAAACTTTGATATAGATAACATGACATGCATGTTGGTATGTTTTTTTCGAAAATATTGGTTTGCTCCGTTTAAAAATTCGATCGATTATGTTTTCTTGCTATGCTTCGAATTCTTTTGATTCCGCTGTACATGTCTAAAAGTCTGAACTTTGAGAAATCTGATAAGTTCTGTCTGTTACCTCTGAACTCTTTGTTACACTGTTACGAGTCAATTTGAAATGTGACGATAATTGTGATTCTGTCTGGCCCCCAATGGTGGGTATAAAACCATTTCTGTTTGGCCCCCAATGGTGGGTATAAAATCATTTCTGTCTGGCCCCCACCGGTGGGTATAAAACCGAGTTCTGGCCTCACCCCTTAGAGGAGTAAAATATTGGGGACAATTTGACCATGGAAATGAGATGAGTAACAGTGTTCTGTTGGTTATAATCTGATCTGTTTCTGAACCGTTCTGAAAAATCTGATTCGTTCTGAATTATCTGTCTCATATTTGTTCATTTCGATATGATAAGTTAAAGGTAATAAGATTCGAAAGATTGTTAAAGAACTATTTTAAAGAATTAAGTTCTATATGTATTTTTGGATTCGATCGACCTCCACTTGCTGAGTGTTTTCCCAAAAACACTCACCCCCTTACAATTTCAGATAAAAATGAAGAACAAATAAATGAGGAGGAGCAGGAAGCTTTCTGGGGTTGGTGATCGATGATCAAGAGCAAGAATCAAGTTATCCCTTTTGTTTAAGTTTTCCGCATTTCGCAACTCTGATGTATTTTATTTCATTGTCATTGTAAGACAATACTTTATTTATGAAAAAGAATGGTTTGATTTGATACGAGGCTTTATTGTTTGCAATATAATTGTTAAACAATGCCGGATGTCACCGACGCTTCGGACTTGGGGCGTCACACTAGGACCAACATGACAATAGAATATGTACGAAGTACATTAAATATTGACATGTTTGTTTGAATATGATGATATTGAGAGGTGGAAATGAAGTGGTGTAGTTGAAAGTTGAATGAGATATACTAATGTGCACGAAATGAGATGAAAAGTGGGGAAAAGATACGGTTTATAGAATAACTATCTAGAGATTAATCACATTGATATGAGACCACATTTATTGGAAAGCCATTTATGTTTTATGTTTCGTCCAAATCCATTGAGAAAAAAGGTCAAAACCGCCCCAAAGTGTGCCGTGTGTATCGTCATTCCTTACTGACACATTTTTGTAAATTGGGTATAACTTTGTGATATTTTCTTTAAATTGAGTGAGGCTAATGTAATGCCCGAGATTTTATCACTGTAATTAGACATTGATTAATCGACATAATTGAGGTTGTAGGAACTCATGTGAAGAAGCCGAGCGTCGGTGCATGATAAGCCAAGATGTTGGACAGAACATCTGGCGCCCAAGCGGTAGGAAAAGACTGCCCGAGCGCCAGTGTACCATAAGTTTACCATTCGGACAGAACATCTGGCGCCCGAGCGCCAGTGGATGATAAGATGAGGGCTTGGACAGAACATTCCGCGCCCGAGCGGTTGTTTGTAACCTCCCGAGCGCCGACTGAAATTCATGGAAAAGGAGACACGTTTCTTCACCATGCAAGTTGGATATATATATGTACATAACTTCATTCCTTCAGAATTAAAACAGAAAGAGGAAACGAGAAAAGCTATGAGAAATCTTCAAAGCTTCATCTTAGCTTAGAATTGTGATTTTGTACGATCCGTCCGTCTGATTTTCAATCCGACTTCAGTACCGTGTTTCTATCGACGAGAGCTTCCACTGGACGTAAGTTTTACTACGTTTTGATATGATTTGAAATTATGGTGTTGAAGGAATCAGATATGATTCATATATGGTGTTCTTGACATAGTAGACATCGGATAATCGAAACCGGATTGAAGAACAAATACCTTATGAAATTGTTATGATTTTCAGAATGGATTTGATTGAGATTTGTTATCAGATTTGTATTGTTATCGAGTATGAGTTGTGGGAATTGATATCTGTTGACTTGTATCGCTGGTATATTGAGATTGTGACATTATGCCGTTGAAACAGAATTTGATTGAGTTCTGATTATATCCAGTATTGATTTGAGTTGTATATTGATATTATACTTCTCGATATTGTCATTGCCAGATTGATATTGACAGGCTTTGAATCAGAGACATCGACAGAGTCAGATTAACCGAAAAGAAAGGTATAAATCAATGTTGATCCGGGATTGCACAACTCAAGTTTGATTTAACTTGAGTTTCCCAAAATCACATACTGAATTGTCATTGCCTCGATATATTGCAATGTTTGAGATTGATATGCTTATTCTATTGATTTATAGTTAAGCATAAGTTATTGAAACGTCTGCCCTTTTTATTGCTTTAAAAGTACATAAATTTTTTTTGTCCGGCCATCACATAAAAAATATTTTTATAAAATATTTTCTCCTTTGAAATATAACATCACCCAACTAGCCTTTTTAAAAAAATCAAGTGAAATAGTCATAAACATTGAAATCGTCTACTGTTTTACCCAAACCTAGAAAAGCAATAATTTGAAAAGTATAGCTCTTACTAAACCTCTCAAAATCCCTCAAAAGCATAAATAAATAGTCTTAAAAATCTTTAACATAAATCATGAGTCATAATCGTAAATGCGAAAAGATAGAAGCGCTGGTCCTCGGGTTGTGTGCACCGACAGTCTAGCAAAATCTCCCATCCAGTCCTCCCTCCAAACCACCTGCATCCATCACACCTAGTGAGTCTAAAGACTCAACACACCATAATCTTAATAATGAATAATACGTAATACAGTCAACATATAACGGTGAAAAATACTTGTACTTAAAATATCGTATTCATGAGGATGCATAAACTTCAAACATGAACATTTTCGTAAAATACTTTTTCATGACATGCAAACATAATCCTTAACCTTTTCCTTTTTCCTCAACATGACATAAAACCTTTAACATAATCATGAACATTTTCCTTTTATTTTTCCTTTGTTGAATTCAGATCTTTAATTGTGACTTTCTTGACATGACATGAACATGAAAAATCGAAGGATCCAACTACATGAAACCACAGTACTGGGCAGCGGGGACATCAGCAACACTCTCACCAGTCAACTGAGCCTTGGCCTGTCATGATTCGAATAGAAATACGATCGTCGGGGCTCCCTCTGGGCCTTCTCCCATAAATGGTCTCCCTCTGGGGCCTTCTCCCCTCACGATATTCCCATTCTTACCTCAAACCTCATAATCTCATATTCGTAATAATGGAAACACGATCGTCGGGCTCCCACTGGGGCCTTCACCCTCACGACATCTCCAACATTAACGAATTAGTCACAATTACTTCACTTCCTTCAACATTTAACATTCTCATCACTTTATAAAAATCATGCATAACATAACATTTTGTTTTTGAAACCAAGCATGCAACATGTCTTTTAAATGTCAACCTTAAATCATAAAATTCTTGGACATTTAAATAAATCATAACTAATCATGAACATCTCATAAACATTCAAAAATAGTCATAATATCATAAAATAGCATTTAGGGCACTGCCATGATGTTTACTAATTTCTAGGTGTTAAAAAGAGCGTTTTACCCCTGAACGTGACATTTTGCATTTTTGACATTTTCTTAATTTCATTGACTCTAACATGTCCCAAATAATTATTTAAGCTTACATGAATTTTTTCATAATTTTATTTAGCTTAAATATTCGACTTTTTCATTTATCTTTAGTTAATTGTTTTGACGATGTTTTAATCCCGAAAAATCTCAAACTTTAATATAAAATTCATAAATTCATAATTTAGTCTTTTTATATTATTTTAGCCCTTATGAACCACGACTCGACCCCCGTGAGCCGTTTTCCAATTTTAATTAGTTTAAAACTCTAACTTGACACCTAAACTTCGACCCCGAGCCATCTTTCGATTTTCACGAGTTATCCCCGAACCATGTTGGTCCAAAACTTGCCCAACATCCTAAAGTACCCTACTGGACCCTAATTTCACCAAGAAACCCACGCGAACCCCAAAAACGTGAGCCCCCACTAACCCCCTAAGCTGGCCGAGAACCCTTATGGCAATAAGACTCTATATTTCGATCCTTGTGGCCCTAGCCGGCGCTCCAGACCCTGAACCACCCTCTAGTACACCTACCTAGGACCCTAAGGACTCGCCCTAGCCCAGCCTCTGAGCCCTGGACCGAGCCCTCACCCCTGCACAAGCTGCGCAAGCCTGCGCATGTATGTGCCACTCTCGGGTAGGAGTCCTAGTTGCGTAGGACTCCTCCCAAGCCTCAAAAAAATCGAACCCTAACCTGGTTAAAGTTCACCCCTCGACTGAACCACGTCCCTGGCTAGTCCTGACCACCAGCCAAGACACAGCCAGCCCTTGCACGTGAAACCCGAACCCTTGTGATCCCCATGACAGATTTTCGCACCAGCAAGCTTCCCTCGACCCGGCAGTGTTTAGGGAGTGATTCCATGACTCTAACTTATGTAAAAACTTGGCTTGGTCATGTCCTAATCATGACAGCCCTTCGAAGCACATAAAACATGTTTTTCGAAACCTTAAATCATGAATTTTACACATGGTTATGCAATAATGCGAGAATTTCATATGAACTTCAAGCTTTTCATGCAAACATAATTTAAACAATATTATGAAATGATGGATGAGAAAAGAAAGATTAAGGCGTGCCTTTGCGTTATATACGCACGAAAAACTGTTGACGACGAAGAACGGGACACAACCTTGGCTTATTCTTGCTTGCACCCTTCGAAAACCTCTTCTAATTCGAGAGTGTGTGTGTCGTGTGTGTATGAGAGGAGTGGGGGAGAGTTTTCAGAATTTGAAAGTGAGTGGCCGATTTTTCCTTGGTGCAAAGTGTAAGGTTTTGATAAATTTACCCCTTTAAATATTAATTAATCAACCTCAAGGCTTTTAGGCCTATTAAGCCTCTAAATTAAGCCCATTAAATTAGTTAGGATTTAAATAAAATATCAACAAGGTTTTTGTTTAATTAAATATGTGAATTTATTAGCCGGGTTGCCAAAAATCTCGTCTTTTAGTTGAAAAACCAACATCGATAAAATTTACGTCCCGACGTATAAAATCACCTTAAAAACCCTTTATTTTCAAAAATATACAAAGCCTCTCAATCATATTTTAAATAATAAAAAAATAATTATTTAATAAAACATTTTACGTTTTTCAGTCCTCGGTCCCTGTTCCTCGATCGCAACTTGAATATTTCTTAAAAATACAATTTTATGCATGATGACAATAATATCCCATTTAGCAAGTATGTCATGTAATCAATTAGCAATTAAAATCAATTAAGTACTCATTTTTCATATTTCCTAGATTTGCATGCAGTTGGATTACGTCGTCTTAATTTTGGACCTTACAATTCCTCCCCCTCCTTAAATAGAATTTTGTCCTCGAAATTAGAACTTACCGAATAGATCAGGATAGCGACTCTTCAAGTCCCTCTCGGTTTTCCAAGTAGCTTCTTCTTCCGAGTGATTCAGCCACTTGACCTTGACCATTGGAATGACTTTTTTTCGCAATCGTCTTTCTTGTCTGGCTAAGATCCGGACAGGTCTTTCCACATATGTCATATTTGGGGTTAACTGAAGAGGTTCATAATTAAGCACATGTGACGGATTCGACATGTACTTCCGCAGCATTGAAATGTGGAACACATTGTGAACTCCTGCAAGTGCTGGTGGCAACGCCACTCTATAAGCTAGTGTCCCAATCCTCTCCAAAATCTCAAACAGACCGATAAATCTTGGACTAAGCTTGCCTTTCTTGCCAAAGCGCATAACACCCTTCATAGGTGCTATCTTCACAAATACGTGGTCGCCCACTGCAAACTCTAAGTCCCTTCGTCTTTTGTCCGCATAACTATTTTGTCGGCTTTGTGCAGTCTTCATTCTCTTACGAATTTTGACTACAAGCGCGGCAGTCTCTTCAATCACATCCGGACCAATATCTCTTCTCTCTCCAACCTCATCCCAATGAATAGGAGATCTGCATTTTCTTCCATAAAGTGCCTCATAAGGAGCCATTCCGATTGATGATTGGAAACTATTATTATAGGTGAACTCCACTAGAGGTAACTTTGCTTCCCAACTGCCTTGGAAATCAATAACAAATGCTCGCAGTAGATCTTCCAAAATCTGTATAACCCTTTCTGACTGACCATCGGTTTGAGGATGGAATGCTGTACTGAACAATAACTTGGTCCCCATCGCTGCATGCAGACTTTTCCAAAAAGAATACGTGAATCTCGGATCTCTGTCAGAAACAATAGTTACGGGAATCCCATGCAGCCGAACTATCTATCGAATATATAACTATGCATACTGAGTCATGGTGAATGTCGTCTTAATAGGTAGAAAATGCGCTGATTTCGTAAGACGATCAACTATCACCCAATTGGCATTGAATCCTTTAACTGTCTTTGGCAATCCCACAACAAAGTCCATGGTGACGTTTTCCCATTTCCACTCGGGAATAGGGAGTGGCTTCAATTTTCCCGCTGGTCTTTGATGCTCTGCTTTGACTTTCTGACAAGTCAAACACTCGGATACTAATCTCAAGATGTCTCTCTTCATCCCTGGCCACCAATATAACAATTGCAAATCTTTGTACATCTTTGTACTTCCCGGATGGATGGAGTAAGGTGTGTCATGGGCTTCCTTCATAATAAGATCTCTCAAAAAATCGTCACTAGGAACCCATAGAGGGTCACGATAACGAACTACACCATCTACCACTGAATATAAATTCCGGCCCTTGGCTTCATCTCTTGCTCGCCAATTTTGCAACTGCTCTTCAGTAGACTGCCTATCACGAATTCTGTCTCTCAAAGTCGACTACACTGATAGTGTGGCAAGATTAGGGGCCTCGCCCCTAGCATACACTGTAAGCTCAAACCGTTGTATCTTGGATTGCAACGGTCTTTGGAGTGATAATTGAGTAATAACCGCTGCTTTCCTACTCAACGCGTCTGTCACTACATTAGCTTTTCCCGGATGATAGCTGATGTCACAATCATAGTCCTTCACTAACTCAAGCCATCTGCGCTGTCTCATATTCAACTCCTTTTAGGTGAAGAAGTATTTCAAACTTTTATGATCGGTGAATATCTTGCATTTCTCCCCATAAAGGTAGTGTCTCCAGATTTTTAGTGCAAAGACCACTGCTGCAAGCTCAAGATCATGAGTAGGGTAGTTTTTCTCGTGAATTTTCAGCTGTCTCGACGCATAGGCTATAACCCGGTCATTTTGCATCAGAACTGCGCCCAACCCAAGCTTAGAAGCGTCGGTATAAAGAACATACTCCCCTTGCCCTGACGGCATAGATAACACTGGCGCTGTAATCAAGGCTTGCTTCAGCTTATCGAAACTGTCTTGACACTCGGATCCCCAAATAAACTTCGTATTCTTCTTAGTCAAAGATGTCAAAGTCACTGCAATGATGAGAATCCCTTGATGAATTTGCGATAATAGCCAGCTAGTCCCAAGAAACTGCGAATCTCGGTAACACTCTTCGGTACTGGCCACTTTGTCACTGCCTCAACTTTACTTGGATCGACCTCCACTCCACTACTAGAAATGATGTGGCCTAAGAATGCCAATCTATCAAGCCAAAACTCGCACTTGCTGAATTTCGCATAAAGCTTTCTATCTTGTAGAACTTGCAGTGCTGTCCTCAAGTCAAGGCTATGCTCCTCTCTGCTCTTGGAATAGATCAATATGTCATCAATGAAGACTATAATAAAATGATCCACGTACGGCAGAAATACGCGATTCATGAGATCCATGAAGATCGCTGCCGCATTGGTCAACCCGAATGGCATGACCATAAACTCATAGTGCCCATATCTCGTGCGAAATGCCGTCTTGTGGACATCTGATTCCTTAACTTTCAATTGATGGTATCCAGATCGCAGGTCAATCTTAGAAAATATCGATGCTCCTTGCAACTGATCAAACAAATCTTCAATTCTTGGCAGTGGATACTTATTTTTTATAGTGACCCTGTTAAGCTCTCGATAATCAATCCAAAGACGCATGCTACCATCTTTCTTTTTCACCAATAGTACCGGAGCGCTCCATGGAGAGTAACTAGGGCGAATGAAACCTTTGTCTAGCAATTCTTGGATTTGATCTTTTAGCTTTTTCATTTCGGCATGTGCTAGACGATAAGGTGTCTTTGATATAGGAACTGTGCCCGGCATTAGATCAATAGAGAATTCCACTTCACGATCGGGCGGAATACCAGAAACGTCCTCGGGTAAGACGCTAGGAAAATCTCTCACAATATCAAGATCTTCTAACTTCTGATTGATGGATTCATGTGTAGTAGTGACACATGCTAGATAAGCTTGGCATCCACGCTTAATAAGCTTCCTCGCACATAAACAAGAGATAATGTGCGGCATTTACTTGTTTCTTGCCGCCTCAAAGACAAAAGATTTACCACTAGGTGGCCTAATAGATACCGATCGCTGACGAAAATCAATCGAAGCTCCATTCGCTGATAACCAATCCATCCCAAGTATAATATCGAATTCGGGCATAGGAAGTACAATAAGATCTGCCCGGACAACATCTTTGAATAAACGAAGCTCCAGATTCTTAACAATCTTAGACGTGAGCATTTGATCTCCGGATGGAATAGAAACTTTGAAACCCAAACCCATAGCTTGAGGAGTAATTTTCAGTCTTTTTATGAAGGTTTTAGATATAAAAGAATGTGTATCTCCTGAATCTAGCAATGCATATGTAGCTACACCTAGAATGATGATCCTCTCTGCGGTGAAAATTGTATTATAAATCTTTTCGCGTTGAATCTTAAGGATTTACTATCATTAATTCACAAAGCTATATGAAGATTTCGTGTTGAACTTGAACATTTCTTGGAAATTTTGCACTTCAGTCCTCCAAATTTTTGAATTTTGCATTATAGTCCCTTATATTTTCAAAAATTTGCATTTTAGTCCTTCACGGTTTCGAAAATTATGATCATGGTCCTTAAGAATTCTGAAATTACCTTTTGGTCCCTTAATTATCGAGAATTACCTTTTTAGACCCCATGTTTTCGAAAATTGCACAATTATCCCCCAAAATTTCGAAATCCCTTAGAAATCCCTTAGTTAGGATTTCCTTTAATTTTGGCCCTAAAATTTTTATTTGGAATCATTACCTCCTTCACATAAAATAAGGCACAAAATTCATATCATTTTCTATGGTTTCTAAGATCGTAACATAAATTCAACTAGGTAGAACATGCAACCTAATTTTCACTAGGTTAAATCTTGATCCCGAATCAATTATAATAACCAATTTAACATTTCATGCAGTAATAAGCAAAATAAAAATGTTAAACGACTAGATTACCCGTGATGAGTGTAGTGTCTGCCTCCTCCTCAGCTTCTTCGGCATTCATAACATAAGCTCATGCCGTAGTAGCTGCTTTCTTTTTTGGGCAGTCGTTAGCTTTGTGTCCAGACTCCTTGCAGTAGAAGCATTTAAATGATCCCCATTCACATTTGACAAGATGTGGATGGTTGCAGTGTTTGCATGGTTGCCTCTCAGCAGGCTTTAGTGCTCCAGGATTTTGTGGTGCTGGCTTCTTGACTGGACCCTCGGGCTTTTGAGGACCTTGAGGTCTAGGAGGACCCGTATATGGCTTCTTATTAGGCTGATTATTATTCTGATTTAGTTGCCTCTTGCGCTGTAGCTCAAAGTTAATGTCCTTCAAGGATTGCTCAGCCTGGTATGCATAGATAACTGCTGTAGCATGATCCACAGGACGCATCATCATAACCTTATCCCGAATGGTAGGTCGAAGGCCATCCATAAAATGTCTGAGCTTTTCTTCCGCATCCCTGGCAATAAGGGGTACAAAGTGACAACCCCTATCAAATTTCTTTACAAACTCAGCAACAGTAGCATCTCCCTGACGAAGGGCCATAAATTCCCTCTTTATTTGGCTCCTAGCATCCGGAGTGAAATATTTCTCATAGAATTTTTTCTTGAACTGGGCCCAAGTGAGTGTAGCAAGGTCTACACCATGCTCGGCTCCTTCCCACCACAAAGAAGCGTCATCTCTAAACAGATAAGTGGTACACCTCACACGATCCGCATCTCCCATATCCAGGTATCGAAAGTGTACCTCGAGTGAATGGATCCAACTTTTAGCAGCAAAGGGATCGGTAGTGCCAGAAAACTCCTTCGGCCCTAGCCTCCGGAACTGGTCATATATATCATGCTGTGGCCTAGGTGGCTGCTGTAGCTGCTGCTGCTGCATCTGTTGTAACTGCTGATGTAGCTGCTGTTGCTGTAACTATTGCTGCTGTATCTGCTGCCCGAAGAGACGAGCCATCCCCTCAAGAGCACGAGCAGCAGCATCTGGTGGTGGTGGTGGTGGAGGTCCATTCATTTGACTATTACCTCGACGATTAACACTGTTTTCTTCCTGATTCTCAATAACGGGTGCACATTTAGGAGGCATTTTATCTGAACGTTTTCCAAATTCTAACGTAACCAACATGCATTTAAATCTAAGTTCTCGAATCATGCAACGTATCCTATCTCATTTAGCAATTTAAGCATGCAAAGCATAAATACTTAAAAAGCTAGTAAACATGCATCATAAAAATAAATTTCATATCATTATGCAGGTAACATCATACTGAATCATATAAAGCATGTAAAACTTACAAACTTGAGGCTTGACGACTGATCTTTCTGGCGCTGATGGTGGCACAACCCTTTACAGGAACCTGGCTCTGACACCAACTGAAACGTCTGCACTTTTTATTGTTTTAAAAGTACTAGAATTTTTTTTTCCGGCCATCACATAAAAATATTTTTATAAAATATTTTCTCCATTGAAATATAACATCACCCAACTAGTCTTTTTAAAAAAATCAAGTGAAATAGTCATAAACATTAAAATCTTCTACTGTTTTACCCAAACCTAGAAAAGCAATAATTTGAAAAGTATAGCACATACTAAACCTCTCAAAAATCCCTCAAAAGCATAAATAAATAGTCTTAAAAATCCCTAACATAAATCATGAGTCATAATCGTAAATGCGGAAAGATAGAAGCGCTGGTCCTCGGGTTGTGTGCACCGACAGTCCAGCAAAATCACCCATCAAGTCCTCCCTCCAAACCACCTGCATCCGTCACACCTAGTGAGTCTAAAGACTCAACACACCATAATCTTAATAACGAATAATACGTAATACAGTCAACATATAACAGTGAAAAATACTTGTACTTAAAATATCGTTTTTGTTAGAGTAGGTGCCCAACAAACCAACTTGTGGCTCGGGCTTTATTGACTCTAATTTAAAACAATCTTTATTTTAATAATATTTTACGATTTTACTCGATTATGGCATTATACTTTATCTGTATACCCATGCAAGCTTTATAGATAAAGTCCTTGAATATACAATAGGTACCATGAGGTCTGCGTCACAACGTAAGATCATGAAACTCATTACGAAGTGTACCGTATATTCTAAACAGGTTCCTAGTCGAATCAGCCGCCTAAAACAAGGATAAAGGTCGCTCGAGCTTGAGACTAGCATTTCTGGTGTAAACGCCATATTTCATTGGCAAGGGCTTGGAGATGTCCATTCACACAGATGAGTGATCATATGATGATGCACTGAACAACCGTCCCTCGGACTATCCAAGTGGTTCCAACTTATCGAGTGGAATAGTCCGCAGTTATGGTTGTACACCATTAGTCCTTTAACCCGGGACAATGTAGAGGCTATACGTACTAGCATGCACTTTGATCCGTTTACCGACTCCGTCGAGGGTCATCAGGTGGCGAGGTTGGGTGTAGTTTCGAAATACGTAGGAGCAAATGCATTGTAGTCGGGGATTCACTGTTCGCCTACGGGTGAAGATATCCTATGTGATCTGATGAGTTAATAGTGCAAGGAGTCTCTGGCCAGAGCAAGAAATGTGCTTTAGGGAAAGGTGTTTTCCTTTTTTCACATGCCATGCCACTATTTGTGAGGCCTGGGGCCGAAGAGGGCGGGGGGTGATCGCCGGTGCCATGAGGTTGCACGGACAATGAGCGGCTCCTGACAGGCTTCTAGGTGGAGGGAACATGAATGAACCGATCCCACACCGGAATGAGAGGGATTCCGAGACTGTTCAATGTAATGGACTGTACAGTTGAAGAGGGCTTAAAAGATTTGATTTGTACTACTCATATCACGAAGGTGCATCTTCTTTTCGGTAGCTCATCATATAAGAACTCCAAAGTTAAGCGTGTTTGACTTGGGGCAATTTTGGGATGGGTGACCTCCTGGAAAGTTTCCCAGGGTGCGTGTGAGTGAGGACATAAGCACGCTGGAAAGACTCGTCTTGATACAATGAGGACAGTCGTCAAATCTGTGACGTAGCATTATTAGTACCCAAAGATAAATCACATCGTTATCGAATTCATATGCAACTCTCGATATACCAATGGTTGTAGATTCGATCGGGATATATGTGTTGAAGGGACCGTACTGTACGCTAACCATGACTAAAGGTTCTTGCAGGCACTATCAGTGATACCTATGGGATCATGGGGCGATACTACTAGACACTATTACCATGATCCGATGGGTGCAATCAGAAATGAGTTCTGACATTCTTGATCAAGGAGTTGATGAAAAGAATGGGGTTAATTAGGGTAAACCCGAATAAGAATAAATGTTATTCTAAATCACATGGAGATTTGAACCCACGGCTAGCTGTATCCCTGAACCATTGAGGGTCACACAAGTATCAAATTCTGTGTTCCTGTTGAGATAGTCAAATTTCAAAGAGTTGGAATTTGGCGACTATAGTTTGATGGAGATCAAACAAGAAGCTTATAAAGGAGTTTATGAGCTGATTCCATAGGATGGAAGAAGTGGAAGTTAGCATGATTGCTAAATAAGGAAGGAGAGTGGAACTGCCTATTTTGTGAAGAAGTTCAGTAAAAATGGCAGCTGCCAAATATGGTAACTGCCATATATGCTAAGTTCTAAATTTGGCAAATGAAAATTTTGATTTTCGAAATTTTCGATTTTCATTATATGAACAAGATTTGTATCCTTGACACATCGGCGCTCTCGGATCGTCGATCGGGGTTATAATGAGTTCGAAATCATTTATTTAGTGAATTGAGAATTTACTAATTAAATGATTGTGCTAGTAGTAGTGACTACTAACTTGCACAAATTCTCATATATGTTCTAGAGGAGTCTAGAATTAAATTAACCAAGGATGTAATTTATTAATTAAATAATGATTAGTTAATTTAATTAATATACATGTATATATTTTATATGGAGATATAAAATATGTTCATATAATATTATTATATCATGTATTATTAAAGGTTAATAAATACATTATATATTAATTATATGAGAGTTTAAATATAATGAAATTATTAGAGTCCTTGTGGGAGATGGACTCCTAATTAGATTAGGAGTCTTACTCTATAAATACACTATTATGGCTCATTGTTTGATGATGAAAAATTGCACACAAAAACAGTCTCTGATCGTGGACCTAATTAGGCGATCAAAGGAGAAGAGCCGTTCGTAGGGATTTACAAGAAGGGCTATATCCGCTTAAACATCGGAATAGTTTGGAGTCCAGCGTTAAGAACGCCAAGGTATAATTCTAAACACCCTATGGATGTTTTGAACACACGATGCCCAAGAACAAAATTTTTTAAACTTCCGTTGCGTCTTGGGTGCGAGAATACGATGTCCCAACAGTGGTATCAGAGCCGGTAATTCTCAATCGTGTGTTTTAATTAAATTGTGTTGAGTTTATTATTTCTAACCGCGTAAGAATTTTCATGAAAACAACCCTAAAAAGTATTTTTGAAAAATTTGTTTTTGAAAAAAAAAATTATTTTGGGTCTGCCCTGAATTGTTCCGGGCAGACGCGCGGGCAGCAGCCGCGCGGCGTGCGCCCGGCGCCGCATGGTAGGCGCGACTGTGCGCGCGGCCAGCGCACAGCGCACCTGCCAGCGCCCGATCGGATCAGGCAGCGGGCGGGTGACGCGGACGGGTACTCGGGAACGTCTCGGGCACTGAGTTGGGTCGTGGGCTTGAATTGTTCGGGCCAGGGGCGATTTTCTGATTTTTTAAAATTTTGGGTTAAATTGATATTTTGTGAAAATACAGACGATTTTACCCTACAATAATTTTTATAAAATCAATTTCTTACAAAATAAATAATTGAAATATGATTTTAATTTTTTATGGTAAAAGGTGTTTTACAAGAAATTTAATTATTTGAAATTAAATAAAAGTGTTTATTTAATTTGATAATTATGACGGCTAGTGATAATTTACGAGATACACGATTTATTGATAGTATGTGATATTATCGGATTTATATAATATATGATATTATATATTAAAAGGATGATCGAGAGCCATGACCAATTTGCTAGGTGTATGTTAGGTTTTTACACGTTGTAATTTTTGATTATTTGTTAATTAAAAGTGGACCTGGTTTATGGTCTGTTCCCACCCCCTAAATTTGTATCCCAATGTGCCATCGATATTTAATGTAAATATTAGAATTAGTGGGAGACCAAGATTTGAAGACGGTGGGCCCGAGATCCTCGAAAGGAGTTTTGAAGATCGAAGACATGTAAATTTTGGAAGCTTATGTAATAGTTGCATTTGCATCCCTGCATTTCCCTAGGCTATGGACATGGATCCGTATGTGGCTCGTACGGATCAATTAGCTCTCGGTTATCGATCATCCTTTATTATTATTTTTAATGTATGTGATATATTATAAATATTCAGTATGTGCGTTATTATTAATACAATAACAAGAGTTGCATGAATCCGGCAATCATACAAACAATCATGACACGAGTTTTAAAATTAATGATGAGACAAATTTTTAAAATTAAAATCCCTCATTTTGGATGAGATCCAAAATTTAAATCAAGTCCATTAAAAGGATAATTAAAAGAAAGTTTAATAATTCCTTGCCTTCCATCAACGGTGGTTGCATGATGAACGCTACCCGCGGTCAGTGTCTGGCTCATATTATTGGGGAGGCCTGGACGCCGGAAAGCTGTGACTTCCACTGACATATTTGATATGAACTACGTGGAACTCCCATTATTTCGGCTCATATTATTGGAGGATCTCTTGGCGACCGTCCACTAAGGTTCAACATTGATGGGCCGGACTCGACACGTGAAGAGAAAGGGGATCATATTATTGGACCCTCCTCAAACGTGAGGCAAAATTGCGTAAGGGTTGCAAGGAGTTGCAATTGAGATCTACCTTTTGGAAGTTATGATTGGCTGATATTATTCGGGATCATAATTTCGCAATTTGGCCTTGCGTACTCACTAAGGAAATTGGATTTCCCGTTTGTCATCAGAGGGTGGTGAAAATGTCAAAATAGTGGGAGGCAATTCGTAAAAACAAAAGTCCATATTTTACGTCTTACAAAATATTTTAAAATAGTCGGTAACGTTTATTCTGTTTCTATATCAGTATATTTATGATTTTATTGCGTAATTCATATCTGTTATTAAAACAAGATAACCAAACACTAATTTTCAAGATTGGCTGGGAAAATTGTTCTAAATTCGGAGAAAATAGCATACACACTAATGTCAGTCTTGCTGAACTGACAGAGCGTGCAAGATGGTTGGACCATAGTATGCAAGCTAAAATGATATATGCTCACTTCGATGTCAAATGAACTGTTGAGACAGTTTGAGGAAATGTTGAATGTAGTTGACATTAAAATACACATGCAAGAGTTGCATAGTGCATAAAATTCGCATAATGATGCACACCACTTTCAAGGAACACATGACTACACGCATGCAAGATGGGGCTCTTGTCCATGAGCATGGTGTAAGTATGATTGGGCCTAATGAGAAGGTGGTGGGCTTGAAATTTGACAAAGCCCGATAATTTAGAACATGTATATTTCACTGCAAGAAGTCTGGACATAAGAAATTATCTGGATCGGAAATGTTTTGGCAATGATAAGTGAATGTCCAAGTAAACATAATTTCAACAACCAAAAGAAAACAAGATAGTCTAAACCAAACACATTTGTGGTACGTTAGGCTAGGACATATTTCCCAAAGAAGGACGCACAAGCTAGTGGGAGAGGGCATGTTTGACTCGTCAGACATAAACTCTCTAGAGACGTGTGAGTCTTGTCTGAAAGGAAAAATGACCAAGGCCCCTTTCCTAGAGAAAGTGGAACATGCACATGATCTATTGGATTTGATCCATACAGATGTGTGTGGCCCGCTAAGTGTTAGCACAAGATTTGGTCATTCCTACTTCATTACCTTTACCGATGACCATTCGAGGTTTGGGTATGTGTATTTAATAAAATACAAGTCTGAAGCCTTTGAAAAGTTCAAAATTCAGAACAGAAGTAAAGAAACAGTTAGGAAAAAGTATTAAAACACCACGATTAGATCAAGGTGGAGAATACTTGAGTACCGAGTTTCAAGACTACCTTAAAGAGAATGAGATTCTCTCACAGTGGACTCCGTCTGTCACACCGTAGTTGTATGGTGTGTCAGAACGTTGTAATCGGACGAGATGGACATGGTTCGATCTATGATGGGATTCACTGAGTTGCCGCCATCCCTTTGGGGATATGCGCTTGAAACAGCGGCAATGTTGTTGAATCAAATCCATACAAAGGCAGTGAATAAAATTTTATATGAGATATGGATGGGAAAACCGCCCAAATATTCTTGCTTAAGAATATGAGGATGCCCTGCTTACGTGAAGCAGGAGACAAATTGGATAGTAGAGCCACTTTGTGCTACTTTGTGGGATATCCAAAGAACTTTATTGGATATTACTTCTATTATCCCAGTGAAACAAAGGTGTTTGTTTCAAGGAATGCCACCTTCTTAGAGAATGAGTTTCTATTGGATAGAAAAAGCGGGATGATAGAACTCAATGAGATTCGAGAACCACATACTACACAAGTAGCATAACCCACATCCCAACAGCCAATCAAAGAAACACAAGCTCTTAGAAGATCCGAAAGGATATCGAGGCCGCCTAATAGGTTGAGCCTGATTCTTTGAGAGGGCCAAGGTGAGCCCATTCCTGGATGTGATCCAAGAAATTTCCAGGAAGCATTGTATGATGCCGATTCATCTAAATGGCTTGAAGCCATGCAGTCTGAAATGGACTCCATGTATTCGAACCAAGTATGGTCCTTAGTAGATCCTTCTGAGGGAATTGTTCCCATAGGATGCAAATGGATTTACAAAAGGAAACTTGGAGCGGATGAGAAGGTGGTGACCTTCAAAGCTAGATTGGTAGCAAAAGGATATACTCAAAGGCAAGGTGTTGACTTTGAGGAAACCCTTTCTCCAGTTGCAATGTTCATGTCCATTAGGATACTGCTAGCCATAGCAGCATGGTATGACTATGAAATATGGCAAATGGATGTGAAGACAGCGTTCCTTAATGGGGAGATTAAGGAAGAGATTTACATGTCTCAACCTGAAGGATTCACATAAGTAGGAAGTGAGCATAAAGTATGCAAACTTCAGAGATCCATTTATGGATTCAAACATGCATCAAGGAGCTGGAACCTCAGATTTAACAACACTATCAAAGAGTTTGATTTTGCAAAAAAAATCCTGAGGAACCTTGTGTATACAAGAAGATTAGTGGGAGTGCAGTGACATTCCTAGTGCTTTATGTTGATAACATACTACTCATTGGGAATGATGTAGGGATGTTGCAGTTAGCTAAAGTATGGTTAGTTGGTAAGTTCTCCAAGAAGGATATGAGTGAAGCATCATATGTATTAGGAATACAGATCTATAGGGATAGATCAAAAGGATGCTAGGGCTCACCCAATCCACATATATCGATACCATACTGAGGAGATTCTCTATGGAGGAGTCCATGAGAGGATATCTCCCAATGTCTCATGGTGTGAATCTATCCAAGTCTATGTGCTCTAAGACTGACGAAGAGATAGAAACCATGAGCCGCATTCCATATGCGTCTGCCATAGGCAGTATAATGTATGGTATGATACTATTCGACGTGATATTGCATATGCACTGAGTGTTGCAAGCAGATATAAGTCAAATCCCGATCTACTGCATTGGAAAGTAGTAAAGGACATTCTTAAGTACTTGAGAAGAACTAAGAATTTGTTCTTTATATACGGGAGTGGAGAACTAAAATTGGAAGGCTACACTGATTCTAGCTTCCAATCAGATGTGGATGATTCGAAATTGACCTCTGGAATTGTATTCAAGCTCAATGGTGGTGCTGTCTCTTTGAAGAGTTCCAAGCAAGACATCACAGCGGATTCAACCACTGAGGCCGAATACATAGCTGCATCGGATGTGGCAAAGGAGGGTGTTTGGATGAGAAATTTCATCCAAGAGTTGGGTGTCATTCCTCAAACAGTTGATCCAGTCCCGGTCTACTGTGACAACACCGGTGCCGTAGCGAAAGCGAAAGAACCGAGGTCTCATCAGTGATCAAACATATACTGAGGAAGTTCCACATAATCCGGGAGATTGTGGGAAGTGGAGACATATCGGTAGAGAGAGTATCCTCCGCAGATAACGTTCCTGATCCACTAACGAAGCCCCTGCCAGGACCATTGTTTGAGAAGCATCGCGAAGCAATGAGTCTAAGATCTATGGGTAGTTGGCTATAGGGCAAGTGGGAGATTGTTAGAGTAGGTTCCCGGCAAGCCAACTCGTGGCTCGGGCTTTATTGACTCTAATTTAAAACAATCTTTATTTTAATAATATTTTACGATTTTACTCGATTATGACATTATACTTTATCTGTATACCCATGCAAACTGCATAGATAAAGTCCTTGAATATACAATAGGTACCATGAGGTCTGCGTCACAATGTAAGATCATGAAACTCATTACGAAGTGTACCGTATATTCTAAACAGGTTTCTGGTCGAATCAGCTGCCTAAAACAAGGATAAAGGTCGCTCGAGCTTGAGACTAGCATTTCTGGTGTAAACGCCATGTTTCATTGGCAAGACCATGGAGATGTCCATTCACACAGATGAGTTATCATATGATGATGCACTGAACAACCGTCCCTCGGACTATCCAAGTGGTTCCAACTTATCGAGTGGAATAGTCCGCAGTTATGGTTGTACACCATTAGTCCTTTGACTCGGGACAATGTAGGGGCTATACGTACTAGCACGCACTTTGATCCGTTTACCGAATCCATCGAGGGTCATCAGGTGGCGAGGTTGGGTGTAGTTTCGAAATACGTAGGAGCAAATGCATTGTAGTCGAGGATTCACTGTTCGCCTACGGGTGAAGATATCCCATGTGATCTGATGAGTTAATAGTGCAAGGAGTCTCTGGCCAGAGCAAGAAATGTGCTTTAGGGAAAGGTGTTTTCCTAGTTGCACATGCCATGACGCTATTAGTACTCAAAGATAAATCACATCGTTATCGAATTCATATGCAACTCTCGATATACCAATAATTGGAGATTCGATCGGGATATATGTGTTGAAGGGACCGTACTGTACGCTAACCATGACTAAAGGTTCTTGCAGGCACTATCAGTGATACCTAGAGGATCATGGGGCGATGCTACTAGACGCTCTTACCATGATCCGATGGGTGCAATCAGAAATGAGTTCTGACATTCTTGATCAAGGAGTTGATGAAAAGAATGGGGTTAACTAGGGTAAACCCGAATAAGAATAAATGTTATTCTAAATCACATGGAGATGTGAACCCATGGCTAGCTGTATCCCTGAACCATTGAGGGTCACACATGTATCGGATTCTGTGTTCCCGTTGAGATAGTCAAATTTCAAAGAGTTGGAATTTGGCGACTATAGTTTGATGGAGATCAAACAAGAATCTTATAAAGGAGTTTATGAGCTGATTCCATAGGATGGAAGAAGTGGAAGTTAGCATGATTGCTAAATAAGGAAGGAGAGTGGAACTGCCTGTTTTGTGAAGGAGTTCACTAAAACTGGCAGCTGCTAAATATGGTAACTGCCATATATGGTAAGTTCTAAATTTGGCAAATGAAAATTTTTATTTTCGAAATTTTTGATTTTCATTATATGAACAAGATTTGTATCCTTGACACATCGGCGCTCTCAGATCGTCGATCGGGGTTATAATGAGTTCGAAATCATTTATTTAGTGAATTGAGAATTTACTAATTAAATTATTGTGTTAGTAGTGGTGACTACTAACTTGCACAAATTCTCATATATGTTCTAGAGGAGTCTAGAATTAAATTAACCAAGGAGTTAATTTATTAATTAAATAATGGTTATTTAATTTAATTAATATACATGTATATATTTTATATGGAGATATAAAATATGTGTATATAATATTATTATATCATGTATTATTAAAGGTTAATAAATACATTATATATTAATTATATGGGAGTTTAAATATAATGAAATTATTAGAGTCCTTGTGGGAGATGGACTCCTAATTAGATTAGGAGTCTTACTCTATAAATACACTATTAGGGCTCATTGTTTGATGATGAAAAATTGCACACAAAAACCTTCCCACTTTGAAAAGCATCTCTCGGCCACCATAGGAAAGTTGGAAGAAGTTTTGGCAATGAAAAGCAAATTAGATTTGCTTAATATTTGATTAATAATCAATATTATAAGTTAATATTTGATTAAGAATCAATAAAAGAGGGGACTATGATTTTGAATCAAAAACTCTCGGCCAAAGAAATGAAATTTTGGGGAAAATTTCGGCCATAAAAATTTCTTCCATAGTCGCGCCCATGCCGCCGATTCGTCTCCGGATTTTGGAAATTCGGAGATTGTAGTTTCAACGCATAAATCGTTTGGATTTTTTACTGCAAACCAAACGAGGAAAACAGTCTCTGATCGTGGACCTAATTAGGCGATTAAAAGAGAAGAGCCGTTCGTAGGGATTTACAAGAAGAGCTATATCCGCTTAAACATCGGAATAGTTTGGAGTCCAGTGTTAAGAACGCAAATGTATAATTCTAAACACCCTATGGATGTTTTGAACACACGACGCCCAAGAACAAAATTTTTTAAACTTCCGCTGCGTCTTGGGTGCGAGAATACGATGTCCCAACAGTTTTCATGAGGATGCATAAACTTCAAACATGAACATTTTTGTAAAGTACTTTTTCATGACATGCAACCATAATCCTTAATCTTTTCCTTTTTCCTCAACATGACATAAAACATTTAACATAATCACGAACATTTTTCTTTTCCTTTTCTTTTTCCTTTGTTGAATTCAGATCGTTAATTGTGACTTTTCTGACATGACATGAACATGAAAAATCGATGGATCCATCTACATGAAACCACAGTACTGGGCGGCGGGGACATCAGCAACACTCTCACCGGTCAACTGAGCCTTGGCCTATCATGATTCGAATAGAAATACGATCGTCGGGGCTCCCTCTGGGGCCTTCTCTAATAAATGGGCTCCCTCTGGGGCCTTCTCCCATTCGTACCTCATAATCTCATAACCTCATATTCGTAATAATGGAAACACGATCGTCGGGCTCCCACTGGGACCTTCACCCTCACGACATCTCCAACATTAGCGAATTAGTCACAATTACTTCACTTCCTTCAACATTTAACATTCTCATCACTTTATAAAAATCATGCATAACATAACATTTTGTTTTTGAAACCAAGCATGCAACATGTCTTTTAAATGTCAACCTTAAATCATAAAAATTCATGGACATTTAAATAAATCATAATTAATCATGAACATCTCATAAACATTCAAAAATAGTCATAATATCATAAAATAACATTTATGGCACTGTCATGACGTTTTCTAATTTCTAGGTGTAAAAAGACCACTTTACCCCTGGACGTGACATTTTGCGTTTTTGATATTTTCTTAATTTCATTGACTCTGACATGTCCCAAATAATTATTTAAGCTTACATGAATTTTTTCATAATTTTATTTAGCTTAAATATTTGACTTTTTCATTTATCTTTAATTAATTATTTTGACGGTGTTTTAATCTCGAAAAATCCCAAACTTTAATATAAAATTCCTAAAATCATAATTTAGTCTTTTTATATTATTTTAGCCTTATGAACCACGACTCGACCCGGTGAGCCGTTTTCCAATTTTAATTAGTTTAAAACTCTAACTTGACACTTAAACTTCGACCCCGAACCAACTTTCGATTTTCACGAGTTACCCCCGAACCATGTTGGTCCAAAACTTGACCAACATCCTAAAGTACCCTACTGGGCCCTAATTTCACCAAGAAAACCACGCCAACCCCAAAAACGTGAGCCCCCACTAACCCCCTAAGCTGGCCGAGAACCCTTATGGCAATAAGACTCTATATTTCGATGCTTGTGGCCCTAGCCGGCGCTCCAGACACTGAACCACCCTCTAGTACACCTACCTAGGACCCTAAGGACTCGCCCTAGCCCGGCCTCTGAGCCCTGGACCGAGCCCTCACCCCTGCACAAGCTGCGCAAGCCCGCGCATGTATGTGCCACTCTCGGGTAGGAGTCCTAGTTGCGTAGGACTCCTCCCAAGCCTCTCAACTCGAACCCTAACTTGATTAAAGTTCACCCCTCGACTGAACCACGTCCCTGGCTAGTCCTGACCACCAGCCAAGACACAGCCAGCCCTTGCACGTGAAACCCGAACCCTTTTGATCCCCATGACAGATTTTCGCACCAGCAAGCTTCCCTCGACCCGGCAGTGTTTAGGGAGTGATTCCATGACTCTAACTTATGTAAAAACTTGGCTTGGTCATGTCCTAATCATGGCAGCCCTTTGAAGCACATAAAACATGTTTTTCGAAACCTTAAATCATGAATTTTACACATGGTTATGCAATAATGCGAGAATTTCATATGAACTTCAAGCTTTTCATGCAAACATAATTTAAACAATATTATGATATGATGGATGAGAAAAAGAAGATTAAGGCGTGTCTTTGAGTTATATACGCACGAAAAACCGTTGACGACGAAGAACGGGACACAACCTTGGCTTGTTCTTGCTTGCACCCTTCGAAAACCTCTTCTAATTTGAGAGTGTGTGTGTCGTGTGTGTATGAAAGGGGTGGGGGAGAGTTTTCAGAATTTGAAAGTGAGTGGCCGATTTTTCCTTGGTGCAAAGTGTAGGGTTTTGATAAATTTACCCCTTTAAATATTAATTAATCAACCTCAAGGCTTTTAGGCCTATTAAGCCTCTAAATTAAGCCCATTAAATTAGTTAGGATTTAAATAAAATATCAACAAGGTTTTTGTTTAATTAAATATGTGAATTATTAGCCGGGTTGCCAAAAAGCTCGTCTTTTAGTTGAAAAACCAACACCGATAAAATTTACGTCCCGGCGTATAAAATCACCTTAAAAACCCCTTATTTTCAAAAATATACAAAGCCTCTCAATCATATTTTAAATAATAAAAAAATAATTATTTAATAAAACATTTTACGTTTTTCAGCCATCGATCCCCGTTCCTCGATCGCAACTTGAATATTTCTTAAAAATACCATTTTATGCACGCTGACAATAATATCCCATTTAGCAAGTATGTCATATAATCAATTAGCAATTAAAATCAATTAATTACTCATTTTTCATATTTCCTAGATTTGCATGCAGTTGGATTACGTCGTCTGAATTTTGGACCTTACAATGTTATGTGAGGAGTCAGGGGCGGATGTGCCTAGTCCTTGGGCTGATGTGCCTGATATTTGGCGGAGATGCCAATTTGGCGGAGAGGCCAATTCTTTGGCAGAGGTGCCAAGACACCGGACGTTTGGTCATATCGATGTTGCCTAGGAGTAGAGCGAATCCTATTGTCGAGATTCGATATGGACAAGACCAAAGTCCGTAAATAAAAACGTACCGTCACCGCGATCGGGAGAGTAGGTGAGAGATTAATACGTTCTTATTCAGATCGGGATCCCTAGATTAGGAAAGAGTCGAGTCAGAGATTATGAGTCAGAGTTGATTTACAGTTTTACATCGATTCATGTCTTTTAGATTTGATACATGTTATTGATATTGGTTTCATGCTTTTATATTTGTTTATATGATTGCATGTATACATGATTTATACTGGGAATATACTTCTCACCGGAGTTATCCGGCTGTTGTTGTGTTTGTATGTGTGCATGACAACAGGTGGGACATGATCAGGGTCAAGAAGAGGATAAGAGATGACAGTTACGATGGAGATCCAGACTTAGAAGTATATCAGTTTCATCATCTGACATGTAGTGAATGAACAGTAGTTGTTATGATTTACTTTTGTACAGGACTTGTAGTTAGATCTGGATATTGATCTTTTAAATGAAATAAGATTTATTTCATATGTTACGTACTCTTGTATTTAAAAAAAATTAGACCCTGTTTATCTTAATTGATTTAATTATTCCCAAAAATGATTAAGAAATGAATTAGTGTCTGAGTCCCTACAGCAGGTGGTATCAGAGCAGTAGGTTATCTTAGCCTGAGATAGAAGCTAGTGAGCGGGGTAGATTGAGTTTTCTTTCCTGCTTCTATGTGCTAGCATAATTTACTGCTTTAATGCATGTTTACCTGATTATCTGATTTGATTGGTAATATGTATTATTTGAGAATGAATCAGAACCGATTTTTGATCAGCAATAAGATGATCAAAGGAGGACTGAAACAGGTTTGTAGTATTTGGTTACTAATCCTTTTGATAATCATATTTACCTCCTCGATGAATTCCAGAACAAGATAGTACTTCGACTAATCAGATGGATGTGTCAGAAACTCCGATGGAAACAATGTTGAAAAGATTTCAATCATTTCAACCGCCAATTCTGAAGGGTACTGAGACGTCTGATGATTGTGAGAGTTGGCTAGATGATATAGAAATGTTGTTTGATTCACTTGATTACCCGGATGAACGTAGAGTTAAACTGATTTGTCACTAGTTACACGAGGTTGCGAAGAGTTGGTGGATTGTAACCAAGGAAGTATTAGAACAACGTGGTACGGTGATTACGTGGAAAATCTTCAAAACTGAATTCTATCAAAGGTTTTTCCCAGTATCGTACCGAAAGGACAAAAGTATAGAATTTGCCAACTTGAAACAGGGCCAGCTAAATATTGAAGAATATGTAGCAAAATTCTCTACCTTGCTACGTTTTTTTTTCTCATGTGGCTGGGAATGATGAAGTTGTAGCTGATCAGTTCATCAATGGATTGAATCCTGAGATAATTGCATTGGTAAATGTGGAACGACCCCATAATTTTGCTAACGCCTTGAATAGAGCAAAGGGAGCTGAGGCAACTTTGATCCAACAGCGAGAAATGTCGTATGTTGCTCAACCACAGAAACAACAACCTCCAGCTCAATTTTTGCAATCCTCGTCTAGATTTGATAGCGGCAGTAGTAGTGGGGGAAAGAAAGATTTTCTGAAAGCTCGAAGGAAACATTTTAAGAAGTTAGGGAGTAGTTCATCTAGGGATGGAAATGAATCAAACCGTTTGTGAGCTATTCGAAGCTCGATTCGATAAAATATCGTTTGAGCTCGTTTAATGAGGCTCGTTAAGATAAACGAATCAAGCTCAAGCTCTACGATATTCGGCTCGTTAGCTCGTGAACATGTTCGTTAGTAAATTTATAAGTAATATCTTAGATGAAAAATAATAATTTGATATTTAATTTATTGATTTAACACATTAATTATGAAATATATAGAAAAATCTATTAAATTTATTTATTATAATAAATTGAAAATTTTTAATAAGAATATTATATTTTTTTCTAAATGTATAATTTATTTTTTAATGAATTTAATGAATATTTAAATGTACAATTCATATTTATTGAGCTCGTTTAGGTTCGATAAAAGCTTGAATAAGCTCGTGAGCCATGAATATATTCGTTAAATAAAACTCGAGCTCGGCTCGATTATAAACAAGCAAGCTCAAACATTCAAGAGTTCGGCTCGACTCGACTCGATTACATCCCTAAGTTCATCTAGCTCCAGTGGTTCTAGCCAGAGTTATACAGGGGTTTATTGCAGGAATTGTGGAGGAAGACATCCCACAGAGCAATGCCGAGGTGTGTTTGGTAGTTGCCACGTCTGTCGACAGCCAGGACACTTTGGTAAAGTCTGTCCACAGCGAGGTTCCCAACGACCCCAGATAACAGAATCATCTGGATCAGTGGCACAGCCAGATAGACGAGTATCTTGTAGAACCCATAAATTGGACTGCGTATAAGCCATGCATAATTCTAGTATTTAAAATTAAAATGATTTTTATTGCATGAGTATTTAAATTCTTTTCTTTAAATTTATTTATGTTACGCAGTAGTTTAATTGTTACCTTTTCAGTTAAATAAGTGAGGCCGGACTGGAGATGGAATATTGAGATAAGTTAATAAATATATTTAAGTAGTAGTAATTTAGCATGTTAGTAAATATAATTTAAAAAGTTGGCATACATGCAAGTTTTTAAACTTCTTTGGTATTTTATTTAAATGTTTTAAAGCATTTAATGCATGTTTATTTCATTAATTTGTGTTTAATTATTTTTATGCATTTCATGCATAATTCTTGCATGATAGGAATTAATTCATGATATTTTATAAGTTTATGCATTAGGGTTTCTAGGTGCATTTCTCGTTCGAACGAGGATCAGAGACCGGAGAATTTTCAGGAAAATTATTTTATTTCACGAGTTATGTTTATAGATTACCTTAAAGTGTTTTTAAGTGAAATTTTCAAAAAAATAGGAATTTTTGGGTATTTTACCCGCATAATTTTAATTTTTAGCGGTACGTGAATTTTATCGAATCGGGTGACTTTTTATTTGTTTGGCTGTTATTTTCAATATCGTTCCAATACGAAATATTTTTCGAGAGTGCGTTTGGTTTTTATGGGCCTACTTTTAATCTTATAGGACTTAATTAATTTTCTAAACTTTTAATTACATAATTAGGGCCCATTATCCATTAGTTTACTATATAATTAACCACCTAAACACACTTTAACCTAAACCTAATAGTTTCAACCAGCCGACACCATCGTTTTCAGAACCCCTCCCCTCGGCTTCACCCCCAGCAGCTGAAAGGAGTGGATTTCTTCACCATTCTTGCAAAGAAAAGTTTCCCCGGTGTTCCCTCGGTCTCGTTCGTTCATCAACTACCTAAGGCACGCTTTGTATTACCTCTTGCTGCATCATACACGTTTTTATATGCTGGAGAATGCATTCATGCATGACAATTCAGATCTAACTTAGTTCATGATGAGTTTTCGGTTCATACTTATGTTCTTGCACTTTCTTGATTGCTACTCACTAATTCCTTGATATTGTTGCAACGGGGCTGTCATGTGGCATGCTGAGGGGTTCCTTATGCCAAGGGTATGCTGTCATTAGGTTGGGTTTGAGTTGTAGGGGCTGTACGCTAAGGATGGTTAAGGCAGCAAGGAGTTTGTCTCGGTTTTGGGGTAGATCGCGTGCCAAGGACCGATCCAGCAACACAAGGACTGATCTGAGCCATGGATTAGATCCTTGAGGATCTGAGACAAGGCCTGAAAGGGGCCGATACTTGCTGGAAAGTGAGATCGATCGGGTGAAGGGGAAGGGTAGACGCGGTAGGTGCTTTTGGTGGGTTATCGGTTTTTAGCGGTTAGAGACTTGCATGTGGGCGGTGGTTTAGTTCTAATAGGTTGCTTGGGGTCTGGTCTAGGTCCTTGTTAGGTTGTCTCATGACTGGTGCGACGGGTTAGCTTGAGGTGTGAGTTTTTGGAGGAAATCAAGCATGAGGGGGGAATTAGGATAGCACCGATAGTTTGGGAAAATTCCGGAAATTCAGCCATGTGTTTGAGGGGCCTACTGTCATTGTTTTAGGACCTCTTAAGTGCTTTAAGTTATGACAAAAGGATGAGAAAAATTTGGTAGAGTTTCGAGTCGATTCGGGTTAAAATTGGGATCTCGATCCAAGTTTTAAAACGAACCGGTTAAGTTCTGATTTTGGCTCGAGTTTATGTCTAAGAATGGTTTTAAATATGTTTTGGGACATTTTAAGGAATTTGGTAAGCTTCGGGTCAATTTTAGATGTCCAGGGGTAAAATGGTAATTTTTTGGTTTCCAGGGGCAAAATGGTCATTTTGCAGCACCGGGGGTGAGAATTTGGTCATGGCAGCGCCCTGAGCACAAATCATGATATTTTTAAATGTTCATGCATCACGTTTACGATTTTTACGCTATTATAATAATTATGGTGCATGCTTGGTTTAAAGGGATTAAGACAGAAAAAGTGAGAAAGTGAAGAGCACCCCGTCTTCGCCGCGCCACGTCGTTATTTCGTTTGTTTTCTGTCAAAACAAACCAAGGCATGTTTGTATCTTATTTCACTCTTCAATCAAGCCATATAGGTATTTTTAAATATCGCAAGTATATGATTTTAATGCAAGAAGATCGAAATTGTTCATATTTATTTTTGTTGGTTAATTATATTACGTGCATAGAAAATATTCATTTTTGATATTTATGCGATATTGCTTGTGGCCATCTCACTATCATGGGAGCATTATTTCACCCGGTCGTCAGTTACCGGTCAGTTCAGTTATGTACCACCCAGTATACTGTGCCATTAGTCTGATCAGACGTTCATTATTTCACCCGGTCGCCAGTTACCGGTCATGGGAGCATTGTATTATCCGGTCGCCAGTTACCTGTCAGTTCAGTTCTGTGCAGGGGCCACTTTCGTAGACCATAATCTCAACAGAAAATTATTACATGCTATTTCAGTACAGGGCTCCAAGGAGCAAACATTTTCACTATGATTTTCAGTTCAGTTATGCACATATTATAATTGCTCATGACAAGTTATTTTCTCATTATGCCTCATGACATGAAATATTTTTATCCCATGCAAATTTTACTATATTATTTACTCGTTATTTACGATATATACATGCTGAGTCTTTAGACTTACTAGACTTGATTGTTGTAGGTACTGATGATGTCGGGGCCGAGGGCGGGGACCCGTGAGATAGCTTGGGTCGGCAGTAGTGGCACCCGAGGACCTCATTTACAGCACTTGTCATTTTATGCTCAAACATTTTATCAGTTGTTGGATACTTTAACTTGTTATTTTGGCGAGTAATAATTTCTTCCGCTGCTATTTTGAACATTTAAACTTGATTTATCAGTTGATTTTGTGAATGAGGCAAATTTTGATTATTTTAAAGAGAAAATTTTTAATTTTTCCGCAAATTTTCAAACATGAATTTTCGGGCCATTATAGCTGGTATCAGAGCAATGATTCTTTAAAGGGTTGCACTACTACTGACCACGAGAATCTTATGAAGTCACGTCTTCGGTCTGTAAGTTTTACATTTGTGCATTTTATTCAAAGCATGAATTATTTGACAGCATGTTTTCATGAATTATTTTACGTCCAGATTTATTTTATTGTTCAGTATTTGAATTTAAATAAATTATGGGATTATGCATGTTGGTTACGTATGGGTTATGTATGGAACAGTATGCCCCCTAGACGCATCCTAGAGCGCACTAGAGATGAGGAGCCTCGCCATGAGGACAGGGAGGAGCAGAGGCAGGAGAGAGACTTACCGCCTCCACCACTCCCTTCACCTGACATGAATGCCCAGATGCTAGTTCGGATGACTCAGTTCTTCGCAGAGTTTGCGGGAAACCAGGCTGTGGCGACCAGGCCGACAGGGCCCGAGGCTGTCTACGAGAGATTCATGAAGATGCGTCCGAAGGAGTTTTCAGGGACGTCTGATCCCATGATTTCCGAGGGCTGGATCAAGTCCCTCGAGGTTATCTTCGAGTTCATGGAGCTTGGAGATGCAGACAGAGTCCGATGTGCCACATACTTATTCGGAGGAGATGCCCGCTTATGGTGGGAAGGAGCGTCAGTAGCCCTGAACTTGGCTACGCTGAGCTGGACACGCTTCACGGAGGTATTCTACTCCAAATATTTTACTGAGGAAGTGTGCACCAGGTTGACCACTGAGTTCATGAGCCTGAGACAGGGAGATCTGACTGTTACGGAGTTCATCCGTAAGTTTGAGGGGGTTGTCATTTTGTACCCCTGATCGCGAATGATGCTAAAGCCAAGTTGATGCATTTCTTGGTGGGTCTACGGCCAATCTTGCGCCGTGATGTTAGGGTGTCTAACCCTACTACTTATGAGGTCGCTGTCTCCAGAGCTCTAGCCGTAGAGCAGGATCAGTGTGATATCGAGAGAGACCATCAGGGCAAGCGCCCAATCCAGGTACCGCACCGCCCTCCTCCTCAGCAGCATCAGCAGCAGAACAAGAGGCCTTTTCACGGGCCGCCCAGAAACAAGGGAGGACCTCATCAGCAGCAGGGACGCACAGTCCCGAGGACTTTTGAGCACCTAGTTTGCCCTAAGTGCTCACGTCGCCATCCTGGAGCGTGTATGTTTGGCTCCGGAAAGTGTTACAAGTGTGGTAGTCCAGACCACTTATTTCTGCAGTGCCCTCAGAGGAATCTGCCTACCCAAGGCAGAGTGTTTGCTCTCCATGCTACGGAAACGAACCCAGATACGATGCTTATGACAGGTACCTTTAAGCTTTAAGTTTTTATTTGGGATTTATTGTTTTGGGTTGAAATTCTGAACTTAGAAATTGTTATAGGATTGCATGCTCTACTCAGTATTATTTTGGGAATTTAAGTTAGAAGAACTTTGACCTCTGCGTGTCTATAGGATAGTTCTTGAGACTTTTGGTTTCAGCTTGATGTTCCAAACTTTCAGGGAGAATTTTTATAGCGGGGTCAGCTACGAAAGCCCTGATAGATTCAGAGCTACTCATTCCTTCATTTCGGAGACCTTCGCTAATTTTCTCAAGGTCAAGACCATCGGGCTAGACATAGCCTATTCATTATTGTTGCCTTAAGGCGAGGAGATGGCAGCTACCAATGTGATCCGAGACATAGACCTTGAGCTGCATGGAAACCTTGTTTATGCGGATCTTATCGTTTTGCCGATGCCAGAGTTTGACATCATCCTAGGGATGGACTGGCTTCTAAGGAACAGAGTGTTGATAGACTTCCAGCGGAGATCTGTTCTACTCCGACCGCCGGGGATGACGCAGTTCTTATTTGAGCCAGACAGGTACTTTCCTTTACCGCGCATTATTCCTTATGTTCAGGCTAGGAAGCTCATGCATAGAGGGTGTCGGGCATTTTTAGCAACCTTTATATATGTTCCCGAGGCACCCAGTCAGTCAGCCGCATAAGTTCCGATTGTCAGAGATTTCTTAGACATTTTTCCCGAAGACGTCTCTGGTATGCCACCCGAGCGAGAGGTGGAGTTTTCTATTGTGCTTATGCCAGGTATGGCTCCGATCTCCAAAGCGCCATACCGACTAGCACCGACAGAGATGGCAGAGCTTAAGAAGCAGATTCAGGAACTTCTTGACAAGGAGTTCATTCGCCCTAGTTATTCACCATGGGGCGCGCCAGTCTTGTTTGTGAAGAAGAAGGATGGCTCTATGAGACTTTGTATTGATTACCGGGAGTTGAACAGGGTTACGGTGAAGAATAAGTACCCACTTCCGAGAATTGAAGATCTATTTGATCAGTTGCAGGGAGCTTCGGTATTCTCCAAGATTGATCTGCGTTCTGGCTATCACCAGTTGAGGGTGAAGGACGCTGATGTTTCCAAGACTGCTTTCAGGACTCGTTATGGCCACTACGAGTTCCTTGTGATGCCGTTTGGTTTGACGAATGCGCCAGCGATCTTCATGGATCTCATGAATCGGGTATTTCAGCCGTACCTTGATCAGTTTGTGATAGTATTCATAGACGACATTCTCGTCTACTCGAAGAATCAGGAGCATCACGGCAGACATTTGACCACAGTGTTGCAGACCTTGCAGAAGCACAAATTATTCGCAAAGTTCAGTAAATGCGAATTCTGGTTTGAGAAGGTGGCATTCTTAGCCACATTTTTTCTAGCAGTGGTATTGAGGTAGACCCAGCGAAAGTTGCCGCAGTCAGAGATTGGGTTGTGCCGCAGAATGCATCTGAGATTCGCAGTTTTCTAGGGCTAGCAGGATATTATCGGAAGTTCATTAAAGGATTCTCCTCTATTGCCGTTCCACTCACATCATTGACCATGAAGAATGCTAAATTTGTGTGGAGCGAGGAGTGTCAGAAGAGCTTCGATACTTTGAAGCAAGCTCTTATCTCCGCACCAGTTTTGGCCATGCCGTCAGGGCCCGGTGAGTTTGTTTTGTATACCGATGCTTCGAAGCTCGGTTTGGGCGCAGTCTTGATGCAGCATGGGAAGGTGATAGCATATGCTTCTCGACAGCTGAAAACCCATGAGAAGAACTACCCTACCCATGATCTAGAGTTGGCCGCCGTGGTCTTTGCCTTGAAGATTTGGAGGCATTATTTGTATGGAGAGAAGTGCCAGATCTTTACCGACCACAAGAGCCTCAAGTATTTCTTTACGCAGAAGGAGCTGAACATGCGTCAGAGGCGTTGGTTAGAGCTTGTGAAGGATTATGACTGCGACATTAGCTACCACCCGGGTAAAGCTAATGTAGTTGCGGATGCATTGAGCAGAAAAGTCGCAGTGATGGCTCATTTGACGATTCAGAGACCTCTTCAGCTTGAGATGCAGAGGTTTGATCTAGAGGCATATCCTCAAGGTAGAGCTCCCCGCTTATCTACTTTGACTATTCAGTCCAATCTTATGGACCGTATTCGCAGTGGTCAGCCAGCAGATGAGCAGTTGGCAAAGTGGAAGCAGAGAGATGAGGCCAGGGGCAGTGTCTTGTATTCAGTTAGTGATGGCATTGTGAGATACCGAGACAGGATATGGGTTCCTAGCAGTGATTTTATCCGAGCAGATATTCTATCAGAGGCCCGTAGGTCGCCGTACTCTATTCATCCAAGGAGTACGAAGATGTACAAAGACCTGCAGTTATTGTACTGGTGGCCAGGAATGAAGAAGGATATCAGACGTTTCGTATCCGAGTGTCTGATTTGTCAGTTAGTGAAGGCAGAGCATCAGAGACCCGCAGGTTTGCTCAAGCCTCTTCCTATTCCCGAGTGGAAGTGGGAGAATGTTACCATGGATTTCGTTACAGGTCTGCCGAAATCAGTCAGAGGATCAAATGCTATCTGGATGATTGTCGATCGTCTTACCAAATCAGCGCACTTCTTCCCTATTAAGACGACTTTCACCATGATTCAGTATGCGGAGTTGTATATTCGGGAGATAGTCCGACTTCATGGTATTCCAGTTTCTATCGTATCTGACAGAGATCCCAGATTCACTTCCTCGTTTTGGAAGAGTTTGCATTCGACTATGGGTACGAAGTTGCTGTTTAACACAGCTTTCCATCCGCAGACAGATGGGCAGTCAGAGCGAGTTATTCAGATCTTGGAGGATCTTTTCCGTGCTTGCGTCATTGATTTCTCAGGAAGTTGGGAGTCGAACTTACCATTGGTAGAGTTCACCTATAACAAAAGCTTCCAGTCGTCTATAGGTATGGCTCCGTATGAGGCATTGTATGGCCGTAAGTGTAGATCTCCTATTCATTGGGATGAAGTAGGAGAGAGAGCAGAGTTGGGTCCGGAGATTATTCAGCAGTCTGCCGATGTAGTAGTCAAGATCGGTGATAGGATGAGGACTGCTCAGAGTCGACAGAAAAGCTATGCAGATCAGAGAAGGAGAGATTTAGAGTTTGCCGTTGGCGACCATGTCTTTGTGAAGGTAGCACCTATGAAGGGTGTCATGCGATTTGGGAAGAAAGGGAAGCTTAGTCCGAGATTCATTGGACCATTTGAAATCCTCGACAGAGTTGGGACGTTAGCTTATCGTGTGGCTCTTCCGCCGAATCTGGCCGGAGTACACAATGTGTTTCACGTCTCTATGCTGCGGAAGTATATGGCAAATCCTTCGCATGTTCTGAACTTCGAGCCGTTGCAGCTTACTCCAAACGTGTCTTATGAAGAGAGACCAGTGCAGATCTTAGACAGACAGGAAAAGAAGCTTCGGAACAAAATGGTACAGCGAGTCAAAGTCAAATGGCTTAACCATTCCGAGGAGGAAGCTACGTGGGAGTTTGAGCCAGAGATGAGGAGTCTGTATCCCGAATTATTTGGTGAGTTTTAATTTCGAGGACGAAATTTCTTTTAAGGGGGGAGGATTGTAGAACCCGTAAATTGGACTGCGTATAAGCCATGCATAATTCTAGTATTTAAAATTAAAATGATTTTTATTGCATGAGTATTTAAATTCTTTTCTTTAAATTTATTTATGTTACGCAGTAGTTTAATTGTTACCTTTTCAGTTAAATAAGTGAGGCCGGACTGGAGATGGAGTATTGAGATAAGTTAATAAAGACTTATTTAAGTAGTGGTAATTTAGCATGTTAGTAAATATAATTTAAAAAGTTCGCATGCATGCAAGTTTTTAAACTTCTTTGGTATTTTATTTAAATGTTTTAAAGCATTTAATGCATGTTTATTTCATTAATTTGTGTTTAATTATTTTTATGCATTTCATGCATAATTCTTGCATGATAGGAATTAATTCATGATATTTTATAAGTTTATGCATTAGGGTTTCTAGGTGCATTTCTCGTTCGAACGAGGATCAGAGACCGGAGAATTTTCAGGAAAATTATTTTATTTCACGAGTTATGTTTATATATTACCTTAAAGCGTTTTTAAGTGAAATTTTCAAAAAAAATAGGAATTTTTGGGTATTTTACCCGCATAATTTTAATTTTTAGCGGTACGTGAATTTTATCGAATCGATGGACTTTTTATTTGTTTGGCTGTTATTTTCAATATCGTTCCAACACGAAATATTTTTCGAGAGTGTGTTTGGTTTTTATGGGCCTACTTGTAATCTTATAGGACTTAATTAATTTTCTAAACTTTTAATTACATAATTAGGGCCCATTATCCATTAGTTTACTATATAATTAACCACCTAAACACACTTTAACCTAAACCTAATAGTTTCAACCAGCCGACACCATCGTTTTCAGAACCCCTCCCCTCGGCTTCACCCCCAGCAGCTGAAAGGAGTGGATTTCTTCACCATTCTTGCAAAGAAAAGTTTCCCCGGTGTTCCCTCGGTCTCGTTCGTTCATCAACTACCTAAGGCACGCTTTGTATTACCTCTTGCTGCATCATACACGTTTTTATATGCTGGAGAATGCATTCATGCATGACAATTCAGATCTAGCTTAGTTCATGAAGAGTTTTCGGTTCATACTTATGTTCTTGCACTTTCTTGATTGCTACTCACTAATTCCTTGATATTGTTGCAAGGGGGCTGTCATGTGGCATGCTGAGGGTTCCTTATGCCAAGGGTATGCTGTCATTAGGTTGGGTTTGAGTTGTAGGGGCTGTACGCTAAGGATGGTTAAGGCAGCAAGGAGTTTGTCTCGGTTTTGGGGTAGATCGCGTGCCAAGGACCGATCCAGCAACACAAGGACTGATCTGAGCCATGGATTAGATCCTTGGGGATCTGAGACAAGGCCTGAAAGGGGCCGATACTTGCTGGAAAGTGAGATCGATCGGGTGAAGGGGAAGGGTAGACGCGGTAGGTGCTTTTGGTGGGTTCTCGGTTTTTAGCGGTTAGAGACTTGCATGTGGGTGGAGGTTTAGTTCTGATAGGAGGCTTGGGGTCTGGTCTAGGTCCTTGTTAGGTTGTCTCATGACTGGTGCGACGGGTTAGCTTGAGGTGTGAGTTTAGGGAGGAAATCAAGCATGAGGTGGGGAATTAGGATAGGACCGATAGTTTGTGCAAATTCTGGAAATTCAGCCGTGTGTTTGAGGGGCCTACTGTCATTGTTTTAGGACCTCTTAAGTGCTTTAAGTTATGACAAAAGGTTGAGAAAAATTTGGTAGAGTTTTGAGTCGATTCTGGTTAAAATTGGGATCTCGATCCAAGTTTTAAAACGAACCGGTTAAGTTCTGATTTTGGCTCGAGTTTACGTCTAAGAATGGTTTTAAATATGTTTTGGGACATTTTAAGGAGTTTGGTAAGCTTCGGGTCAATTTTAGAGGTCCAGGGGTAAAATGGTAATTTTTGGATTTCCAGGGGCAAAATGGTCATTTTGCATCCGGGGTGAGAATTTGGTCATGGCAGCGCCCTGAGCACAAATCATGATATTTTTAAATGTTCATGCATCACGTTTACGATTTTTACGCTATTATAATAATTATGGTGCATGCTTTGTTTAAAGGGATTAAGACAGAAAAAGTGAGAAAGTGAAGAGCACTCCGTCTCCGCCGCACCGCTTCGTTATTTCGTTTGTTTTCTGTCAAAACAAACCAAGGCATGTTTATATCTTCTTTAACTCTTCAATCAAGCCATATAGGTATTTTTAAATATCGCAAGTACATGATTTTAATGCAAGAAGATCGAAATTATTCATATTTAATTATGTTGGTTAATTATATTACGTGCATAGAAAATATTCATTTTTGAGATTTATGCGATATTGCTTGTGGCCATCTCACTATCATGGGAGCATTATTTCACCCGGTCGTCAGTTACCGGTCAGTTCAGTTATGTACCACCCAGTATACTGTGGCATTAGCCTGATCAGATGTTCATTACTTCACCCGGTATCCAGTTACCGGTCATGGGAGCATTGTATTTTCCGGTCGCCAGTTACCGGTCAGTTCAGTTCAGTGCAGGGGCCACTTTCGTAGACCATAATCTCAACAGAAAATTATTACATGCTATTTCAGTACAGGGCTCCAAGGAGCAAACATTTTCACTATGATTTTCAGTTCAGTTATGCACGTATTATAATTGCTCATGACAAGTTATTTTCACATTATGCCTCATGACATGATATATTTTTATCCCATGCAAATTTTACTATATTATTTACTCGTTATTTACGATATATGCATGCTGAGTCTTTAGGCTCACTAGACTTGATTGTTGTAGGTACTGATGATGTCGGGGCCGAGGGCGGGGACCAGTGAGCTAGCTTGGGTCGGCAGTAGTGGCACCCGAGGACCTCATTTACAGCACTTGTCATTTTTTATGCTCAAACATTTTATCAGTTGTTGGATACTTTAACTTGTTATTTTGGCGAGTAATAATTTCTTTCGCTGCTATTTTGAACATTTAAACTTGATTTATCAGTTGATTTTGTGAATGAGGCAAATTTTGATTATTTTAAAGAAAAAATTTTTAATTTTTCCGCAAATTTTCAAACATGAATTTTCGGGCCATTATATATCTGTTGTTCACTCCTTCCAGACACCACCGACGACTCCTCAATCACAGCCAAGGCCAGGAGGAAGCCAGACAGGTAGCCAACCTCCTAGACAGTAGGCCAGAGTATTACATTGACTGAGAAACAGGCCCAGAACGCATCTGATAGTATTGTGGCAGGTAATTGTTTCCTGTGTGGTTATTCTGCATATGTATTGATAGATACTAATGCATTCCATACGATTATCTTTGAACGAATTGCGTTGATATATGTTGTGTCTATTGAGTCATTATCTGCTATAGTAATTATCTCATCACCTTTGAAGAGAGGTTTTGTATCAGTGACATCTGTGAAACATTGTGTGCTACAGTGTGACGGGCATGAGATTGAGTTAGACTGTATTGTACTTGGGTTGTCTGAGTTTGACTGTATTATCAGTATTGATATGCTAACCAAGTACACAGCTACCGTTGATTTGTTCCCATGAGATTGTGAGATTCAGACCTGATATAGCTGAAGAGTGGAAAATTCTACGGTAAGGATTCTAGATCTAGAATTCCTTTGATATCTGCGATGTTGATGACTCGATGATTACAGAAAGGAACAGAGGGATTCCTTATGTATTCAGTTGACATACTGAAATCGAGCCTATTATTGGCTGATTTGCCAGTGGTATATGAGTTGCTGATGTTTTCCCAAAAAAGATTTCAGAATGCCTCCAGTCAGAGAGAGAGAGACTTTATCATTGAATGCATACCAGGTACAGTTCCTATCTTTAAAATACTGGACATGATGGTACTGATTGAATTGAAAGAGTTGAATGAGCGGCTTGAACATTTACTGACCAAGGATTACATTAGATCAAGTGTTTTCCGTGGGGTACTTCAATTATCTTATGAATTTAATGAACCGTGTATTTCAGAAGTACTTTGATGATTTTATGATTATTTTATCGATTACATTCTGATATATCCGAAGAATATGACTTATTATGCTGAACATTTGAGAATTATGTTGAGTATTTCGAGAGCAGAGGAATTGCATGCAAAATGTTAGTTTTGGCTGAGTCAGATTGTATTGTTTGGGGCATATTATATCCGAAGATGATATAGCGGGTGTTCTGAACCACGTTGAAGACGTGATTAGTTAGCCAAGACCGACATCATTATCAGAAATTGCAGTTTTATGAGTTTAGCATATCAGTATTGATGATTGATGTCTCGAATCTGATTGAATATTGTTGTTGTTCTGAATTCTTGTTTGCAACAGATAGTAGATCGTGAAGCATTTATATTGTACCGGCCGAACCAGAGCTGATTTTGAGAATTAAAGCGGCTCCGAAAGTTTATCAGAATGTTCAGAACTCGATATCGATAGTCAGAGCAGGGCATCGATCAAAATATCAGGTTGGTAACAGTGTGTTATATGTAAGTAATCGTCTTGTTGTGCCAGATGTTCAGATTTGAAACGACATATATTGTCAAAAGCGCACAGTAGTCGATTCAGTATTCATTCTGGTGGCAGAAAAATGTACAATGATTTGAAAGGATGGTTTTAGTGGAAACAGATGAAAGCTGATATTGCTGAATTTGTATCCAAATGTCTGAATTTTCCCCAGGTGAAAGCCGAAAGATAGAAACCAGGAGGACTGTTACAGAGCTTATCTATTCCTGAATGGAAATGGGATCACATTTCCATAGATTTTGTAACAAAGCTACCGAGATCCTCCCGAGGTTGTGATGCGATTTGAGTCGTGATTGACAGATTGATCAAATCAGCATGCTTTATTCCGTACAAGATGACGTACAGATATGACCAGATGGCGGAGATTTATGTCAAAGAGGTGGTCAGATTGCACGGAGTTCTGAAGTCGATTGTTTCAGATCGTGATCCTCGGTTTACTTCGCACTTCTGGCATAGTTTACAGCAGGCTCTAGGTACGAAGTTACATCTCAGTACCGCATATCATCCAGAGACCGACGGACAGTCAGAGCGGACTATCCAAACACTGGAGGATATGCTTAGAACTGTAGTTCTTGATTTTAGCACTAGTTGGCAGGATTCATTGCCATTTTGTGAGTTTTCGTACAACAACATCTATCAAACGAGTATTGAGATGGCACCGTTTGAAGCGTTGTACGGTAAGAAATGCAGATCCCCTTTGTATTGGGACGATATCTCTTAAGTACCTGAGATTGGACCTGACATGATCAGAGATATGACAGAAAAAGTTAAGCTGATTCATAAGAGGATGAAGGCAGCTCAAAACAGACAGGCCAAATATGCCAATGTTCGACGTAGACCGTTGGTATTTGAGGCAGGAAATAGAGTATTCTTGAGGATTCTTTCGTTCAGAGGCGTTGTCAAATTTGGCAAGAAAGGGAAGTTGTCTCCACGATATATTGGGCCGTACGAGATTCTCGAGAAGATAGGAGATCGTGCCTATCGACTCGCATTACCGCCTTCTTTATCAGGGATACATGATGTCTTTCATGTATCGGTATTGAGGAAATATCTTCCCGATGCTTCACATATTATTCAGCCAGACGAGGCCGAACTGGATGAGACACTGAGTTATTTCGAGAAGCCGATCCAGATTCTCGATCGTAAGGAAAAGCAGCTCAGAACGAAGACTATTCCGCTTGTTAAAGTTCAGTGGAGTCGTCATGGCATTGAAGAAGCTACGTGGGAAACTGAATCAGACATGAGACAGAGATTTCCAGAGTTGTTTCATTGATGTGAGTTTCTATTCAGCTTCTGTTATACATTTCTTTCTGATATGATTTGATTGCCTGTGATTTCCGGGACGAAATCGGATCTTAGGGGGGAGAAATGTATGCCCGAGATTTTATCACCGTAATTAGACATTGATTAATCGACATAATTGAGGTTGTAGGAACTCAAGTGAAGAAGCCGGGCGTCGGTGCATGATAAGCCAAGATGTTGGACAGAACATCTGGCGCCCAAGCGGTAGGAAAAGACCGTCCGAGCGCCAGTGTATCATAAGTTGACCATTCGGACAGAACGTCTGGCGCCCGAGCGGTAGTTTTTGACCACCCGAGCCCAGTGGATGATAAGATGATGGTTTGGACAGAACGTTCCGCGCCTGAGCGGTAGTTTGTAATCTCCCGAGCGCCGACTGAAATTCATGGAAAAGGAGACACGTTTCTTCACCATGCAAGTTGGATATATATATATGTACATAACTTCATTCCTTCAGAATTAAAACAGAAAGAGGAAACGAGAAAAGCTACGAGAAATCTTCAAAGCTTCATCTTAGCTTAGAATTGTGATTTTGTACGATCCGTCCGTCTGATTTTCAATCCGACTTCAGTACCGTGTTTCTATTGACGAGAGCTTCAACTGGACATAAATTTTACTACGTTTTGACATGATTTGAAATTATGATGTTGAAGAAATCAGATATGATTCATATATGGTGTTCTTGACATAGTAGACATCGTATAATCGAAACCGGATTGAAGAACAAATACCGTATGAAATTGTTATGATTTTCAGAATGGATTTGATTGATATTTGATATCAGATTTGTATTGTTATCGAGTATAAGTTGTGGGAATTGATATCTGTTGATTTGTATCGCTGGGTATATTGAGATTGTGCCGTTATGCCGTTGAAACAGAATTTGATTGAGTTCTGATTATATCCAGTATTGATTGGAGTTGTTTATTGATATTATCCTTCTCGATATTGTTATTGCCAGATTGATATTGACAAGCTTTGAATCAGAGACTTCGACAGAGTCAGATTAGCCGAAAGGAAAGGTATAAATCAATGTTGATCCGGGATTGCACAACTCAAGTTTGATTTAACTTGAGTTTCCCAAAATCACATACTGAATTGTCATTGCCTCGATATGTTGCAATGTTTGAGATTGATATGCTTATTCTATTGATTTATAGTTAAGCATATGTTATGTGAGGAGTCAGGGGCGGATGTGCCTAGTCCTTGGGCTGATGTGCCTGATATTTGGCGGAGATGCCAATTTGGCGGAGAGGCCAAGTCTTTGGCAGAGGTGCCAAGACACCGGACGGACGTTTGGTCATATCGATGTTGCCTAGGAGTAGAGCGACTCCTATTGTCGAGATTCGATATGGACAGGACCAAAGTCCGTAAATAAGAACGTACCGTCACCGCGATCGGGAGAGTAGGTGAGAGATTGTTACGTTCTTATTCAGATCGGGATCCCTAGATTAGGAAAGAGTCGAGTCAGAGATTATGAGTCAGAGTTGATTTACAGTTTTACATCGATTCATGTCTTTCAGATTTGATACATGTTATTGATATTGGTTTCATGCTTTTATATTTGTTTATATGATTGCATGTATACATGATTTATACTAGGAATGTATTTATCACCGGAGTTATCCGGCTGTTGTTGTGTTTGTATGTGTGCATGACAATAGTGGGACAGGATCAGGGTCAAGAAGAGGATAAGAGAGGACATTTAGCGTGGAGATCCAGACTTAGAAGTATATCTGTTTCATCACCTGACATGTAGTGAATAAACAGTAGTTGTTATGATACTTAGATCTGGATATTGATCTTGTAAATTGAATAAGATTTATTTCTATGTTGCGTACTCTTGTATTTTTTAAAAAAAATTTAGACCCTGTTTATCTTAATTGATTTAATTATTCCCAAAAATGATTAAGAAATGAATTAGTGTCTGGGTCCCCACAGCTAATTGCAAATGAAATCCAAGACATAGAGCTAAAACTTTTATGTTGACCATTTTTTCAAAATTGGAATGAAAAGTTGAGAAATGAGCGTTCTAGCGGAAATATTGGTTCACCCTAGCACCTCTGCAACAAAAAATAATTTTGTGCATGCGAGCAGGGCACGCCCCAACGACCCTTTTAGCACGCCCTAGCACCCATACGCGAAAGTGTGAGTTCCTAACACATTTTTTGTATGTTAAATGTCTAGGGCTTAATTGTTTTAGCTATTCTAACCATTTCACACTAAAAAAATCATGATAGAAACAATGAAGAAAACAAGAGTTTCAATTATTTTCCTCAAATTCTCTACAATCATCCATAGTTTGCTTTAATTGAAGGCGGAATTGAGTTCTACATAGAATTTGCTACTTAGGGAAGTAAGTTTTTATTTACTTAATAGGTTTATGCTATGTAAACCATAGACTTGGGCTGACCTTGAAAATTAGCTCGAAATGGTAGTATTGAATGATGTGTATATGTATTTGACAGTCAATGAGCAAGAAACATCGTCTCAAACCTTGTTCTTAAGCTTGAAGAATAAGTTGGCATTATTTCTTGATGTAGTACAGAGCATATTACGAGTTTCAATTGTTTTGCCGTGATGATTGATATATGTACTTGTAGTATGCTTTTACTAATTGAAGCTTAACACAATTTTTATCGAATGTATTGCATATGAAAGAACATGAATTTTTGCAAGTCAAGTGCTATGACATGAATATGGAAATGCCATATGAAAACAGGCTATATGATATATGAGCATGTTGACAGCAAATGTGGTTACAAATCCACCAAATCTATTGGCCAATAAAGACATGGATCGTGCGATCTTCACAATAGCTTATTAGTGTCCTTGATCGTACGGTCACCCACAGGACATGATACATGGTCAACCACAGTAGCTCCAAAGTATATATGAATATCCTATAACCTGAACATGGTTTTCATGATATGTATAAAGATTCCATTGTTGCTCACGAATTGAGTACGTAAGTCCTTCTATTCGTATTGATATCTACAAATGCCAACTTGCTGAGTTTATAAACTCACTTAGCTCATGTATTGCAGGATCATGTAATGAGGATGATTAGGATGTCAGTTCACCAATGGATGTTTGTCACGTGTCTTACCACGACGAAGACCTGGGCCCGAGATCGTCATCGCTTGCGCTATTATGTTGATATATGTATAAATGATCTATAAATGCATGTTGATTGTGAATATATGTTGCGAAAGAAATACAATTGTAGTTGGTGCTCTTGATTTAAATGGATGTTGTTATACATATATGTTATAGAACAGTTGGCGATCAGTTATATTTTATTATTTAAATCGTTGTTTGAGTTATTGGATAGTCCAAAATACAGGGAAATCATGCCGCAATTTTTGTGTTAGCAAAAATGAACATTTTCTATTAATGATATCCCCCTATATTAAATTGTTCCTTATGATATATGTTTAACAGTCCCTCAAACTCTATTTTTAATTATGATATTATATACAGTATAGTTAATATGTAAGAAAGGTTGTTACAAATACCGATCCCACGAGTAAAATACATAAAAAAGGGGAAATAATTGTGTTTAATAAGAAGAAAATGGAGGTCAATAATTTTGAAATACTAATGCATTAGATCATTTGGCCATGCAATTTTACTATCTCGTAAAATTATCTAGTCATTTTTCCATGCACCACAAAGCATCTTCATCATACCAATAAATACATAAATTTTAACGATATGAGATTTATAGCCGCCCATAAACCCACGACACCAGCGAAATCAGAGCCACCCGGTCTTCAGATTTGTCCCACTAGGCGAATGAATAAAAAGGAGAAGATTAGGAATGATACGAGACAAACAATGGGAAACTTCATCACCAAAAAAGGAAGTACGAAAATGTTGGGGGTTGTAGACGACTCACAACATTTTGAACATACTTGAGAATTGAAGTTTCCGAGCTTTCGCCCATGGCTTTTGATTTTACACCAAGGCGATCATGTCCTTGTATGAAAAATTACAGAGAACTTTCAAAACAACGCTGAAACAGAAATCTATAACGATGAAAATTATATATAAGGAACGTGACATGCATCAGCTTAATGTCTTTCTCTTGCACTTGCTCGCTACAATGTGACAATAAATATTAATGTGCTTCGTCCGTTCATGAAAAACTGGATTTGAGCCAATGTGTATAGCAGCTTGGCTGTCACAAAACAGCACTGGTGCCTCATCACTTTCAACCGCCAGATCTTTGAGTAAGGTTCTGATCCACAAGACCTCACAGGTTGCTGTTGCCATAAACCTGTATTTCGCTTCTGCAGATGATGTCGAGATAGTTTGCTGCTTCTTCGATCGCCAAGATATCATAGACTATCCGAGGAACACACAAAAACCCGTGACTGACCTTCGCGTGTCCAGACATGGCCCAATCAACATCCGAAAAGAACTTAAGTTTCAAATCAAATACATTCCTGTATAGCAGGCCCTGTCCAATTGTCCATGTTACATACTTCAAAACATTCAACGCTTCTTCCATATGAGATGTGTGTGGTTTAGTAACGTACTGACTCAACTTGTTCATAGCATAAGTCAAGTCAGGGCGAGTAATACTGAGATATATCAAACGACCAACTAACATCCTATACGTTGTGGGATTAGAAATCAACTCCCCGTCATCAAGGGAAAGCTTGGTGTTAACATCCGTAGGTGTGGATCTCAGTTTACATCATAGGAGCCCCGCTTCTGTGAGTAGTTTGATAGCATAGTTCTGTTGGCAAATGGAGATGCCACATTGCGATCTAGCTATTTCTATACCCAAAAAATACTTCAACTCTCCCAAATCTTTCAGCCGAAACTTGTTGTCAAGATATTTCTTCAATTCTTTTGCTTCTTTCTCGCTATTAGTGGCAATAACAATATCATCAACATAAACCAATATAGAAACGAAAGCACTTCTTTTTGTCCTGAGAAACATTGAATTATCAACACGAGATTGCAGGAAACCAATGTCCAATAATGCAACAGAACATTTAGCAAACCACTGGCGAGACGCTTGTTTTAAACCATATATCGACTTGTGGAGTTTGCAAACAACATTTGATGGTATATTCTCCACATCTCTGCAATACCCTTGGGGCAGAGACATGTAGACTTCTTCTGAGAGATCACCGTGGAGGAAAGCATTATTAACATTCAGTTGGATTAAGCACCAACCTCGTGCAACGGCTAAAGCCAACAAGACTTTGACAGTCACAAGTTTGGCCACCGGAGAAAAGGTTTCAGGTAATCAATGCCTTCCTGTTTTGTGTACCCTTTAGCCACTAAACGTGCCTTGTATCGTTGCAGGGAATGTTGGCAGAAAACTTGGCTTTATATACCCAACAACAGCCAATAACAGATTTGCCGTGAGGCAAGGGGACAATTGACCAAGTGTGATTGGCTTCTAAGGCACTGCGTTCATCAGCCATTGCTTGTCTCCACTCAAGAAGAACAACAGCCTGAGAATAGTGTTCTAGTTCAATAACGGAGGATATATTGTTGACAAGAGCAGAAAATTAAAAGGAAAGTCTATTGGAGCTTAGACAGGTAGACAAATGGTGTGTTGTTGGGCAGAGTGGAGGTGATAATAAAACAGTGATAGTCGCGGATATGATATGGGGTATGAACGATACGATTGGATCTATTGTGCTTTTGAAAGTTATTGGGAATGATTTGTGGAGAGTCATGAAGTGGTATGGCAGTATTAGAAAAAATATCAGAAGAAGCATGAGAGGATGGACTCTCTTTGAAAGGAAAGGAATGTTCATGGAAGATGACATCCCGTGAAATGAACAACTAATTAGTCTCTATATTCAACAATTTATATCCTTTGTAGCCCGGTGGGTAACCCATGAATACAGATTTGATTGCCCGAGAAGAGAATTTTCCTCGAGCAGAAACATAGTTGAAGCAAAACAAAAACGGCCAAAAACTTTTAAATGTGAATAAGATGGTTGTTTAAGGTGTAACAATTCAAAGGGCGACTTATTCGCAAGTAAGACTGAAGGCATACGGTTGATCAAATAAACAGCGATAAGTATACAATCAGTCCAATAGACCAGTTTGATTGTAAAAGGAGTGCTCAAGCCACATTTAGAATATGCTGATGCTTTCGCTCAACAACAGAGTTCTGTTGTGGTCTTTCGACGTAAGAATGAAAATGAACAATTTCCTTTTGATGGAAGAAATATGTGAAATTTAGTTATGAGTTGTCACTCAGAACCCCCTTAATGTTGACACCAAATTGAGTACATATCATTTGATAAAAGAATGGAAAAATGGTTTGGACATCAGACTTAGCTTTCATCATGTATGTCCAAGTAAAACAAGAATGATCATCCATTATGGTCAAGAAGTATTTATGTCCTTCAACAGAAATTGGGCTAAAAGGACCCCAAATATCAATATGTAAAAGCTGGAAAGACACATTACACATACTGTTTTGAGAAATAAAAGGCAACAGTTTTTGTTTTGATAATTGGAAAATAGAACAAGGCACATGACTTTGCTTTACAGAAGAAGAACCTAGATATCTATGTAAGGTAGAAAACTCAACAAATGATGGTGTCTCATGCGAAAATTCCATAAATGTGAAAGATCTACAAAGGTATTACAAACGATCGGCGAAGATACATTCCCAAACTTGCTCAGCACATATAGATTTCCAACGCGCTTACCCAACACAATCATCTTGGCTTGGTTGATACATATAAGAAAAGAGCACACTGAACATGAAAGAGACTTAGTAAGAGCAGTAATGGAAAGTAAATTGAATTTAAACTGTGGTACATATAAGACGTCGTTAAGAACAAGGTTACTCGCCAATTGAATAGAACCAACATGGGTAACACTTGCTGAAAAATTATTTGGAAGAATCACTTTGGAATTGATTTGCCAAAATGTGGTAAAAAGAGACATGGAACAACATATGTGGTGTGTAGCTCCTGTATCCATTACCCAATCCAGGCGCCGAATGGCAGGGAAAGTATCGAACAGAGAAAAAAATACCATTGAAGCAAGAGACCGATGACTCTTGCTGTTGTCGTTCCAAAGTGGAGTTACTCATTGTCTGGATCTTGGAGCTCAAAAGTTCAATAAGCTGGTTATGCTGACCATGAGTGAGAGAATCAACAGAGGTATTCGAATCAAGATCTGGAGAGGCACAAGTTTGGCATGCTTGGACCTTTCCGAAAGGCGTCTTCAGTCCAAACTTGGGATGTCGATGAGGGAAACCATGCAACTTGTAACATTTATCTACTGTATGATTAGTGTAGTTGCAATAAGAGCAAACTTTATAACTTTTGCCTTTGGAACTAATGAACTTCATGGCAGTTCCCACAACAGTGGATGCATTCGAGACAAATAAAGCATCAATGTGCAATTTGGCAGTACCATATGTGATGGAACTTTGTCTCTCCTCCTGAGCCACGAGAGAAAATACCTTGGCAATGCGAGGGAGAGGGTCAACCAACAAGATTTTTGTGCGCACTTGTGCATAGGAGTCATTTAGACCCATTAGAAACTGCATAACACATTCCTGGCTATGTTCACCCAATCTTTCATCAGTCCACAGTTGCAGACAAAGGCAAGTTGATAATCTCTCAGTTCATCCAAAAGTGTTCGTAACTTTGTGTAGTAGGAACTAACACTCAGAGATCCTTGACTGAAAGCACTGAGTAACTTCTTAATTTGATAAATCCTTGGTGCATTGCTCTGTTGGAACCAATCACATAGGTCAATCCAAACCTCATGACAGGTCGGCATATATATGAGACTATCATCAATTTCACGAGCAACCGCATTCAAAATCCATGAAGTTACCATACTATTACATCGAACCCAAGCACAGTACAAAAGATCATTTGGTGAGGGACGAGCCACAGTGTTATCCACAAAGCCATGCTTATTTCTGGCAGTTAAGGCCATGGCCATAGTTCTGCTCCAAGTATTGTAATTCGAACCAGAAAGTGGATGAGATACAACGATAAGACCTGGATGATCGCCATTTTGCAGGAAGTATGGATTGCTCGAATCCTAGGCAAAGATGCGATTCGCGGAAGCATGATTCTGATTGTTGTTAACCGCTTGACCACCGCCTTTCACCATCTTCAAAAATCGAGAGGTTGAGCTGATGATTTGAAATCGAAGCGAATATAAATCAGAATTTTAACCCTCTGATACCATATTAGAAGAACAAATTCATCGATGGAAAAAACAAAAAACGCAGAACTCAAGATGCGGAAAAACCTGAATACAAAATATACGTACATTACTATTTTGACTAACTGAACCTTGCTATTTATACTAGACAATACATTGACTATATGTGTGTTGATTGTAGTTACACATAAGCTACACGTAAGCACAAACCCCACATAAGCACAACCTCTATTCTAACACAAGCCAAGAGAATCCTCAAAACCAAACAGTCACACATTATAGTGGCTTTCCAATATATATTCCCATCAAATCTACATTCTCTCACATTCATTTTCCTAATTACCTTTATCACAAGGATTATACCCTCTGCAACTAAGCAAATCATAACAACTGATTTTCGGGATTGACATTTGTATATTCGGGAAGCAAGGAACTAACTGTAACAACTAACGGACACTTCGAGAATTCAAAACGTTAAACTTACTTTGTCCTATACAAGTTACCAAGTAAATCACCTAAACTGTCCCGATGGTAGCCTTTTACTAGATAGCCCTCCGCTCAGTCGATTCTCACAGCACCAATGGAAGGATAGAAGAAAAATAGGTGAGTTCAAACCACAAAGACTGGCTCCCAAAAGACTATCCTCCAAGATAGGAGAGGCCCTCAAGCACGTTAACCACACCATTATATTCTTGTCTTGGAAATGGGACACGTTAGAAAACCTCTGTTTCCACAAACCCAAACTACTTGTCAAAGTCCTAATCTACGGCAAGCACTAAATTAACTTTTTCATCGCAAATAGCATCAAGAAAATATCCCAACAAGGAATTGCCATAGTCCACAATTTCCAAATATGGAATCCGAGTTTCATCATATGATGCATACATTAATGAATGCTACTTTTTAAAACATAATTCAACATTTTCTTGCACTCTACTTAGACTGCACACAGTAAGAAAAACTTGATAAAGAAATGTAAAATTAAAATAACTTTATCAAATAATGGTGCTCCTTCCGCAATAACACCCAATACCTTTCAGCTAAATATCTAAACATTGCCACATTTTCTAAAATGCGGTCCGATTTTCAGCTCAACTCTGACATGGTTTTGTAGGTGTTTTTTGCAGTTTCCACATATACTCTCTTTTCAAGCAAGTATAAAGTTCTACATAATTGAAGCTTAAAATTTTGAAATGGGTAAATGGTTTGTCTACCTTAGTGGAAGGCATTGCCAATTTATGAGGAGTCCCGATCAGGGATTTACTTGTCTTCCATTCACCAACTTCAATGGTGGGAGTGGTAGTCTTGCTGTTATTGATGCCATCTAATCTTATCAAATTCAACCAGAAAATGAGTTTCGAACCACGAAAAAAGGAATTTCAAGCTGATTAATGAAGAAAGTGTTGGATCTCGGTTTTCTCGTGCCCAAAACGCATCGCAAATTTTAAAATTTTATTTTATTTTGACAATCAAAATATTTGTTTAAGCGCTCGTATGATTTTATAATTAAACATTCATAGGGAGTTTAAACTTTTATACCTTTGGTGAAAGATTCACATTTGGCTTCAACTACGCCGGTATATGCGAACGTAGCTCTTGTTATAAATCATACGTACGTTCTTCAAATATACTTTCTTCAATCTCTTAATCCGGTCCACGACTGGATGATTTGTTCCTCTACCAAATAGCACTAGAATATTTTGAAGAAATTTTAACGTTGGAGATTAAAAATCGAGATACGGCACAACCAAAAAACCTTTTGATGGAGGCCGAAATTTGAGAGGAAATATGGAGAGGTATTTTCGAAATTCTTGTGTCATGGAGGCTAATGTTTTCTAAAAAAAATTATGAGGATTAATTATTAACCCCAAACATAATACTCATATATATAAGATTAAGGCCCATTAATTAAATCAAACACTTAATGTACTTAATCAGTTAATTACTCTAGTCCAACTAGTTTAATTCATTAATTAATCTTTTAAAGTCCAATAAGATATTAATAATTTGTATGTTGTCTTATACTCCTACAAGCCCATAATACATACACACATTACATTTAATTTAAATCATTTATAAATTCAATATTTGAATTTAATATTTAAATTATAAATTCAACTTCTTGAATTTATCACCTCCAAAATTTAATATTTAATAAACTCAACTTTTGAGTTTAATAAATTAAATTCTTAAATTTTATAAATTCAACTCCTTGAATTTATTCTCTCCAAAATTAAACTCCTTGAATTTATTTTTCTCAAAATTTAATTATCATAAATTCAACTCCTTGAATTTACTATATCATAATATAATTTCAACTTCTTGAATTTGTTCTCTAAACGGGAACAAATGATCCAGTGCTTGTGTGACCCTCAATGGTTCAGGTATACAGCTAGCCGTGGGTTCACAACACCTTGTGATTCAGGACATAATTCTTTATTCGGGCTTACCTTAATTTGCCCCATTCTATGTATTAATAATTGATCATGAGAATGTCAGAAATCATATTTCTGATTAAACCCATCGAATCATGGTAAGAGCGTATAGTTGCATCGCCTCATGATTCCCTAGGTATCACTGATAGTGTCTGCAAGAACCAATCAATTATGATTAACGTATAGTACGGTCCCTTCAACTCATATATCCCCATCGAATCTGCAACAATTGGTTCATCGAGGGTTGCATAATAATTTGATGACTATGTGACAATTATAAATAGTGGCATCGCGTGTGCTATTGGAGAACACCTTCTCCAACTCATATATCCCCATCGAATCTGCAACAATTGGTTCATCGAGAGTCGCATAATAATTTGATGACTATGTGACACATATAAATAGTGGCATCGCGTGTGCTATTGGAGAACACCTTCTCCAATGTACATCTCATACTCTAGCCAGATATTCAACGCATTACTATTTCATCAGATGACATAGGATATCCACAACCATTGGTGACCGGTGAATCCCCAACTACAATGCACTGGCTCCTATATGTGTCGCAACTGTACCCAATCTCGTCACCTGATGACTCTCCTGGAGCCTGTAAACGAGTCAAAGCACAATCCTAGCATATAGGGCCTCAGTGTTGTCCCGGGTCGTAAGGACTAATGGTGTACAATCATAACCACAGACTTATCCTCTCGATGAATGATAACCACTTGGAAAGTTCGAGGGAGGGTTGTTCGGTATAATCATCATATGACTACCATCTGCATGTTTGGACATTTCTATGCCCTTACCAAGAAACGCGGTACACAACATCACAGATGCTAGTCTCGAGCTCAAGCGACCTTTATCCATGTTTTAGTCAGCTGAATCGGCTAGGAACGAATTTAGATCATATAGTGTTTACAAATGAGTTTCAATATAGAATTACGATTCATTTGTATTAAAGTATAATCAAGGTCTTTATCTATGTTGTTCACATGAGTGTACATATAAAGAAATAACAAACCATAAAATAATGAATTATATTAAAACAAAGATTGTTTATTAAAACTTAGTCAATAAAATCCCTAGTCAACAGTTGGCTTACAAAACATCTACTTTAACTTACCTTCAAAGTCACCTTGCCCGGGACCAGAAGTCTGAAGTTTCAAGAGAGATTCTTGGTGTGCTTTGGTCTATTATCACACACATTTTCTTTTCCTTTGTTTTTTCAATTGTTCCATGTTTAATCATTTGGACTAGTACACATAACTGGATCAGGCCCAAATTTCTAGGCCAATTGAAAATATTCTCTATGCTCTGTCCGTGTGGCGGAGTTATTTCATACAAAATTCATTACAGTGAAAAATCAATAAAAAAGGTTTTCAATATCAAATTTTAACTATGTTTACATAATTTTTTTGAAAACATATGGTTCCCATGGAAGGATTTAAATTCACGTAAAGAATAATTCAATTTTTGTAAAACTTAAGGTTGCAATAGATTTGAAATTAATAATTTGAAACCCTTAATAACAAATTTGAAGTCTACTTGTTTATTAACTAATACAATTGATCTCAAATTATCTCAAAAGAGATTCATTTAAAATTCTCACTCAAATCATATTCTTAAGACCAAATCGCGGTTGAGGTTGAATTTAGATGAATGTATTTGAAGTTAAAGATTTCAATTCAAATTGTTTTTGTTTGCCAAAATTCATTGGACAATGTATTTCTAATATGAACCAGTTTTTTAGTGTTTAGGATGCATTTCAATACCGGATTATTTCAACTCATCTTTTCATATATCTTTCAAATCCAAATCTAAATCCAAATCCTCCACTCCAAACGCAACTTAAATTAATCGTGCAACAATGCTACAACGTAAATAATGAAGAATGCCAAGATTTTGCATTTACTAATACCAAATTATGAATTTCAAAGAAAAAAAAAACTAAAATCTCAAAGGGGATAGGCTTATCCAACTCTAGCATACGTGGCACAATCGAATAGGATCTCATATCCTTCCATAGAATAGAAAAATCCACGTGGCAGACCAATATCCAATCAAAAAGATCAAAGAAACTCCACTCAGCCAAATAAAAAATCAAATTAGTTTATTTCAGTTCATTACTTGAACACACATCTCGCAATGGCATCTCTTGCAACCTTTGGCGCCGCCGTCGCCACCGTCAACGGTCTCTCTGGAAGCTCCATTGCCGGAACCAGGCTTAATGTTAAACAACCTCGTGTCGCCTTCCGGCCAACAAACTCCCGGTAACACGGCAACCTCTCAATCAAATTTTATGTGCTTATAAATTATATATTTGTGTAATTTACTAAAAAAATTATTGGGATGTTAATATTTTATACGACAGCATTTTTTGATGTACCACATTTAATATATGCATTTATAGAATATACATTATAAAATTTAAAATAACTCAGATCAAATCATTTATAGTACATTATAAAATTTAAAATAACTCAGATCAAATCATTTATACTATAAATGATTTGATCTGAGTTATTTTAAATTTTATAATGTATATTAAAGTTGGAAAAAATGTATTAAAAAAAATTTAAAAATCGTGCAGGGCTGGTGCTGTGGTGGCCAAGTATGGTGAAAAGAGTGTGTACTTTGATTTGGATGATATCGCTAACACCACTGGCCAATGGGACGTATACGGTTCCGATGGACCTTCACCATACAACCCCTTCCAGGTATTTTTAAATAATAATAATAATAATAATATATATATATATATATATATAAGATTTTGTTGATTTAAATATTTTTAAATTGATTAGTTAGAGAAAAAATGGAAAACTAAAAGTAAAAAAATATCAAGAATAGTATAGATTGTTTGATCCATATCTGTGTGCACCTATCATTTACTTTTTGGGATGGATACATACGAACTTATTATATATTAGGGTTGATTATATACATTTTCGAGATTGCTGAAAATCTCCTAATTATTTAACTCTTCGTGTTTTCAATTCTTAAACATGCATATCGTTGAAAATACGAATGAATAACGTGTGTATGCTCAAAATTTGAGAAAACAAAAAGTTAATGGATCAATTTTTAATCTCAGAGATTTCAAATATATATATTACATTCGACTTCAAACTAATATAAAATATGGTTTAAATAAGACACGGCTCATGTGGTGCAATCCTGTAACATTGTTGGAGAAGTCACGGTTCAAACCTGGTGCGAATTCTGAAGGTTAATTATGGTTTTGAGTTCTAAATTCGGCTTGAAATATTGAAATTGAATGTTAGGTAATACTTGTTTATAAATTATCAAAATTATTAATTTCAGAGCAAGTTCTTTGAGACATTTGCTGCTCCTTTCACCAAGAGAGGTCTGTTGCTCAAATTCTTGATTTTGGTCGGAGGCGCCACACTTGCTTATGTCAGCTCCCATGCCACCGGAGACATTCTGCCCATCGCCAACGGCCCTAAACTACCACCCGCACCCGGGCCTCGTGGGAGAATTTAATGTTGTCTTAGTTCTTCGACTCTTTTTAATCGATCATGTATCATTTCAACAATCTTTTGCAAGTATGTCCAACCTACTTATAATCATACTATTTGTCACCAAAACTTTGATTTCATGTTTATTCGACTCATGCATGTTGTGGAACAAAATGGAGGCGACAAAAAAGTTTATATTAATCGTGACTGAGGAAAATAATATTTAATCAACTTTATCTCGAATTGAAATAAAAATCAACCTACTTGATATTTAAAATTGATCTAGATCAAGTCGGGTTTGGGCGATGAATAGAATTTATCTATTTATTTTATTATCATTATTATTAAATAGAAGATCAAAAGAAGGTAATGGAAAATGTGTTAATCACACGATAAATAAACTTGTTTAAATGTTTACAAAAAAATTTGAGGAGATAAATTTTTTTGAAAAATATTTTTAAACCGATTGTTGAGTAACCAGAGTCACCACTCTCTGGACCAGCCGCAGCCGCTTACTTGGATAAGAAAAACATCTTCGTGTTCCCCAATCCCTTGTTGGTAGAGCAAATGGGAGCAAACAAAGGGGAACGGTTGTTAGAGTAGGTGTCCAGTAAGCCAACTTGTGGCTCCGGTTTTATTGACTATGATGTAAAATAATCTTTATTTTAATAATATTTTATAATTTTATTCGATTATGGCATTATACTTTATTTGTATACCCATGCAAGCTGCATAGATAAATTTTTTGAATATACAAAACGTACTATGAGGTCTACATCACAATGTAAGATCATGAAACTCATTAGGAATTGTACTGTATATTCTAAATAGGTTTCTACTCGGATAAGCCGCCTAAAACAAGAATAAAGGTCGCTCGAGCTCGAGACGAGCGTATGTGACGTAAACATCATATTTCATTGGTAAGGGCATGGAGATATTCATTCACACAGATTGATGATCATATGGTTATACACTGAACAACCCTCCCTCGGACTGTCCAGGTGGTATTCACTTATCAGTGGAATAGTCCACAGTTATGGTTGTACATCATTATTCCTTTGACCCGGGACAATGTAGAGGATATACGTACTAGCATGCACTTTTATCCGTTTACCGACTCCATCGAGTGTCATCAGGTGACGAGGTTGGGTGTAGTCTCGAAATACGTATGATCAAATGCATTGTAGTCGGGGATTCACCGTTCGCCTATAGGTGAAGATATCCTATGTGATCTGATGAGTAAATAGTGCAAGGAGTCTCTGGCCAGAGCAAGAAATGTGCTTTAGAGAAATGTGATTTCCTAGTTGACATACCACGCCACTATTAGTACTCAAAGATAAATCGCATCATTATCGAATTCATGTGCAACTCTCGATATACCAATGATTGCAAATTCGATCAGGATATATATGTTAAAGGGAACTGTACTGTAAGCTAACCATGACTAAAGGTTCTTGCAAGCACTATCAGTGATACCTAGAGGATCATTGGGAAATGATACTAGACGCTCTTACCATGATCCGATGGGTGCAATCAGAAATGAGTTCTGAAATTCTTGATCAAGGTGTTGATGAAAAGAATGAGACTAACTAGAGTAAGTCCGAATAAGAATAAATGTTATTTTGAATCACATGGTGATGAGAACTCACAGTTAGCTATATCTCTGAACCATTGAGGGTCACACAAGTATCAGATTTTGTATTCTCGTTGAGAAAGTCAAAGTTCAATGAGTTGAAATTTGACGATTATAGTTTGATGGAGATCAAACAGGACGCTTATAAAGGAGTTTATGAGCTGATTCCATAGAATGGAAGAAATGGAATTAAGGAAGGAGAGTGTAACTGCCTGTTTTGTGAAGGAGTTCACTAAAACTGTCAGCTGCCCAATATGATAAATGAAAATTTTGATCTTAGAAATTTTTATTTTTCATTATATGAACAAGATTTGTATCCTTGACACATCGGCTCTCTCGTATCGTCAATCAGGGTTATAATGAGTACGCAATCATTTATTTAGTGAATTGAAAATTTACGATTAAATGATTGTACTAGTAGTAGTGACTACTAACATGTATAAATTCCCTTATATGTTCTAGAAGAGTTTATAATTTAATTAACATATGAGTTAATTAGATAAATTAAATAATGATTATTTAATTTAATATATATATTTTATATGATGATATAAAATATGTATATATATGATATTAATATATCATGTATTATTAAAAGTTGATAAATATATTATATATTAATAATATGAGAATTTAAATATAATGAAATATCCTTCCCAATTGCAATCTCAACTCTCGGCCACCAAAAAAGGAATTGGAAGAAAATTTGGCAAAAAAGAGCAAATTAAATTTTCTTAATTATGTATTAACAATCCATAATATTGATTAGGACACAATAAACACAAAGATTTAAAAAAAATCTTCCCATCTTTTAATTAAAAAACTCACGCCACCTCGTTAAATATCAAGGAAAATTTCGGCCATCTTTATGTCTTCCAGCGCCCTCCGCTTCGTCTCCGGATTTTGAAAATTTGGAGGCAACATTCTCAACACATAAATCGTTTGGATTTTCTAGTGTAAACCAAGCGTGTAAGACAGTACTCGATCATGGACCTAATTAGGCGATCAAAGGAAAATAGTCGTTCGTAAGAATATACAAGAAGGGCTATATCCACCTAAACATCGGAATATTTAGGAGTCTAGCGTTGAGAACGCAAATGTATAATTCTAAATGTCCTATGAATGTTTTGAACACACTACGCCCAAGCAAAAATTTTTAAACTTCCGTTGTGTCTTAGGTGCGAGAATATGATGTCCCAACAGTGGTTTCAGAGCCATATTATTCTCAATCGTGTGTTTTAATTAAATTTTTAGTTTCCAATAACTAGATTTTTTTAAAAAAAAAATTTAAAAAAAATTGGTCAGCCCGGAAAAGAGAATTGCAGGCGTGCCCACAGCGCGCGCCCGACGCCAGCTCTCAATCGGATCGGGCAGCGGGTGGGCGGGCGCCCGGAAACGTTTTGGGCACCGTCCTGGGTCATGGGCTTCAATTGTTCAGGCCTAGGTGGCGATTTATTGATTTTTAACATTATTTGGTTAAATTGATATTTTATGAAAATACAGACGATTTTACCATTATAATAATTTTGATAAAATTAATTTCTTACAAAATAAATAATTGAAATGTGTTTTTTATTATTTATGGTAAAAGGTGTTTTACAAGAAAATTAATTATTTGAAATTAAAAAAAAATTGTTTATTTAATTTGATAATTTTTGCGGTTAGTGCTAATTTACGAGATACACGATTTATTCATAATATATGATATTATCGGATTTGTATGATATATGATATTATATGGTAAAATAATGATCGAGAGCTATGAACAATGTGCTAGGTGTATGTTAGGATATTTTACGTGTTGTAATTTTTGATTATTTGATAATTAAAAGTGAACTCGATTTATAGTTCGTTCCCACCCCCTAAATTTGTATTCCAATGTGCCATGGATATTTAATGCAAATATTAGAATTAGTGAGAGATCAAGATTTGAAGACTGTGGACCCGATCCTCAGAAGGAGTTTTGAAGATCGAAGACATATAAAATAAAGGAAGCTTATATAAAATTGCATTTGCATCCCTGCATTTACCTAGGTTATGGACATGGATCCGTATGTGGCTCGTACGGATCAATTAGCTCTCGATTATCGATCATCTTTATTATTTATGATGTATGTGTATATTATAAATAATCCGTATGTGCGTTATTATTAATATAATAACAAGAGTTGCATGAATCCAGCAATCATACAAACAATCATGACACGAGTTTTAAAATTAATGATGAAACAAATTTTTAAAATTAAAATCTCTCATTTTGGATGAGTTCCAAAATTTAAATCAGGCCCATTAAAAGGATAATTAAAGGAAAGTTTAATAATTCCTTGCCTTCCATCAACAGTGGTTGCATGATGAATGCTACCCGCGGTTAGTGTCTGGCTCATATCATTGGGGAGGCCTGGACGCCGGAAAGCTGTGACTTCTATTGACATATTTGATGTGAACTACGTGGAACTCCCATGACTTCGGCTCATTATTGGGGGATCTCATGGCGATTGTCCACTAAAGTTCAACATTGATGGGCTGGGTTGGACACGTGAAGAGAAAGGGGATCATATTATTGGACCCTCCTCAAACGTGAGGAAAAATTACGTAAGGGTGGCAAGAAGTTGCAATTGGCTCTACATTTTGAAAATTATGATTGACTGATATTATTCGGGATATGATTTCGCATTTGGGCCTTGCGTACTCACTAAGAAAATTGGATTTTTCGTTTTTCATCAGGAGGTGGTGAAAATATCAAAATAGAGGGAGACAATACGTAAAAACAAAAGTCTATATTTTACGTCTTACAAAATATTTTAAAATAGTCAGTAAATTTTATTCTATTTCTACATTAGTATATTTATGATTTTGACACGTAATCCATTTCAATTATTAGAACAAGCTAACCGATCACTATTTTTCAAGTTTGGTTGGGAAAATTGTTATGAATTCAGATAAAATATCATGTACACTAATGTCAGTCTTGCTGAACTGACAAAGCATGCAAGATGGTGGGACCATAGTATGCAAGCAAAAGTGTAATTACTCGCTTCTGGGTCAAATGAACTGTAGAGACAGTTTGAGAAAATATTGAATATTGCTGACATTCGAATACACATGCAAGAGTCGCATAGTGCATGAAACTCGCACAATGATGCACACCACTTTCAAGGAACACATGACTGCACGCATGCAAGATGTGGCTCTCGCCCACGAGCATGGTGTAAGTATTATTGGGTTTGTTGAGAAGGTGATGGGCCTGAATTTGACAAAGCCTGATAAATCAGAACATGTTTGCTTCACTGTAAGAAGTCTGGACATAAGAAATTATCTGGGATAGAAAAGTTTTGGCAATGATAAGTGAATGTCCACGTAAATACGATTTCAACAACAACCAAAAGAAAATAAGATAGTCTAAACCAAGCACATTTGTGGCAAGTTAGGCTATGACATATTTCCCAAAGAATGATACACAAGCTAGTGGGAGATGGCATATTTGACTCGTCAGACAAAAACTTTCTAGAGACATGTGATTCCGGTTTAAAAGAAAAAATGACCAAGGACCCTTTCTTTGGGAAAAAAAATCTTAGGTGCGAGAATATGATGTCCCAACAGTGGTTTTAGAGCCATGTTATTCTCAATCGTGTGTTTTAATTAAGTTGTTATTTTCCAATAACCCAATTTTTTTTTAAAAAACTTTAAAAAAAATCGGTCTTCCCGGAACATAGCATCGCAGGGGTGCCCACAGCGCGCGCCCGGCGCCGCACTGTGAGCAACGCATCCGCCAGCTCTAGATTGTAGTGGGCAACGGGCGGGCGGGCGGTGCGGGCAGGTGCCTGGGAACGTCTCGTGCACCGCGCTGAGTCGTGGGCTTGAATTGTTTGGGCCTGAGGGCGATTTACTGATTTTTAACATTTTTGGGTTAAATTGATATTTTATGAAAAATACAGACGATTTTACCCTTATAATAATTTAGATAAAATTAATTTCTTACAAAATAAATAACTGAAATGTGATTTTTATTATTTATCGTAAAAGGTGTTTTACAAGAAAATTAATTATTTGAAATAAAATAAAAGTGTTTATTTAATTTGATAATTTTTGCGGTTAGTGATAATTTACGAGATACACGATTTATTCATAATATGTGATATTATCGGATTTATATAATATATGATATTATATGGTAAAAGAATGATCGAGAGCTATGAGCAATGTGCTAGGCGTATGTTATGATATTTTACGTGTTGTAATTTTTGATTATTTGATAATTAAAAGTGGACCCGATTTATGGTCCGTTTCAACCCCTAAATTTGTATCTCAATGTGCCATGGATATTTAATGTAAATATTAGAATTAATGAGAGATCAAGATTTGAAGACTGTGGACCCGATCCGCAGAAGGAGTTTTGAAGATCGAAGACATAAAATATTGGAAGCTTATGTAAAATTACATTTGCATCCCTGCATTTACTTAGGTTATGGATATGGATCCGTACGTGGCCCGTACGGATCAATTAGCTCTCGATTATCAATCATATTTATTATTTATGATGTTTGTGATATATTATAAATAATCCGTATGTGCGTTATTATTAATATAATAACAAGAGTTGCATGAATACGGCAATCATACAAACAATCATGACACGAGTTTTAAATTAATGATGAGACAAATTTTTAAAATTAAAATATCTCATTTTGGATGAGATCCAAATTTAAATCAAGCCCATTAAAATGATAATTAAAGGAAAGTTTAATAATTCATTGCCTTCCATTAACGGTGGTTGCATGATGAACTTTACTCGCAGTCAGTATCTGGCTCATATTATTGGGGAGGCCTGGACGCCAGAAAGCTGTGACTTCAACTGATATATTTGATGCGAACTATGTGGAACTCTTATGACTTCGGCTCTTATTATTGGGGGATCTCATGGCGACCGTCCTCTAAAGTTCAACATTGATGGGCCGGGCTGGACACGTGAAGAGAAAGGGGATCATATTATCGGACCCTCCTCAAACGTGAGGAAAAATTACGTAAGGGTTGCAAGGAGTTGCAATTGGGTTCTACATTTTGGAAATTATGATTGGCTGATATTATTCGGGATCATGATTTCGAAAATGGGCCTTGTGTACTGACTAAGAAAATCTGATTTCCCGTTTTTCATTAGAGGATGGTGAAAATATCAAAATAGAAGTAGACGATTCGTAAAAACAAAAGTCTATATTTTACGTCTTACAAAATATTTTAAAATAGTCAGTAAATTTTATTATATTTCCAAATCAGTATATTTATGATTTCGTCACGTAATCCATTTCAATTATTAGAACAAGCTAACAGAACACTATTTTTCAAGATTGGTCGAGAAAATTGTTCTAAATTCGGAGAAAATATCATACACACTAATGTCATTCTTGCTGAACTGACAAAGCATGCAAGATGGTGGGACCATAGTATGCAAGCAAAAGTGTAATACACTCGCTTCTGGGTCAAATGAACTGTACAGACAGTTTGAGAAAATATTGAATGTTGCTGACATTCGAATACACATGCAAGAGTTGCATAGTGCATGAAACTCGCACAATGATGCACACCACTTTAAAGTAACACATGACTGCACGCCTGCAATATGGGGCTCTCGCCCATGAGCATGGTGTAAGTATTATTGGGTCTGTTGAGAAGGTGATGTGCCTGAAATTTGACAAAGCCCGATAAATCTAAACATGTTTGCTTCACTGTAAGAAGTCTGGAAATAAGAAATTATCTTGGCCAAAAATGTTTTTGCAATGATAAGTGAATGTAAAAGTAAACATGATTTCAACAACACCAAAAAGAAAATAAGATAGTCTAAACCAAGAACATTTGTGGCACGTTAGGCTATGACATATTTCCCAAAGAAGGATGCACAAGCTAGTGGGAGAGGGCATGTTTGACTCGTCAGACATAAACTCTCTAGAGATATGTGAGTCTGGTTTGAAAGGAAAAATGACCAAGACCTCTTTCCTAGGGAAAGTAAAACGTGTACATGATCTGTTGGATTTGATCCATACAGATGTGTGTGGCCCGCTAAGTGTTAGCACAAAATTTGGCAATTCCTACTTCATTACCTTTACCGATGACCATTCGAGATTTGGGTATGTGTATTTAATGAAATACAAGTCTGAAGCCTTTGAAAAATTCAAAGAATTCAGAGCAGAAGTAGAGAAATAGTTAGGAAAGAATATTAAAACATTACGATCAAATCGATATGGAGAATACTTGATCACAGAGTCTCAAGACTACCTTAAATGGAATGCGATTCTCTCACAGTGGACTCCGTCTGCCACACCCAAGTTGAATGGCATGTCAGAATGTCGTAATCAGACATTGATGGACATAGTCCGATCTATGATTGGATTCACTGAATTGCCGCCATCTCTTTGGGGATATGCGCTAGAAATAGCAGCAAGGTTGTTGAATCAAGTCCATACAAAGGCAATGGATAAAACCATATGAGATATGGATGGAAAGCCGCCCAAATATTCTTACCTAAGAATATGGGGATGCCTTGTTTACGTGAAACAGGCAGTGGGAGAAAAAATTGGATAGTTGAGCCAATTTGTACTATTTTGTGGGATATCCAAAGAACTCTGTTGGGTAATATTTCTATTATCCTTGTGAAACAAAGGTGTTTGTTTCAAGGAATATTACCTTCTTGGAGAAGGAGTTTCTATTAGATAGAAAAGACAGGATGATAGAACTCGATGAGATTTTAGAACCACCGACTACTCAAGTAGTAGAACCTACACCCCAACAGCTAACCAAAGAAACACAAGCTCCTAGGAGATCCGAAAGGATCTCAAGGCCGCGTAACAGGATTAGCCTGTTTCTTGAAGAGGGCCATGGTGAGCTCATTCCTGGATGCGATCCAAGAAATTTCAAGGAAGCATTTTCTGATTCCGATTCATCTAGATGACTTGAAGCCATGCAGTCCGAGATGGACTCCATGTATTAGAACCAAGGGTGGTACTTAGTAGATCCACCTGAGGGAATTGTTCCCATAGGATGCAAATAGATTTACAAGAGAAAACTTGGAGCGGATGGGAAGGTGGTGACCTTCAAAGCTAGAATAGTAGCAAAAAGATATACTCAAAGGCAATGTATTGACTATGAGGAAACCTTTTCTCTAGTAACAATGTTCAAGTCCATTAAGATACTGCTAGTCATAGCAGTATGGTATGACTATGAAATATGACAGATGGATGTGAAAACAATGTTACTTAATGGGTGTATTAAGGAAGAGATTTACATATCTCAACCTGAAGGATTCACATCAGTAGGAAGTGAACATAAAGTATTCAAACTTCATAGATCGATTTAGGGACTCAAACAAGCATCAAAGAGCTGGAACCTCAGATTTGACAACACTATCAAAGAGTTTGATTTTGCCAAAAATCTTGAGGAACCTTGTGTATACAAGAAGGTTAGTGGGAGTGCAGTGACATTCATAGCGCTTTATGTTGATGACATACTACTCATTGGGAATTACGTAGGGATGTTTCAATCAACTAAAGTATGGTTAGCTGGTAAGTTCTCCATGAAGGATATGGGTGAAACATCATATGTATTAGGAATACAGATACTGAGGAGATTCTCTGTGGAGGAGTCCAAGAGAGGATATCTCCCAATGTCTCATGGTGTTAGATATCCAAGTCTATGTGCCCTAGGACTGATGAAGAGATAGAAACCATGAGCCGCATTCTATATGCGCCTGCCATAGGCAGTATTATGTATGGTATGATATCTACTCGACTTAATATTGAATATGCATTGAGTGTTACTTGATATTGCATATGCACTGAGTTTGAAGCAGATATTAAGCGAATCTCGAACCACTGCATTGGAAAGCAGTGAAGGACATTCTTAAGTACTTGAGAAGAACTAAGAATTTGTTCTTGGTATACGGGAGTGGAGAACTAAAAATTGGAAGGCTACACTGATTCTAGCTTCCAATCAGATGTGGATGATTCAAAATCGACCTCTAGATTTGTATTCAAACTCAATGGTGGTGCTGTCTCTTGGAAGAGTTCCAAGCAAGACACCACAATAGTTTCAACCACTAAGGCCGAATATTATTTCTTTCTTGAATGATTTCAATTGGGCTATCAATTATTTCTTTCTTGAATGATATCACTAAAACACTTTGGTGATTATAAAAAATTTGCAACAACTCACTTCAGCAGGACTTATATCCGTCCTATATAAACTCATAGTTAACTCAAAACATAATCGATCTAATTTGTAAGATTCTTACTATCAGTTACATGTATTTTAGAACAAAATATACTTAGCACATATTTTAGAACAAAATACACTTAACACACTTAACTCAAATCGTATGTAAGATTCTTACTATCAGTTCGGTCCGGCTTAAGTTAATACATACATTTAAATTAATAGGTTTTTGTTGACTTACCAAAACTTAATTGATTCAATAATTTCTCTTCTTTGGTGATTCACAAAATATGTGCATTGTAAAAGAACGAATTCATATATAGCTGAAAAAATGAAATAAATACAAGAAAATTATGCTAATCTGATACTGAAACAGACTATCTCATGCGATACTCTTTGTGACTACTCGAATTCTTGCTAGATTCTGATGGGTGCTTGCTAGAATCAGAAGGCCTTCTTCAATTGATCGGCCTAGGATGTTCTCGGGAGTGACTAGATGTAGAACCCGAGGAAAAATCAGATTACGTATAAGTCATGCATAATTGCTATTATTTAAATTAAAAATGATTTTTATATATATATGAAGTGTTTATTTCATTTTAAAATTTGTTAAGTCATTATTATTTATTTTAAATGCAGGAGTTTAGTTTTAATCTTTTCGGATAAATACGCGAGACCGGACCAGAGTTAGGAGATCGAAGATAAGATTAATAATAAGAAAATATTCCTAAATTTAATTTAAGACAAGGAATAATTTATTTTATTGACTAAGAATATTTTTAAGATTTATTAAATTAATTGGAGTTAAGTTATTAAATAAGTTCTTTTATGTCCAAGATTTAGTTAAAAGCCTAAATTAAAATGTGTAACCAATTGGGATAAATCAATCTAGGCCTAATATACTCAAAAAATTATAACCTAACATTTTAATAATAAATTTTTTTAAGGACTAAGCCATGCCATACAAGAAATGGTTATCCTAATTTAATTTTTTAATTCACTAAAATAAATAATGGGGGTTAAAACCTTAAGAATTAAAGTGTAATAGATTTAATCAACTATTTTCCTTGCAATTATGAGCACATTTTCGGCCACCCCATAGATCAATTCATATAAGTTTGGCAACTCTCCATTCTAGTCACTCTTTAATGGCCCTTTATGGTATATATTATTCACCTAATTTCCCTCAACCTACTAATCTAGCATACCAATCCCCTACATTTTCGTACAACAAGAAGGAAGGAAGTAATTCTAGGGTCATTCAAATTCCTCACTAGTAACTCCCATCTAAATGCCTTGCAAGACTCATTTATCACCCTTGTAACTTCCACCTTCATTACCTAGCATTTCCCCCACCCTCACCTTCGAAAATATCAGTGATAACAACAGCAAAAATCGTGTGATAGCAGCAGGAAAATAAGAAAGAAAAATATAACTCCGACTCCGCCGCGCCTTGTTCGTTGTATTGCTTTGTTTTATTCAAAACAGATTTCCAGGCATGTGCATATTGTTTCTTTTCTCTTCAATCAAGTCATATAAATATTTTTAAACCATTATATGTACATGATTCACGAAACAACACAAAATTTACAGCAACTTTGCCAAAAATCTGTGCAGGCCTTCTCGGCCTTTTTGTTATATGCTTCACGGTTTGGTTTGTTTTGTTGATTTCAGGATGTTTCTTCGGTTCCAGGCACTAAGGCTGCATCTAGGCATGAATTAGAGCATGTTAGGACATTGTTGGTTCATGGATTTAAGCCCATGCACTCAGGGTAAAGTCTTGACAGCAAACGTTCCCACCGATGCAAGTTTGAGTCACCATTTTGTGTTGTTTGGTTGACTAAGGTGAATGTTCGTATCTTGGTTGGCCCAAGGCCTGGAACCATGGTTAGAACCCTCCCTTAGCATGTCTAAGACGTGACCAAGATGACCTTTCAAGGCTTGGTTCACGGAAACATCAAAATTCTAAAACAACAATACAAGTGGCCCTCGGTTTCGTTTTTGGTTTGTGTGAGTGAACTTTCGGTTTTGAGGTGTTTGGGTGGATTGTGGTTGGCTTCTAACCATATTCATGGTTCACACAATGCCTCATCATGTCATGGTCGAGCCATGGTCGATCATATGGCCACTGAAACGACACAAGATAGTAAAACGATGCAACACATCATACTATGCAGAATTTGGTGCTCTCGGTTGGAGCTTTGGGTTGTTATAGGTGTTTGCTTGGGTTGTGGTTGGCCTAATGCTCTTAGCCATGGTTCAAGCCACACCTTAGGGTGTTGGTAAGAGACTCTGGTCAGTGGTTCAAGCCCAATGGCCATTTGTTTCGTAAATTTAAACCCACATGCGGAGCTACTGCCACTGTATTTTGACAGCCGCTATGTTTCGGTTCAGGGGCCTTGTTCGAATTCTTGGTTGGCTTTTACCCTTTGGCCTTGGACTGTATAGTACCCCAATGAGTTATGAAGGTCATGTTTTTGGCCATTTGTGAATTATTTAAGTTTAGAGGTCGTACGAGAATTTACGGTGCAATGTGCCAAAGTGACTCTCGAAAGAGCGTTTCATGATTTTTGCCTCCATTCACTATTTTTCGTGTATTACGGTTATTATGGATATTATTTCATTATGTTAGGTGTATTTTAATCATGGCTAAACGATGGTTCAATGTTGGTTCGGGTTGGTACGAAGCCATGGTTGGAAATTAGGTTGTTGGTCTCGTTTGTCTCGTTTTTGGTTCGGATATTAAGTTTTTGTCAAGTTGAGATTATTTGCATGTGTCTCATATTAGGATTAGGTCGCAGCAAGCCTGGGGACGATCCAACTCATCGGGTAAAAACAGGGTTATAATTATATTACGTGCATAAAATATAAAATATTTATTTTGAGATATATGCGATATGTCTTGTGGCCACCTCACGCTTATGGGATCTCTTCACCTGGTGACTTACGACCGGTTTACGATTATGTAGGGGTATGGACATCCAGTCCAAGGGCTGTGGTGATCTCTACAGCCCAGTATACTGTGGTTTAGTCTGATCAGACGTTCATGTTATGTTACGGGCCACTTGCGTTGAAACATTATCTCTACCAGAAAAATCTCGATATGGTATTTCATGACAGGGCTCTATCGAGAAAATCCTTTACGTACGATTTTCAGATATGCACGTATTTATATTTACCCATGACACGATTTTTACGTTACGCTTTACGACTCGATATTTTACGTTGCATACGATTTTATGATATATTTACTTGTTATTCACGATATATGCATGTTGAGTTTTTATACTCACTAGACTTGATTGTTGTAGGTACTGATGAGGCCGAGACTGAGGGCGGGGACCAGTGAGCTAGCCTTGGTAAGTAGTAGTAGGAACCCGAGGACCTCATGTTTCAGTTTATGCACTTTTTATACTCAAACTCAGTTTTCAATATGTTGGATTATTTTTAAGTTGTTTTTACTTCCGCTGTTATTTTAAAGTTAAAACTATTTAAGGATTTATTTTATGAATGAGACAAGTTATTTATTTATTTAAAGAGAAAAATTTTAAAAATTCCGCGAAATATGAATACGAATTACGGGCCTTTACAGTTGGTATCAGAGCCTATGTTCTTGTAAAGGGTTGTACTACTACTGATCTCGAGAAGCTAATGAAGTCACGTCTTCAGTCTGTAAGTTCTACGTTTAGGCATTTCGTTTAAAGCATTAAATATTTTAACAACATGTTTTCATGAAATATTTTATGTTCAGATTATGATTATGTAGTATTTATTTAAAAGAAATAATAAAATTATGCATGTTGGTTACGTGTGGGTTATGCATGGAACAGTATGCCTCATAGACGCACTAATGATCGCACGAGAGATGAGGAGCATCGTCATGAGGACGGTGAGGATCTTAGACAGGAGAGAGATTTACCGCCAATCCCTCCGCCGGACATGAATGCCCAGATGCTAGCGGGGATGACTCAGTTCTTCGCACAGTTCGCGGGGAACAATGCTGTGGTAGCCATACAGACGGGGTTTGAGGCCATTTGTGAGCGGTTCATGAAGATGAGGCCGAAAGAGTTCTCAGGGACGACAGATCCTTTGGTTGCCGAGTGCTAGATTAAGTCCCTTGAGGTTATCTTCGTATTTATGGGGCTTGGAGATGAGGATAGGGTTCGTTGTGCAACCTACCTGTTTGGAGGAGACGCTCGTCTGCGGTGGGAAGGAGAACCTGTAGCCTTGGATTTGACTACTCTGAGCTGGTCACGCTTTACAGAGATATTCTACTCTAAATATTTTACTGACGAGGTGCATTCCAGGTTGAAAAGGGAGTTTATGACCCTGAGGCAGGGAGACATGACTGTTACGGAGTTTATACGTAAGTTTGAGAGGGGTTGCCATTTTGTACCACTGATGGCAAATGATGCTGGAGCCAAGTTGAGGCAATTTATGGATGGTCTGCGGCCGATCCTGCGCCGTAATGTTAGGGTGGCTGGCCCTAATACCTATGATGTCGCGGTCTCCAGGGCTCTAGCTGCAGAGCAGGATCAGAATGATATCGAGAGCGATCGCCATGGTAAGCGACCTTTTCAGGCGCCGTACCGCCCTTCTCAGCAGCAACATCAGAGTAAGAAGCCGTTCCACGGCCCATCCAAGAGCAGAGGACAACAGCAACAAGGACGTGTAGTCCCGAGGTCCTCGGAGTACCCAGTCTGTGCCAAGTGCACACGCCGCCATACTGGAGTTTGTAGGTATGGTTCGGGGAAGTGCTACAAGTGTGGTAGTCCTGACTACTTACTGAAGAATTGCCCTCAGCGGAGTCTGCCTACCCAAGGCAGAGTTTTTGCTCTCCACGCAGCGGAGACAAACCTGGAGACGATGCTCTTGACAGGTATCTTAAAGCTTTAAGTTTATATTTGAGATTTAATGTTTTGAGAGTTTGTGTTAAAATTTTGAACTTAGAATTTGTGATAGGATTGCATGTTCTAATCAGTGTTAATTTCGGGAATTTAGATTAGAAGAACTTTGACCTTCGCATGTCTATAAGTTTAGTTCTTGTAATTATTGGGTTCAGCATGATGTTTCAACCTTACAAGAAGAATTTTTATAGCTGATTCAGCTACAAATGCTTTGATAGATTCAGGGGCTACTCATTCGTTCATTTCAGAGACTTTTGTAAATTTCCTCAAGGTCAAGACTCTTGGGCTAGATATAGCGTATTCGGTAGTAATGCTTTTGGAGAGGAGCTGAGAGCTACTAATGTGATCCGAGACATAGACCTCGAACTTCATGGTAATCTTGTTTATTCGGATCTTATCGTATTGCCGATGCCAGAATTTGATATCATTCTGAGTATGGACGGTCTATTAAGGAAAAAATTTTGATTGACTTCCAGCGGAGATCTGTTCTAGTCCGACCGCTTGGGAGAGAGAAGTTTTTATTCGAACCAGACAGGTACTTTCATTTACCGCGTATAATATCTTGTGTCCAGGCTAGGAAGCTCATGCATAGAGAGTGTCGAGCGTTTCTAGAGAATTTTGTATCTGTTCCCAAAACACCCAGTCAGTCAGCCTCCGATGTCCCAATTGTGAGAGACTTTCAGAACTCAAGAAGTAAACCCAGGAACTTCTTGACAAGGAATTCATTCGTCCGAGTTTCACCATGGGGCGCGCCAGTCTTATTTGTAAAGAAGAAGGATGGTTCGATGAGGCTCTGCATTGATTACCGGGAATTGAACAGAGTCAAAGTGAAGAACAAATACCCATTTCCGAGGATTGAAGATTTATTTGATCAGTTGCAGGGAGCTTCAGTATTCTCAAAGATTGATCTGCGTTCCGGTTATCACCAGTTGAGGGTGAAAGACGCCGATATTCTCAAGACTGCTTTTAGGACTCGTTATGGACACTTCGAGTTCCTTGTGATGCCCTTTGGGTTGACGAATGCGCCAGCGATCTTCATGGATCTCTTGAATCGCGTATTTCAGCCGTATATTGATCAGTTCGTGATAGTATTCATAAAAGACATTCTAGTCTACTCAAAGAATCAAGAGGATCACAGCAGACATCTGACCGCAGTATTGCAGACCTTGCAAAAGCACAAGCTATTCGCGAAGTTCAGTAAGTGCGAGTTCTGGTTAGAGAAGGTGGCGTTCTTAGGCCACGTCGTTTCTAGCAGCGCTATTGTGGTATACCCAATGAAAGTTGCAGCAGTCAGAAATTGGGTTGTGCCACAGAATGCATCAGAGATCCGTAGTTTCCTTGGGCTAGCAGGATATTATCGGAAGTTTATTCAGGGATTTTTCTCTATCGCAGTTCCACTCACGTCGTTGACAAAGAAGAATGCAAAGTACGTGTGGAGCGATGAGTGTCAGAAGAGCTTCGATTCTTTGAAGCAAGCTCTTATTTCAGCGCCAGTGTTGGCCAAAATGCCATCAGGGCCCGGAGATTTTGTTTTGTATACCGATGCTTCGAAGCTCAGTTTAGGCGCAGTGTTGATGCAGCATGGGAAATTGATAGCTTTTGCTTCTCGTCAGTTGAAAATTCATGAGAAGAATTATCCTACCCACGATTTAGAATTGGCAGCCTTAGTATTTACCTTGAAGATTTGGAGGCATTATTTGTATGGAGAGAAGTGCCAGATCTTTACCGACCATAAGAGCCTCAAGTACTTCTTTACGCAGAAAGAGTTGAATATGCGTCAGAGGCATTGGTTAGAGCTAGTGAAGGACTATGACTGTGACTTTAGCTACCACCCTGGCAAAGCTAATGTAGTTGCGGATGCGTTGAGCAGGAAAGTCGTAGTGATGGCTCATTTGGTGATTCCGAGACCCCTTCAGTTTGAGATACAGAGGTTTGATCTGGAGACATAACCTCGGGGTAGAGTTCCCTGTCTATCTGCCCTGACGATCCAGTCTTCTCTTCTGGACCGTATTCGCAGGGACAGCCAGCAGACGAGCAGTTGGCAAAGTGGAAGCAGAGAGATGAGGCCAAGGGCAATATCTTGTATACAGTTAGCGACGGTATTGTGAGATACCGAGACAGAATGTGGGTTCCCAGCAGCGATTCTATTCGAGCGGACATTTTATCTTAGGCCCATATGTCGCCGTACTCTATTCGCCCCGGGAGTACGAAGATGTACAAAGATCTGCAGTTATTGTATTGGTGGCCCGGAATGAAGAAGGATATCAGATGTTTTGTATCCGAGTGTCTGACGTGTCAGCTAGTGAAAGCGGAACATCAGAGACCAGCAGGCTTGCTCAAGCCTCTTCCTATTCCCGAGTGGAAGTGGGAGAATGTTACCATGGACTTCGTTATCGGTTTGCCAAAGTCAGTCAGAGGGTCAAATGCTATCTGGGTGATTGTTGATCGTCTTACGAAATCAGCGCACTTCTTGCCTATTAAGACGACTTTCACCATAATTTAGTATGCAGAGTTGTATATCCGGGAGATAGTTAGACTTCATGGTATTCCCATTTCTATAGTGTCTGACCGAGATCCTAGATTCACTTTCTCATTTTGGAAGAGCCTGCATTCAGCTATAAGTACGAAGTTGTTGTTTAGTACAGCTTTCCACCCTCAGACGGATGGTCAGTCAGAGAGAGTTATCCAGATTCTGGAAGATCTTCTCCGTGCATGTGTCATCGATTTCTCAGGAAGTTGGGAGTCAAAGTTGCCATTGGTGGAGTTCACCTATAACAACAGTTTTCAGTCATTTATAGATATGGCTCCATATGAAGCACTGTACGGTCGTAAATTTAGATCGCCTATTCATTGGGATGAAGTAGGAGAGAGAGCAGAATTGGGTCCGGAGATTATTCAGCAGACTGCCGATATAGTAGTCAAGATCCGTGATAGGATGAGGACTGCTCAGAGTCGACAGAAGAGTTATGCAGATCAGAGGAGGAGAGATCTAGATTTTGTCGTTGGCGACCATGTTTTCGTGAAGATAGCACCTATGAAAGGTGTCATGCGATTCGGGAAGAAAGGAAAGCTCAGTCCGAGATTCATCGGACCATTTGAGATCCTCGACAGGGTTGGGACGTTAGCTTATCGTGTTGCTCTTCCGCCGAATCTGGCGGGAGTACAGAACGTGTTTCACGTCTCTATGTTGAGGAAAATACATGCCGAATCCTTCGCATGTCTTGAACTTCGAACCACTGCAGCTCACACCAAACATGTATTATGAAGAAAGACCAGTTTAAATCTTAGACAGACAGAAGAAAAAGCTTCGGAACAAACTAGTGAAGCTAGTGAAGGTTAAATGGCTTAATTATTCGGAGGAAGAAGCTACGTGGGAGTCTGAACCAGAAATAAAGAGTCAATACCCCGAGTTATTCGGTAAGTTTTAATTTCGAGGACGAAATTTCTTTTAAGCGGGGGAGGGTTGTAGAACCCGAGGAAAAATCAGATTACGTATAAGCCATGCATAATTACTATTATTTAAATTAAAAATGATTTTTATATATATATGAAGTGTTTATTTCATTTTAAAATTTGTTAAGTCATGATTATTTATTTTAAACGCAGGAGTTTAGCTTTTATCTTTTCTATTAAATACGCGAGACCGGACCGGAGTTACGAGATCGGAGATAAGATTAATAATAAAAAAATATTCCTAAATTTAATTTAAGACAAGAAATAATTTATTTTATTGACTAAGAATGTTTTTAAGATTTATTAAATTAATTGGAGTTAAGTTATTAAATAAGTTCTTTTATGTCCAAGATATAGTTAAAAGCCTAAATTAAAATGTGTAAACAATTGGGATAAATCAATCTAGGCGTAATATATTCAAGAAATTATAACCTAGGATTTTAATAATAAATTTGAAGGACTAAGCCATGCCATACAAGAAATGGTTATCCTAATTTAATTTGTTAATTCACTAAAATAAATAATGGTGGTTAAAACCTTAAGAATTAAAGTGTAATAGATTTAATCAACATTTTTCCTTGCAATTATGAGCTCATTTTCGGCCAACCCATAGATCAATTCATATAAATTTGGCAACTCTCCATTCTAGTCACTCTTTAATGGACCTTTATGGTATATAATTTTCCCTCACCTTTAACTCACCAATTAGGGATAATTCAAGCACCATTATTCACCTAATTTCCCTCAACCTACTAATCTAGCATACAAATCCCCTACATTTTCGTACAACAAGAAGGAAGGAAGCAATTCTAGGGTCATTCAAATTCCTCACTAGTAACTCCCATCTAAATGCCTTGCAAGACTCATTTATCACCCTTGTAACTTCCATCTTCATTACCTAGCATTTCCCCCACCCTCACCTTAGAAAATATCAGTGATAACAGCAGCAAAAATCGGGTGATAGCAGCAGGAAAATAAGAAAGAAAAATACAACTACGACTCAGCCGCGCCGTGTTCGTTGTATTGCTTTGTTTTATTCAAAACAGATTTCCAGGCATGTGCATATTGTTTCTTTTCTCTTCAATCAAGTAATATAGATATTTTTAAACCATTATATGTTCATGATTCACGAAACAACACAAAATTTACAGCAACTTTACCAAAAATCTGTGCAGGCCTTCTCGGCCTTTTTGTTCTATGCTTCACGGTTTGGTTCGTTTTGTTGATTTCAGGATGTTGCTTTGGTTCCAAGCACTCAAGGCTGCATCTAGGCATGAATTAGAGCGTGTTAGGACAGTGTTAGTTCATGGATTTAAGCCCATGCACTCAGGGTAAAGTCTTGACAGCAAACGTTCGCACCAATGCAAGTTTGAGTCACGATTTTGTGTTGTTTGGTTGACTAAGGTGAATGTTCAGTATCTTGTTTGGCCCAAGGCCTGTAACCATGGTTAGAACCCTCCCTTAGCATGTCTAGGACGTGACCAAGATGACCTTTCAAGGCTTGGTTCACAGATACATCAAAATTCTAAAAAAACAATACAAGTGGTCCTCGGTTTCGTTTTTGGTTTGTGTGAGTGAACTTTCGGTTTTGAGGTGTTTGGGTGGATTGTGGTTGGCTTCTAGCCCATAGCCATGGTTCACACAATGCCTCATCATGTCAAGGTCGAGCCATGATTGATCATATGGCCACTGGAACGACACAAGACAGTAAAACGATGCAACACATCATACTATGCAGAATTTGGTGCTCTCGGTTGGAGCTTTGGGTTGTTATAGGTGTTTGCTTGGGTTGTGGTTGGCCTAGTGCCTTTAACCATGGTTCAAGCCATACCTTCGAGTGTTGGTAAGAGACTCTGGTCGGTGGTTCAAGCCCAGTGGCCATTTGTTTCATAAATTAAAACCCACATGTGCAGCTGCTGCCACTGCATTTCGACAGCAGCTATGTTTCGGTTCAGGGGCCTTGTTCGAGTTCTTGGTTGGCTTTTAGCCTATGGCCTTGAATTGGACAGTACCCCAATGAGTTATGAAGGTCATGTTTTTGGCCGTTCGTGAATTAGTTAAGTTTAGAGGTCGTACGAGAATTTACGATGCAATGTGCCAAAGTGACTCTCGAAAGAGCGTTTCATGATTTTGGCCTCCATTCACTATTTTTCGTGTATTACAGTTATTATGGATATTATTTCATTATGTTAGGTGTATTTTAATCATGTCTAAATGATGGTTCAATGTTGGTTCGGATTGGTACGAAGCCATGGTTGGAAATTAGGTTGTTGGTGTCGTTTGTCTCGTTTTTGGTTCGTATATGAAGTTTTTGTCAAGTTGAGATTATTTGCATGTGTCTCATATTAGGATTAGGTCGCAGCAAGCCTGGGGACGATCCAACTCATCGGGTAAAAATATGGTTATAATTATATTACGTGCATAAAATATAAAATATTTATTTTGAGATATATGCGATTTGTCTTGTGGCCACCTCACGCTTATGGGTTCTCTTCACCCGGTGACTTACGACCGGTTTACGATTATGTATGGGTACGGACATCCCGTCCAAGGGCTGTGGTGATCTCTACCGCCCAGTATATTGTGGTTTAGTCTGATCAGACGTTCATGTTATGTTACGGGCCACTTGCGTTGAAACATTATCTCTACCATAAAAATCTCGATATGGTATTTCATGACAGGGCACTTTCGAGCAAATCTTTTACGTACGATTTTCAGATATGCACGTATTTATATTTACCCATTACACGATTTTTACGTTACGCTTTATGACTCGATATTTTACGTTGCATACGATTTTATGATATATTTAATTGTTATTCACGATATATGCATGTTGAGTTTTTAGACTCACTATACTTGATTGTTGTAGTACTGATGAGGCCGAGATTGAGGTCGGGGACCAGTGAGCTAGCTTGGGTCAGCAGTAGTAGAAACCCGAGGACCTCATGTTTCAGTTTATGCACTTTTTATACTCAAACTCAATTTTAAATATGTTGGATTATTTTTAACTTGTTGTTTCGAAATACAATATTTACTCCGCTGTTATTTTAAAGTTAAAACTATTTACGGATTTATTTTATGAATGAGACAAGTTATTTATTTATTTAAAGAGAAAAATTTTAAAAATTCCGCGAAATATGAATACGAATTACGGCCTTTACACTAGATTCTATTTTCCTCTAGCTATTTTTTCATTTTTTGTCAACACCACCAGAGTTTTTTCAGAAAATAAATCACCGTGTTCAGGTGTGAGCTCACTCGATCAGTGTTTGCTGACAACTGTGAATTTACTCCATCAATCACCAAGAGTAAACATTGATCTAGATTTTGATTTATTAATATATCTGTTTGAGTGGAACGCAATATTAGTGTAACTATCAATTTAAAATCTCCAGCCAAGTACACAAACACATTTTTCTGTCTCTGAAGACACTTGAGAATGTTCTTTACTAAAAATGTCGCATAGTGCATAACATTGCATACATAAGGATGTTTACAACAGAGGCATAGGGCACACACATCATGTCCTCAACCTCTTGAGATGTCTAAGGACATCAACCTCTTGAGATGTCTAAGGACACTACTCCTCGAAGAGGATGACTCCAAGTCGGATTGATAGGTAACCTTTCTTGAAATATTTTTATTCTATAAATTAATAACATATTATCAAAATAATTATCTTGAGACAATGTAACAATTTGTTATTGCGATCTAGAACAATTCAATTTCCAAGAACATAATTTGTTTCTCCCAAATATTTATTTGGAATTGCTTGGCTAGCCAATCCTTTATTGTAGAAATCTTTCCAATAATTCCCAATAACTGAATTTCATCTACGTAAAGCACTATGAATATCACCTTTCAATCTTCGATATGATCGTATTATATGCGAGGATCCAGATTTTCAGATCAAAGCACCTCAAAAAGCTCGGAAAGTAGCTCAAAAAGAAACCGAAGCAATGCAAAACCATGAGAATTGAAGGGATGTCGCTCGGTAGAGGAAACCCTCAGCTCAAGGAATCTCATTGAAGAAACCCTCAGCTCATCAGCCATAGTGATCAAAACTAGTACACGTAAACCCCATTCATGATTGAATTAATTAATTAATTATTATTAATATAAGCAATGCATGTTATGTGTTAAATTATTTTAAATGTATATATATTTCATTATGCAATTTAAGATGTTTTCACGAGTTTTACTTTTCAGACGAATATTCGATGTCGAACCGAGAAATAAGATCGGAGATGATTAAAATACTAAAAATTTAAGGTTATAATTTTTATTTTAAGTCAAGAAATTTATTATTTTAAAATATCTTAATTTTTATTATTTTATATCTAATATTAACTTTATCGAGTGTATTAAAGAAGTTAAGAATTTTAATTAGCAAAATTCGAAAAATAAAAGATTTAAATACATCCACTCGAAATAAAATATTTTAAAAATTATTCTTATGACTTAACTAATTAAATTAAGTGATATTTAATCAATGGTAGAATTTAAAATTGTAGGACTCTTAATTTAAAATTGGAAGGCTAAATTAGTAATTTAAATTGTAAGGGCTTAATTAGCAATTTTAAATTGAGTTTTAATTAAAATAAACCTCTAGTTATTATTTATTTAATTACTAGAAGAGTCCTATCTTTTTCACCACAAACCCACGCACACATATTGAACACACACAATTTCACACAAACAATAACCAAACTCTCGGCCACTTTCTTGCAAGGGAAAGGCTTGGAAATTTTTATTTCCTTTCCACCAACAGCCCAACCGATCACTCACACAATATTACATGATTATTTTAGCCAATTTCGAGCAAGCAAAACGCAGCACAACGCCCTCCGTTCGTCCTCCGTTCTTCCCTGTGTCGATATTCGATAATTCGTGCGTTTTAACGCAAAAACATGTCTAAACCCTTCTTTAAAGCATCGATCATGTTATATATTGATATTTGATGATAAAAGTGCATGAGAAACAATTTTATATGGCTGTATATAAATCAAAACGGTTTTAAAATGAGTTTGGACATTTGTGAATGGAACTCACGTTTTCTTCCCAAAATTTTGGTGTGTGCTTTGGCTAGGGCTCATGGGATATTGATGCTGGTTATGAGTAAGTTTTAGGAGTGTCTTATGGTCCTAGGGTGAGTCTAGATAGGGTTGTTCATGGGCTTGTTGGCTGGGTAGAAGGCTGGAACTAGAAAACCACAGCTGCACAGGATTGGGGTGCATGGAGGGGCTGTAGGTGTTGGATCTTGTTGTTCAGCGTATGGCTGGTCCAAATCTCTTGGATACGGTTTGGGGCATGTATTAAGGTCCTAGGATGAGTCTTGTGGTGGTGGTTCACGCTTTGGCTGGACAGGAAAAGCGCTGGAGCTAGAACACCACAGCTGCGCAAGTTGGGGTACATTGAGGTGCTGTAGGTCCTCGGCAATATTGTTTCAGTCAGAGACTAGGTTGGAGCTCTTGGCTATAGTTTAGTAGTCACTAAGGGTCCTAGGATGACCCTAGTTAAGGTGGTCCAAGGCTTGGTTGGCTGGAGAAAGCGCTAGAACCAGAAACATGAAAGCTGCACAGATGGGGCCTCAAGAAGGGGCTGTCATGGTTTTGGCTTGTTGGAGGCCTGGGCAGCGGGTCTGGGCTGGAAAGGACTGGAACAGGATCTCATGGGATGTCTAAGGGTCGAATCTAGGGCCTGGTTTGGGTCCGTTTCGTGTTGGTTTAGGCGTGAAGTCATGAGAAGCGTATAAGTGTCATAGCGCACCTAAAGGGGGCTGTTTCGTGGATAGGCTGTTGCTCATATTTTTTTGGGTATTGGTCATGGTTCGGGGCTATTTTGGGTTCTTGGATAGTAGGTTAGGATGTTAGTAAGTATGGTTCGAGTCCCGAGTCGTTCGATAGGTCCTAAGCTATTTTTTTTTAATTTAGGAATCGTACGCGTTCAGGTGCATCTTTGGACTATGTTTAGTTAGTTAAATATTAAGGTTTTGGTAGCAAGTACAAGGCATTCCAACAAAGTCAATCATATCCGTAAATATGTATCATGTGCAAAATATTATTTTTGAGCTATGCGATTTGTCTGGTGGTCAAATTATTTTACGGGTTTGGAAAGCGGAGAACGTGTCCGGGGACCTCTCCAACCTCTTCAGAGGAATTATTTTATGTTACGGAGAGGACATCCAGTCCAAGGGCTGTGGTGATCTTTGCTGGCCCAGTACTTTGGTTTAGTTTGATTAAATGATATATGTGTATGGGCACTTGCATTGAACATAACTCTACGCAAAATTATTTACGTTTATGTTTATGCATAACAAGTATGAAAATATGATTTTAAGATTTTTATGAAATTGTTTATGCAGGAAAGTCACGTTATACATATTTATGCTTATAATATTTTAGGTACGAGCTATGCTAAAATTGCATGGATTTTTATTATGTATTTGTTGGAAGTTTTCAAGTTCGCAATCTTAATTTTTATGTTAACAAAACTTGTTATTTTGTGTTACTAATGATTTACCTTAGTGTGCAGAAGCCAGGATCAGTTAGAGTTGTTTACATAGCAAACTGAAGACCCAACTGATCTCACAAACCAAATCAGGTGAACTGATACGTCAAATGAGCAGTTCAGCTGATCGTCCAGTTGATAGGTGGTTAGCAGAAGAACCTCAGAAGCCTGGCCAGCCGAAGAAGTGTTCAACTGATGAAGAAGCCCAGCTGATCAGTTCAACTGAACGAGAGTGAAATAAGTTCAATTGACGAGTCAACTGATTTCACCAGCCCAACTGAAGATCAGTTCAGATGACTACTTCGGAGCGTCAGTTAAGAATATTTCAGTTGTAGATGAAGACAAACTCATTCAGTGGTTTTCAGCTATACATAAAGGTACAAAGCATTAACCTGTCAAAGGAGAATAATGAACGTTGCATCAGAGCATTAAAGATAAATGTTTCAGAAGGGCAGTCAAAAGTCAAGACTAAAAGTCCAAGGTACGAATTCAAAATACGACGGATACAATTATTGAGTCTCACTGTACGATCAATTTCCCGTCTATATAAATAAAAGATCAGTGAAGAATCGAGGTGTGAAAAAAAACAAAAGAAAAGAGAGGGCACGCTAAATTCTTATCAGCTTTCAAGAAGCAAATCAGCCCAGAGGGACACTTCAACGTGTTATCAGCGTAGTTTAAGAAGCTTATTTCCCTCAGTGTGTGAGAACATCCTTGTTCAGTTCTCACACACGTACATATTCACCACCACCCAAATACATTCTTGCACAAAGACGTTAAACTTGTGTATGTAGTTTTTATCACACAGACGTTAAAGAAGTGTTGGCTGAAAAGTGCTGCCTTCATTCTAGACTAGGAGTTTAGTTAGGAAGTGGATAAGTCCTAAGCTGGGTGGGTTTGTACAAGTAGTTGTATAAATCAGTCTTCTAGTGAATCCTACCCGAGGTTGTAGAAGGGGTGACGTAGGAGCAGTTGAAGTCTCCGAACATCCATAAACATATCTTGTGTATTTAATTGATTAACTGTTGTTTTCAAATTGACTTGATCAGTTAGAGCATCCGTCAATTCAGTTCTTGCCATAACTGAACTTATATATGTGACAACTGATCATCTGCTTTTCAGTTATTCAGTTTACATAAAACGTTTTCTAATTTAACAGTCTTCTACACAAATGATTACATCGAGTTTCTTCCGCTTGGTTTTTAACCAAACTCGATTTAATTAATCGGTGTTACCATTCTTAGAACACGAGTTATTGCAGCTCATTGGAGAATATTGTGTTTGAAAGGCCTTCAAAGGCACCAACACACGATCCTTCAGTATTACTTGTTATTCACGGTTTATGCATGCTGAGTCATTAGACTCACTAGACTTAATCGATACAGATGATGTGGTTGATGAGACTGGAGATGGTGACCAATGAGCAAGCTTGGGCCAGTGGCAGTGCGAACCCGAGGATCTTGTAGTTTAAGTTATATTATTACGCACATTTTTAAACTATTTACTTTGATTTTGATTTATTAGGATTGATGATAAGCAAATTAAATTCATAGACTATTTTTAAATTAAATTAGTAGTTTTTGGATTTTAGGATTAATTGGATTTTGGTTATTTATTTTAAATGATGAAATTTTAGTATTAATTTATTTTAATTTGAGTGGTGACCGTTAATTTATTTTAAGCGCTAAATACTTTAATAAATTATTTAATAAGAAAATTTTAAATTTTTCCTCAAATGTTAAAGTATTAGTATTTTAAGACACGTTTTGTCACAGTTGGTATCAGAGCGCAAGGTTTCCTGATATAGGGTTTTGTCACTACTGGTTGGGAGAAGCTCATGAAGTCAGGCATCAAGTCTGTAAGTTTTTATGGTTTTAAATGCATTAAGTGAAACGTCCACTACTCGTTTTTCTTTAAAAATTACTAAGAATTTTTTTTCTACTCCTAATTTGGCCGGTACACACACACACATATATATAAAATATTTTGAAACCATTTTAAAAATAAAACAACCAACTAAATTAGAAAATCAAAGGAAATAATTTAAAAACTATAATCGTCAAACGTTTGCAAAATCGTAATTTAGCAATAAAGCTAAATCCAGCAACCTCTCAAAAATCACTCAAACACATAACTAAAAAGCCGTAAAAATCTTTAACATAAAATTAAAATCATAAGTCATAATCATAATTACAGAAAACTACTAGCGCTGGTCCTCGGGTTATGTGCACCTTCAGTCCAGTCAGATCAACCATCAAGACCTCCACTAGCATCAACATCATATTCACTTGCATCGATTACACCTAATGAGTTTAAAGACTCAACACACCATATTCTTGATACCAAATAATACGTATACAGATCACATGCAACAGTGAAAATACTTTTTCTTAAAATGACAATTCATAATCATGAATAAACTTAAACATTTTCATATTATTATAAACATATTATATTCATCATAAACATATTCATATTCATCATATATGTATACGTATTACTTTTTCGTTTAATTCAGATCGTTAATTGTGACTTTCGTATTCGTATTGCGGGCGATGAACCCATCTACATGTAACCACAGTACTCGGCGGCGGGGACATCAGCGACACTCTCACCTGTCAACTGAGCCTTGGCATTACATATTAACATATCATCGTATTCTTATTAGTCACAATTACTTCATTTTCTTCAACATTTCATATTTCCATCACTTTATAAAATTTATGCATATAATAATCATTTTTCTTTTAAACCAAGCATGCAACATATCTTTTAGCGTTAACGTTTCATCATAAAATTCCATAAACATTTAAAATAAATATTTTAACATATTTTACAGCATTCAAGGCACTAGAAGCATAATTTTTCATATTTATCCTTAGAACTCGAAACATAAGGATGCATGACCGTTTTACCCTTAAAAGCATAATTGTTCATATTTATCCTTAGATCTCGAAACTACGTCTCAAATCATTCCAAACTTAATATATAACCTTAAAACACTCCCATAAATATTCCTTAGACCAAAACTTATGCCCCTCGACCAATTTCCCAAAACGTTTTTAAACTTAGACGTACCTCCCGGTCTTGACTCGTATTCACTCGAAACTTAACCAAACTTGAACCAAAAGTTAATAAAACCTAAATTAACCATATTCAAACAAAATCAATTCACCTAACACCCTTGGAATCGCCCTGCAAGTCAACTGAATTTCTGCCCTTTATTTTCGAAAACCCTAGTCTAACTTGCCATGCATCCCTTCGCTCCTAGGCCTAAAGAAGCTCGACCAGCCCCTAGTTGACCACCCTAGGACTCTACTGGACCCCTATGGACTCTACTGGACCGAGCTTGAGAAGCCTAAACCCACAGCCCCTCAATCCCGTCCAAACGCATGCACCCGTTTCTCCCCAAACCCGTCCAAGTGCATGCACATAGACCTTGTCCTTTGAGCCACCCTCATGCCACCATATTAGGAACATCATGCAGCCCACTTAAGTCTACTGGACCCTCCCTAACCGCAGCTAGTAGCGGTGACCTTCGAAGACTCCTAGACGAAGAGTCCGTGCTCTTAAGGAGTCTATTTTCGTTCTACATGCATCACCCTACTGTCCAGACCTTAAAACTTCATCTATGGCCCCTAAAACATGTTGAAAAACACCCCTTCAAGTTTCCCTACCATGGAAGCCCCTTTGTGCATCATTAGGAAGAGTTTTATATCATCAAAACATGAGTTATATGCATGTATGCCCATAAAAACGAAAATAAAACTTGTGCAAAATATTTTTCATGCAAAGTTAATCAAATATACATAATATGGTGTGAAAGATGTTTGAAAAAAAGTTAAGGCGTGCCTTTGCGTATATTACGCACGAAAAACGGCTTGCAATGCGAAGAACGTCGGTGGGGAGACGAGGGGTGAAAGCTTGATGATTTTTCCTTCAATTTCCATGGCTTTTCTTCTTCTTCAAAAATACATGTGGTGTGCTGTTGGTGGCTGCCAAGAGGAGTCCTTGTGTTTGTGTGTGTGGTGTGCGTGAGTTGTGTTTGTAATTGTGAGATTTGATGGCTTTTTATTTTAATTAAAACTCAAATACAAGTCTAGGCCCATTAATCAAGGTATATTATGCCTATTAAACCCTTTAGTAAATATTTAAAATATTTTATTTAGAAAAGGTTGTGAGAATATTAGCCGAGTTCTCAAAAAGTTCGTATTTTTGTGAAAATCGAATAAAGATAAAAATTATGTCTCGGCATATAAAATCATCTCAAAACTCCTTATTTTCAAAAACAACATAAAGCATCAACTTTATTTTAAATAATTAAAAAAATTATTTAATAAAAACATTTTCAATTTTTCAGCCTCGGTCTCCGTTCCTCGATCACATCCCGAATAACCTTTAAAAATACAGTTTTATGCATTCATGTAGAAAAGTACATTTTAAATGTGTAAACATGCACACTATATTTAATTCATGCAATTAAAACCATTTAATTAAAATACATAAGTAATTTAATAACTTGCATGCATGTAGTTCACGTGGACCTTAAAATTTTCGGGACGTTACATTAAGTATTAAGTATGAGTTTCTTTAAATTGCATGTTTAATTTTTAAAATCATTTTAGCATGTTATACGAGTAGTTCTGTTATGCATGTTGGTTACGTGTTGGATAAATTGTGGAATAGCATGCCTCCTAGACGTGTTATCGACCGTGAGAGTAGTGAGGCCCGGGATGAGCAGAGAGCTTACCCTCCACGTCCACCACCAGACCTTCAGGCTCAGATGCTCGCGGGCATGACTCAGTTCTTTGCACATTTTTCGAGGAACAATGCTGAGGTGGATAAGAGGACGAGGCCTGAGGCAGTGTATGAGCGATTCTGTAAGATGGACCCTAACGAATTTGGGGGTATGACTGATCCTATGGTGTCCGAGGGATGTATTAAGTCCATAGAGGTTATCTTGACCTTTATGGAGCTGCAGGATGCGAATAGGGTTAGGTGTGCCACTTATTTACTGAAAGACGATGCTCGGTTATGGTAGGAAAGAGCATCAGTGCCGGTGAATCTGCAGAATCTGACTTGGGAAGGCTTCAAGGAGGTTTTATACTCCAAGTAATTCACTGATGAGGTACGCTCCCAATTGACTAGGTAGTTTATGACGTTGAGACAGCGAGACCACAGTGTAGCGGAATTCTTGAGGAAATTCGAGCAAGGGTGTCACTTTGTGCCCCTGATAGATAATGACACAAGGGAGAAATTGAGGCGTTTCATGATGGTCTACGGCCGATCTTGTGCCGTGATGTTCGTATAGTTGGTCCTCCTATTTATGCCATAGCAGTGACCAGAGCTTTAGCGACTGAACAAGATTTGAAGGATATCGAGAATTATAGGTAGGGCAAGAGACCCTTCCAAGCACCTCAACGATATGTTCAGCAGCCAGTTAAGAAGCCGTTTCAAGCGCCTAACAAGGGAAAAAGGACAACGAGCACAGAAAAAGGCCGCTCAGAAAAACTTACTGAATATCCGGTGCAACAAAAGTGCAGTCGCAAGCATGAGGGAGAGTGTTTATGGGGTTCTGGCAAGTGCTTCAAGTGTGGATCCACTGACCACATGCTCAAGAATTGTCCACAGTGGAAGTAGCCGACTCAGGGCTGAGTCTTTGCGATGCATGCTGAGGAGGCAGACTAGAGACACTAAACTCTTGATATGTAATACAATTTATTCAGCACCGTATTATTTGTTGAAATTTATTTTGCGTGGTTCGAATTTTTTTGTATACTAGTAGACTAATTTTCAAAATTTGCATGAGAACTTTAGGATGGTGGATTTAGCATGTGCATGAGATTAAGTTAGCCTTTTTGTGAATTGTTGGGTTGAGTATATGCTAATATTATTTCAGGGATGATCAATATAGCGGGAGTAGCCACAAATGCTCTGTTAGATTCCAGGACTACTAATTTTTTTATATCAGATGGCTTCATGAGATTTTTGGACGTCAAGCCTGTAGTGACCCGTTCCAGAATCGCCTATTAATCAAGAGCTAAGCATGCAATTAACCTAAATAACAATAATCTGATATAATTGCGGAAAAAATCAATAGAAAATAGTTATACAACCCAATCGAAGTCCAAAATAACTCAAACCAAATTATACAGTACAACCATATCGAATCAAAACAGTACTAATAAACTAAAACAACCGGCTACTCAACGTCCTCCTCCTCCTCCTGAGCCATCAAACCTGAGATCTGCCCCATGGGAATGAGGTGTCCAAGATAAAAAGAATCGAGGACATGAGCGATAAGAATGCCCAATACAAAAGCATGAGTATACAAATCTATATGACATGCACATGCTATGATATGATACCAGGGTAGTAAAGAAACACGAATCACAAAAGATCTCAACATGCTCAGTCTAGAGACGCCAAGTAGATAGTGCCGCGCGGTACTCCTCTGGTCACTACATTTTCTACAAGATTAGACGTGGATCTGAAATGTCTCGGATCACCGAATCCCTCCCGACCTGTCGGCCACTGTGTACTCTCGGTGTCCATGCGTCCCCAAGACAGGGCTGAGTGGCCTCAGAAGATATAGCTTATCTCGGAAGAGATATATCTCAATGGTAAAGGCTATCTCGAAGGAGATACGGCTCAATATGAAATGCAACATGCATCATAAAGCGTGACATAATAGCATGCATCATATGACATATATCAATGCAGCAAATAATCATGCAACATATTTAAAAAAGTATACTTGACCAGGACATCTCGGGTAGTACTTTAGTACCTCTAACATTGCAATCCTAATCCACAGAAAACACAAGAGCAACCAGGTCTAGTCCAAGCCTATACATCAAGTGAAAACCATCATTAAAACGTATCTACCAGACTCAACTAAACCTTCTTCTGTCGTCAGCCCGCTGATGACGATGCTCTGAGTTTAACCTGTCCAAGTTCTAACAGTTCGTTCCCTGACTGCTTCGTTCCCTAGCTGCTCTGTCCGGTATACTCCGTTCTGTCCGGACTGCTCAGCTTTGTTCGGACTGCTCTGTCTTGTCCAGACTGCTCAGCTCTATCCTGACTGCTCTAATCTGACTTGCCCGGACTGCTTTACTCTGTTCGGACTCACTATGATGGCTAGTACTTGCACTAAAAACACACAATAACCCTTCACAGTGAGAAATCCTATGGCCTATTTATAGACCTGAGTTCGGGACTCCCAAGACCGTTCATGCATGGACGTGTCAACCCAAAGCCATGCACTTCGACACCTGTCCGAATACCTGTCACTCGACCACATGCACAAAGGCATTTGTCCCAACTTGTGACACGTTACTGAACACCTCAGCTCACTATCTCGACCTCCATATTCGCTCCATAACTAACATACCAGTTCGGACTTGTTACCTAGCACCAGCTCGGTTCGACCATATTCCCTAACAAAAGTTCGGACTTATTCTCTAGCACCAGCTCGGTTCAGACATATTCCCTAGCACCAGTTTGGACTTATAACCTAGCACCAGCTCGATTTAGACATATTCCCTAGCACCAGCTTAGTTTGGACTTATTCCCTTGCACCAGCTCGATTTAGACATATTCTCTAGCACCAGCTCAGTTCGGACTTATTCCCAAGCACCAGCTCGGTTCTGGCTTATTCCCTAGCACCATCTTGGCTCAGCCACTTCTGCTCAGCCATGTCTGTTCAACCACTACCTAGGCTGCCATGACTTCTGAAATCAGGTATGGATTATGAAATCAGCTATGGCGGTTCCAATGTCAATTTAACACATGATTTACTTAATTAAAGACAATTAATCATGTTTAGTTAACTTAGTAGAATTCGGGCTACTACAAATCCCACCAGGCTCGACGTGAGTTATTCTGTGACCATTCCATCTGGAGAGAAACTGTCTACTTTTAGTGTGGTCAGAGACCCGAGTCTCGAGCTACAAGGCCACACAGTCTATGCTGACCTTATAGTATTGCCAATGCTCGAGTTGGACATCATTCTAGGAATGGATTGGCTGTCAAAGAATGGATTAAAAATCGAGTTATAATAAAAATCAGTGAGGGTCAGACCATTAGGTGAAGAGGAGTTGGTATTCAAGCCAAGTGGACGCAGCAGCTTGCCGCGGATGACATCATGTCTTCAGGCGAGGAAGCTTATGCTTAGGGGCTGCCAAGAATTCTTAGTGAGCATTATTTCAGCCCATGTTGCTACTAGACAGACAGCAACAGATGTCCCAGTTGTCAGAGATTTTTCGGACGTCTTTCTTGACGACATTGCGGGTACCCCACTTGAGCGCGAGGCAGAGTTTTCTATAGACATTATTCTGGGTACCGTGCCAATCTCCAAGGCACCGGATTGATTAGCGCCCACAGAGATGAATGAGCTCAAATAGCAAATACATGAGCTATTGGATAAAGGATTCATACGCCATAGTTGCTCAACTTGAGGCACACCAGTACTCTTCATGAAGAAGAAGGATGGAAGCATGAAGCTTTTCATCGACTACTAGGAGCTGAACAGATTTACAGTGATAAATAAATACCCAGTATGGGCATTATGAGTTTCTAGTGGTGCCGTTTGAATTGACAAATGCTCCAGCGATCTTCATGGATCTCATGAATCACATATTTCAGCCTTACATGAATCAGTTTGTCATCGTATTCATAGATGAAATCCTCATTTATTCGAGAAACCATGATGAGCATGACCTGAATCTACCCACTGCATTGCAGATACTGCAGAATTGTAAGTTGTTTTCAAAATTCAGCAAGCGTGAATTTTGGTTAGAGAAGGTGGAATTTTTGGGACATGTTATTTCTAGTAGCGGTATTGAGGTTGACCCATCCAAGGTAGAAACAGTGAAAGAATGGATTGAGCTGAAGAACGCATCAGAGATCCACGGTTTCTTGGGCTTAGTGGGTTACTATAGAAAATCCATCCAAGGATTTTCTTCTATTGCAGTGCCACTCACCTCATTGACGAAGAAGAATTCCAAGTTCGTGTGGAGCACTGACTGCCAAAAGCGTTTCGACACTTTGAAGCAAGCTAGTATAACAGTGCCAGTATTAGCCATGCCATTAGGGCAAGGCAACTGTGTTTTACACAGATGCTTTTAAACTCGGATTAGGCGCTGTACTGATGCAGCATGGCCGAGTCATTGCATATGCCTCCAGACAGTTTTAAGGTGCACGAAAAGAATTATCCAACTCATGATCTGGAGTTAGATGTCGTGATTTTTGCCTTGAAGATATGGAGACACTGCTTGTATGGTGATAAGTGACAGATATTTACTGACCACAAGAGTCTCAAATATTTCTTCACGTAGAAGATATTGAACATGCGACAGAGACTGTGACTAGAGTTGGTGAAAGATTTTGACTGTGACATCAGCTATAATCCGAAAAATCCAACGTAGTCGCTAATGCCTTGAGTAGGAAAGCAGGAGTTATAGCACCATTTTCAATACAGAGACCTCTACAACAAGAGATGCATATATTCGATCTATAGGTTTATCCTATGGGCAGAACTCTGAGAAAATCTACCTTGACAGTACAGTCCACTTTGATAGACCGTATTCGTATTGGACAATCATCTGATGACCAATTGCAGAAATGGCGATCAAGAAATGAGACTAAGGGACGTATGCTTTATACAGTGAGCAATGGGATTGTAAGATATAGAGGAATGATTTGGGTGCCTAGAGATGATACGATTCGAGGAGACATATTTTCAGAAGCGCATACAACGCCATATTCCATTCATCCAGGAGGCACAAAGATGTATAAAGACTTTCCGACTCTTTATTGGTGGCCAGGAATGAAACAAGACATTCGACGCTTTATATATGAATGTCTAACTTGCCAGCAAGTGAAAACAGAGCATCAGAGACATTCAGGGTTGCTCAAACCTCTTCCTATCCCCAAGTGGAAATGAGAGAACATTACCAAGGATTTTGTAGTCGGTTTGCCAATGTCATTCAGAGGATATAACGCCATTTGCGTAATCTTTGATCGTCTCAACAAGTCGGCTAACTTCTTGCCGATAAAGACGACATTTTCCATGACGCATTATGCAGAGCTTTATATCCGAGAGATAGTCAAATTACACGGGATCCCAGTTACCATCGTATCTAACAGAGACCCAAGGTTCACGTTGTAACATACCGTACTTTTTACTGCTTAAAATTTGCGGAAAAGTTTAAAATTTTCTTTAATAAATGGCGAACCTTCAAAATTCGATAAAATAAACTGTTTATCCCCAAATATTGTTGCAAAAAAAGATCTCAAACGAAGTTTACTAGAAGTACTTGTTTAACACTCATAATCGATAACATGAAATCAGAGTATTTTGGACAGTTCATAAACTCTTAAAAACTGAGCGGTCCTCGGGTCTAGCCTCCTGCTCAGTCCAAGCCAGCTCCTTGGTCCCCACCTCCCATCTCCTCAAATGCATCCTCACCTGCATCGATCAAGTCTAATGAGTCTAAAGACTCAACACGTATAAGCTGGAAGTAACGAGTAATACGTAATAAAACCACATGCATCTTTAAAATAGAGCGTACATACTTTAAACTTGAACTTGCACTTAAACTTGAACATACATACATAACATAGTCGTGCCATCAACACAAAAATTTTCTTAAACATGCTTGCATACTTGTACATACTTAAAAATACATAACTTCATCATTTTTTTTTGCGTAGAGGCATCTTTCAAAGCAAGTGACCCATACATAAATACGCTTGATCAGACTAAACCACAGTACTGGGCTGACAGGGAAGATCCACTGCCACATACATGAGATCCTCGTTCATGCTTTAACGGGTGGATTGGTCCCCGTTAATGCTTTAACGCTTTTCCATCCTGATCTAAACCTGTTCATGCTTTAACGGGGTGGATTGGTCACTGGTCATGCTTTACCGCTTTCCATTCCCATACATAATTGGTCACAAAACATTTAGCATACCTCAAAAACTTGTAATATTTTCTTTGCACGTCAAACATACTTACTTGGCAATGAGGGATTCGTTGGATCTCGCTTGGGGCCGCAGCTGCACAAACTAACATGCGTTTGAAATACTTAACTTGCATAACTTAGACTTAGGTACTCAAGCTCACCACCGAAGTGAATAATTAGCTTATGACATTCTAGTTCCCTCAGGACTTGACCTATTTTAATCATCGTACTAACCATTATCTTGAACCCGAAAACAAAACCTGATGTGAAGTCTAATCTAGTTCCCGGGGTCCGTGTAGGTTCGCAAAAGAAATACTCGAAAATAAGTAAGGACACGGACCCCGTGCTAGGGTCCGTCTAGGGGTCCGTGTAGGCTCGAAAATTTGACACTTCCAATGAAACAAAGGCACGGACCCCGTGTTAGGGTTCGTCAAAGTGTCCGTGTAGGCTCGGTTTACTGACACTAAGAAGGAAACAAGGGCACGGACCTCATGTCAAGGTCCGTGTACACTCGGTGAAAGTAAACCAACGGAAAATCATATACTCAAGGCTTATTTCTCCTAACTCTATCATCCCGACCATGAATCGACACCTCAAGACCCGGTCCTAGGATACCATAATAATGACTCAAGCCTATACAATTGTCCCAAAACAACCACGCATGACAAGTAGCCCAATAAACCCGTGAACGCTACTTTTGACAACAAAACAAATTTTACGACTACTCATTCGACCAAGTGCCTAACGACATGAAACGAAACACCAAAAATCATCCCAGCATCATTCTCGATATACCTAAACGCAGCAATGAACATCCGTCGATCCTCAACGAAGCCTGCAACAATAAAACTTCAAGAACACATCAATAACATAATTTTTCAGAAAACGCAGTTTGAGAAGTCCCACAAAAATGATCATATCTCACTCAATTTTTATCCAAATATTTCGAGTTTTATATCAAATCGAAGGTATCAAAAAGTTCTACGTTTCTTACATTGGGAGTTTTCCCAAAATCTCGACCGAAAATCGCAGTTTTTAAAATACTAGTAAAAACGAGATTTGAGATCCCAAAAATGGTTTCAAAGGTGATCCAAACATGATTGCTCAAACTTCTACACATCGCACATGTATTTTCTCGCAAAAAAATATCGCAACACATAATATAACTAGATCGACAAACTCTCGATACGGCGATACCGAAGCGGAGACGGCGCGAGGCTTGATCCGGGACAAACGTGGCACTATTTTCTTGCAATAAAAATCACCGAAAACTTGCTGGAAATTAAAAAGGGAGGGGCGGCTACTCTAAGGTGAAGGAACCCTAGGTTTTTGCTCTCCAAAATATAAAGATCTGAAAATAAAATGTGTAGTTGTGTGTTGTGTGTTTTGGTGTGTGTAAAAACGTGTAAGTGTGTGTGAGTGTGTGTGTGTTTTAATTAGAAGTAATTAGTGCTATTTTAACTAATTAAAATGCTAATAAAAGGTTAACTTACACTAATTTTAGACAAACTCTCCAATTAAAATAAATACACAATAATTTTATAAATTCTTCTTTATAACAAATAAAATGCACAAAGCCAACTTTAAAAGTTTCAAAATTCTAAACTCACTAATTACATAATTTTAGGCTTTAAAATGCTGAAACTTATTAAATTAATTATTATGCCCCAACCTTAAATTAAAAATAAAATACCACATTTTAAAATTACCAAAAATCGTCCCCGGTTTTTTTCCTCGATCCCGCATCAAATAATCTCCTGAAACACAAAACTAAAGAAAACATATTAACGTGCATCACATAAACATTAAAATAATGCAATTAAATAAATCATGCATCACTAAAATCATTTTAATTTGAATAAATGATTTAACAATTTAAATAAATGCATGAGTTTTACGTGTACTAATTTTGGGCTCTACAATTCCTCCCCCACTTATAAAAATTTGGTCCTCGAAATTAAATCTTACCAAATAACTCTGGGTAGCGGATTCTCATATCTACCTCGGTCTCCCAAGTGGCTTCCTCCACTGCTTGATTCAGCCACCGGACTTTGACCAGCTTGGTCACCTTGTTCCGAAGTCTGCGCTCATGTCTGTCTAGGATTTGTACGGGTCTTTCCTCATATGACAGGTCTGGAGAAAGCTGTAACGGTTCATAGCTCAACACATGCGAAGGATTTGCTAGGTACTTTATCAGCATCGAGACATGGAACACATTGTGTACCCCGGCCAGATTCGGTGGGAGGGCAACACGATAAGCTAGTGTCCCAACTCTATCAAGAATTTCGAACGGTCCAATAAACCTCGGACTCAGCTTGCCTCTTTTCCCAAATCTCATAACACCCTTCATAGGTGCTATCTTTATAAAAACGTGCTCACCTACGGCAAACTCGAGATCTCTCCTCCTCTTATAAGCATAACTCTTTTGGCGACTCTGGGCGGTCTTCATTCTGTCTCGGATCTTGACCACCACATCTGCAGTCTGCTGAACTATCTCCGGACCAAGTTCTGCTCTCTCTCCGACTTCATCCCAATGAATCGGCGATCTGCACTTCCTCCCATACAATGCCTCGTATGGAGCCATACCAATAGATGCTTGGAAACTGTTATTGAAGGTAAACTCCACTAGAGGTAGTTTTGGTTCCCAACTCCCTTGGAAATCGATTATACAGGCTCGCAATAAATCTTCCAAAACCTAAATCACTCGCTCAGACTGGCCATCTGTCTGCGGGTAAAAAGATGTACTGAAAAGCAACTTCGTCCCCATGGCTGCATGTAAGCTCTTCTAGAAGGAAGACGTAAACCTCGGGTCCCTGTCGGACACAATAGAAACTGGGATTCCGTTCAAACGGACTATCTCTCATATATAGAGCTCCGCATACTGCGTCATGGAGAAAGTCATCTTCACTGGCAAAAAGTGCGCTGACTTGGTAAGTCTATCCACTATAACCCAAATAGTAGTGAATCCTCTGACTGACTTCGGCAACCCAACCACGAAGTCTATGGTGATATTATCCCATTTCTACTCGAGGATAGGGAGTGGTTTAAGCATCCCTGTTGGCCTCTGATGTTCTGCCTTCACTTGTTGACAAGTGAGACATTCAGACACAAATCGACGGTTGTCTCTCTTCATCCCTGGCCACCAATACAAAATCTGCAAATCCTTGTACAACTTGGTACCTCCTGGATGGATGGAATACGGAGGTGCATATGCCTATGTCAAAATATTCTCTCTGATCGAATCAACACTAGGCACCCACATTCTACATCTATATCTCGCAATACCATCGAACACTGTGTAGAGTACACTGCCCTTGGCTTCGTCTTTCAGTCTCCATTTCTGTAACTGTTCATCTGAAGGTTGTCCTCTACGGATTCGGTCTAGCAAATCCGATTTGACTGTCAGATTAGATAGTCTGGGAGCTCTACCATTCAGATAAACCTCTAACCCAAACCTCTGAATCTCAGACTAAAGAGGTCTCTGTACTGACAACTGAGCTACGACTGCAACCTTACGGCTCAAGGCATCTGCCACAACATTAGCTTTCCCCGGATGGTAGCTAATTTCACAATCGTAGGCCTTCACCAATTCTAACCACCGTCTCTATCTCATGTTCAGCTCTTTCTCCGTGAAGAAATATTTGAGACTCTTGTGATCTGTGAATATCTGGCATTTTTCGCCGTACAAGTAATGTCTCCATATTTTCAAATTAAAGACAACGGCAGCTAACTCAAGATCATGAGTCGGGTATTTCTTCTCATGCGCCTTCAACTGTCTGGAAGCATAAGTTATTACCCGACCAAGCTGCTGTAACGTCCCAGATTCGACGACTGTCCTCACTGTATCAAGACGAGTCTTTCCAGCGTGCTTATGTCCTCTCACTCACACGCACCCTGGAAAACTTCCCAGGAGGTCACCCATCCCAAAATTGCCCCAAGTCAAGCACGCTTAACTTTGGAGTTCTTATGTGATGAGCTACCGAAAAAAAGATGCACCTTCGTGATATGAGTTGTACAAATCAAATCTTTTAAGCCCTCTTCAACTGTACAGTCCATTACATTGAACAGTCTCGGAATCCCTCTCATTCCCGTGTGGGTTCGGTTCATTCATGTTCCCTTCACCTAGAAGCCTGCCAGGAGCCGCTCATTGTCCGTGCAACTGATGGCACCGGCGATCACCCCCCGCCCTCTTCGGCCCCGGGCCTCACATGCCCACCAGCTTCCGCTTGGTTCGTCCCCGAACCACACCGTACTAAGAGAACCTGGCTCTGATACCACTTGTAACGCCCCAGATTCGACGACTGTCCTCACTGTATCAAGACGAGTCTTTCCAGCGTGCTTGTGTCCTCACTCACACGCACCCTGGAAAACTTCCCAGGAGGTCACCCATCCCAAAATTGCCCCAAGTCAAGCACGCTTAACTTTGGAGTTCTTATGTGATGAGCTACCGAAAAGAAGATGCACCTTCGTGATATGAGTAGTACAAATCAAATCTTTTAAGCCCTCTTCAACTGTACAGTCCATTACATTGAACAGTCTCGGAATCCCTCTCATTCCTGTGTGGGTTCGGTTCATTCATGTTCCCTTCACCTAGAAGCCTGCCAGGAGCCGCTCATTGTCCGTGCAACTGATGGCACCGGCGATCACCCCCCGCCCTCTTCGGCCCCGGGCCTCACAAGCTGCATCAACATTGTGCCTAACTCGAGCTTAGATGCATCGGTGTATAACACAAAATCTCCTTGCCCTGATGACATGGCTAACACTGGCACTGAAATAAGAGCTTGCTTCAAGGTATCAAAGCTCATCTGACATTCATCACTCCACTCAAATTTAGCATTTTTCTTAGTCAGTGAAGTGAGGGGCATTGCTATCGACGAAAATCCCTGAATAAACTTACGGTAGTAATCGGCTAAACCCAGAAAATTGCGGATCTCTGAAGCATTCTTCGGTTCAACCCAATCCTTAACAGCCGCTACCTTTGCTGGATCCACCTCAATACCGTTGCTAGATATTATGTGACACAAAAACGCTACCTTCTCCAACCAGAATTCGCACTTACTGAACTTCGCAAATAACTTGCAACTCTGCAGGATCTGCAAAACTGTCCTCAAATGCTGGCTATGCTCCTCATGGCTCTTTGAGTAGATTAAAATATCGTCGATGAATACTATGACGAATTGATCAAGGTAAGGCTGAAATACTCGGTTCATGAGGTCCATGAAAATAGCTGGAGCATTCGTCAGTCCAAATGGCATAACTAAGAACTCGTAATGCCCATACCTGGTTCTGAAAGTTGTCTTATGAACATCGGCATCCTTTACCTTCAGCTGGTGCTACCCTGATCGAAGATCTATCTTAGAGAACACTATAGCTCCCTGCAACTGATCGAACAAGTCCTCGATCCTCGGAAGTGGGTATTTGTTCTTGATCGTTACCTTGTTCAGTTCTCGGTAATCGATACACAACCTCATGCTCCCATCTTTCTTCATTACGAAGAGTACTGGTGCACCCCATGATGAGAAACTAGGGCGAATGAATTCTTTGTCTAGGAGCTCTTGGATCTGCTGCTTGAGCTCTAACATCTCAGCTGGAGCTAGACGATACGGTGCCATAGAGATTAGCACGGTGCCTGGCACAAGGTCAATTGAAAACTCCACCTCTCTCTCTGGTGGAAGGCCTGTGACGTCATCCGAAAATACGTCAGGAAAATCTCTGACCACTGGTACATCAGTTATAGATGGAGTGGGCACGTCAGGTGTTGAAATAATGCTGGTCAAGAAAGCCTGACAACCCTTGTGCATGAGTCTCCGCGCCTGCATGCAAGAGATCATGCGAGGAAAACTCTTCCATCTAGCTGGCTCAAAGAGAAACTGCTCCACACCCAAAGGTCTAACCAATATCGACCTTTTCTAGAAATCGATAAGAACTCTGTTCTTCGTCAGCCAGTCCATTCCCAAAATGATATCAAATGCTGGCATCGGAAACACGATTAAATCGCCATACAATAGGTGGCCCTGCAGTTCCAGATCGATGCCTCTGACCACGCTAGTAGCTGACAATTCTTCACGTCGAGTCTAATAGACTTGACGTCCAGGTGGCTAGCGAATGTCTCCGAAATAAAGGAGTGGGTGGCTCCTGAGTCTATCAGGGCCTTCGTGACTAGTCTCTTTATGAATATATTTACTGAGAGAGTTAGCACAACACAAAACTTATCTCCTCAAAATTCTAACCTTAATCTCAGGCATAGTAGAAAACCTCTACCCAAGTCACCAAAATATAAACTAGAACACTAAAATCCCAAATACAATTCAAAACATGCAAGGCAAAAATTTAGCACTGTAAAGAATTGAATAAGTTACCAGTCAACAGTGTCGTGTCTGGGTTTGCCTCCTGTGCATGCATGGCAAATACTCTGCCCTGAGTCGGCTGCCTCCACTGTGAGCAGTCTTTCAGCATGTGATAGCTGGCTCCGCACTTAAAGCATTTGCCTGACCCATATAAACATTGTCTCGGGTGCTGGCGGTTGCACTTCGGGCACACCGGGTGCTCACCCGGCCTCTGGGGCGCCTGAGGGACAAGACCCTTGCCCTTAGGTGGTCCCTGAAATGACTTCTTCCCTGGCTGCCCCTGGAAGGGCCTCTTGAACCGAGGTCGCTGCTGCTGCTGCTGCTGCGGTGCCTGATAGGGCCTCTTGCCCTGCTTGTCAACCTCAATATCTCGTTGATCCTGTTCTGCCGTCAAAGCTCTAGACACGGCAAATGCATAGGTAGTAGGACCAGAAACCCTCACATCATGGCGCAAGATCGGCCACAACCTGTCCATGAAATGCCTCAACTTCCCCTGGGCATCATTAGCTATCAGGGGTACAAAATGACACCCCTTTTCAAACTTCCTCACGAACTCAGCTACGCTGCTGTCTCCCTGACGCAATGTCATGAACTCTCTGGTCAGTCTGGATCGTACTTCTTTAGTGAAGTACTTGGAGTAGAATACCTCCTTAAATCCACTCCACGTCAGTGTATGTAAGTTCACTGACACCAATGCACTATCCCACCAAAGTCTGGCATCCCTTGTTAGAAGGAACGTAGCACATCTGACCCTATCTGCGTCTTGTAGCTCCATAAACTCGAATATTACCTCGATGGACTTAATCTATCTTTCAGCTATCATCGGGTCAGTAGTCACCAAAAACTCCTTTGGGTTCGTCCTCTTGAACCTCTCATACACTGCCTCTGGTCTGGACCTAGCCCCTGTATCCACCGTCGCCTGGTTCCCCGCAAACTGTGCGAATAACTGAGTCATTCCTGCAAGCATATGTGCCTGCATATCTGGCGGAGGAGGAAAAGCGTCTCTCCCCTCCTCTCGAGCCTCTCTATCTTCATCCCTAGCTTCCTAGTTAATTATGCGTTTAGGAGGCATACTGTTCCAACAATTTACCCAACACGTAAACCCCATATGCATGGACATTATATCAATAGCATAAGATGCACATAATTTGAACTTGAAACATGACATGCTGAAATCATGAATTAATGCTTAATAAATTACATAATTCAAAACTTTAAAACTTACAGACTTGAGGTGTGGCTTCATGAGCTTCTTGCAACTGGCAGTAGGCGTAACCCTTTACAGGAACACCGCTCTGATACCAAATGTAACGTACCGTACTTTTAACTGCTTAAAATTTGCGAAAAAATTTAAAATTTTCTTTAATAAATGGCGAACCTTCAAAATTCGATAAAATAAACTGTTCATCCCCAAATATTGTTGCAACAAAAGATCTCAAATGAAGTTTACTAGAAGTACTTGTTTAAAACTCATAATCGATAACATGAAATCAGAGTATTTTGGAAAGTTCATAAACTATTAAAAACTGGGCGGTCCTCGGGTCTAGCCTCCTGCTCAGTCCAAGCCAGCTCCTTGGTCCCCACCTCCCGTCTCCTCAAGTGCATCCTCACCTGCATCGATCAAGTCTAGTGAGTCTAAAGACTCAACACGTATAAACTGGAAGTAACGAGTAATATGTAATAAAACCACATGTATCTTTAAAATAGAGCGTACATACTTGAAACTTGTACTTGCACTTATAAATACATAACATAGACGTGCCATCAACATAAACCTTTTCTTAAACATGCTTGCATACTTGTACATACTTAAACATACATAACTTCATCATTTTTTTTTGCGTAGAGGCATGTTTCAAAGCAAGTGACCCATACATAAATACGCCTGATCAGACTAAACAACAGTACTGGGCTGATAGGGAAGATCCACTGCCACATACATGAGATCCCCGTTCATGCTTTAACAGGTGGATTGGTCCCCGCTCATGCTTTAACGCTTTCCAATCCTGATCTAAACCCGTTCATGCTTTAACGGGATGGATTGGTCCCTGGTCATGCTATACCGCTTTCCAATCCTATACATAATTGGTGACGAGACATTTAGCATACCTCAAAAACTTGAAGTATTTTCTTTGCACGTCAAACATGCTTACTTGGCGTTGAGGGATTCGTTGGATCTCGCTTGGGGCCGCTGCTGCACATACTAACATGAGTTTGAAATACTTAACTTGCATAACTTAGACTTAGGTACTCAAGCTCACCACCGAAGTGAATAAGTAGCTTATGACATTCTAGTTCCCTCGGGACTTGACCTCTTTTAATTATCGTACTAACCATTATCTTGAACCCCAAAACAAAACCTGATGTGAAGTCTAATATATTTTTTTTTCCAAAAATATGAATTACACGGACCTTGTGCCCGGGTCTGTGTATGGGTCCGTTTAGGTTCGCAAAAGAAATGCTCGAAAAGAAATAATGACATGGACCCCGTGCTAGGGTCCCTCTAGGAGTCCGTGTAGGCTCGCAAATTTGACACTTCCAAGGAAACAAAGGCACGGATCCCGTGTTAGGGTCCGTCAAAGGGTTCGTGTAGGCTTGGTTTACTGACACTGAGAAGGAAACAAGGGCACGGACCCCGTGTCAAGGTCCGTGTACACTCGGTGAAAGTAAACCAACGGAAAATCATATACTCAAGGCTTATTTCTCCTAACTCTATCATCCCGACCATGAATCGACACCTCTAGACCTAGTCCTAGGATACCATAATAATGACTGAAGCCTATAAAATTGTCCCAAAACAACCACTCATGACAAGTAACCCAATAAACCCGTGAACGCGACTTTTTACAACAAAACAAATTTTACGACTACTCATTCGACCAAGTGCCTAACGACAAGAAACGAAACACCAACAATTATCCCAACATCATTCTCGATATACCTAAACGCAGCAACGATCACCCGTCGATCCTCAACGAAACCTGCAATAATAAAACTTCAAGAACACATCAATATCATAACTTTTTAAAATTTTATCCAAATATTTCAAATTTTATATTAAATCGAAGGTATCAAGAAGTTCTACGTTTCTTACGTTGAAAGTTTTCCCAAAATCTCGACCGAAAAATCGCAGTTTTTAAAATACCAGTAAAAACGAGATTTGAGATCCCAAAAATGGTTTCAAAAGTGATCCAAACATGATTGCTCAAACTTCTACACATTTCACATGTATTTTCTCGCATAAAAATATCGTAACACATAATATGACTAGATCGACGCAAGAAAAACAGAATATACATGCCTTTTGATATTTAAAACTCACGATACGGTGATACCGAAGCGAAGACGGAGCGAGGCTTGATACGGGACGAACGTGGCACTATTTTCTTGCAATAAAAATCACCGAAAACTTGCTGGAAATTCAAAAGGGAGGGGCGGCTGCTCTAAGGTGAAGGAACCCTAGGTTTTTGCTCCCCAAAATATAAAAGATCTGAAAATAAAATGTGTAGGTGTGTGTTGTGTGTTTTGGTATGTGTAAAAATGTGTAAGTGTGTGTGAGTATGTGAAACGTGTGTGTGTGTTTTAATTAGGAGTAATTAGTGCTAATTTAACTAATTAAAATGCTAATAAATGGTTAACTCACACTAATTTTAAACAAACTCCCCAATTAAAATAAATACACCATAATTTTATAAATTCTCCTTTTTAACAAATAAAATGCACAAAGTCAACTTTAAAAGTTTCAAAATTCTAAACTCAGTAATTACATAATTTTAGGCTTTAAAATGCTGAAACTTATTAAATTAATTAATATACACCAACCTTAACTTAAAAATAAAATACCACATTTTAAAATTACCAAAAATTGTCTCCGGTCTCTTTTCCTCGATCACGCATCGAATAATCTCCTGAAACACAAAACTAAAGAAAACATCTTAACGTGCATCACATAAACATTAAAATAATACAATTAAATAAATCATGCATCACTAAAATCATTTTAATTTGAATAAATGATTTAACAATTTAAATAAATGCATGAGTTTTACGTGTACTGATTTTGGGCTCTACACACGTTGTCATTTTGTCAGAGTTTACATTCTACAATGGGGAAGAAGTTGCTTTTTAGTACAACATTACATCCCGAGACAGACGGTCAATCCAAGATGGTGATTCAGATTTAGAAGACCTACTGCGATCATGCGTTATCGATTCCATGGGAGTTGGGAATCGAAGTTACCTATAGTGGAGTTCACCTATAACAACAGTTTTCAGTCGTCTATAGATATGGCTCCCTACGAGGAACTATATGGAAGGAAATGCAGATCGCCTATTCATTGGGATGAAATTGGCGAGAGATCAAAGCTTGGTCCAGAGATTGTAGAAATGGTAGTCAAAATTCAGGACAAGATGAAAACTGCCCGGAGTCGTCAAAAGAGCTACGCTGACGAGAGAAGAAGAGACATGAATTTCCCGTAGGAGATCACATCTTTGTAAAAATAACACCGAAAAAGGGCAAGTTGAGTCCGAGATTCATAGGACCGTTCGAGATTATCGAGAAAGTGAGAACACTAGCCTATCGAGTATGTAATGTTTAGAAAATTCGAACAACGTAACCCAACTGCATGCAATCTAGGGTTTTATAAAATATGTATTTAATGATTTTTATGCATTTTTATTATTGCTAAGTTAGGGCTTATTTCATGATTATTGTTAAGTTTCACGCATTAGGGTGTTTATATGCATTTCGCGCTAAAATGAGTAACGGAGTCCGGGGGATAATCAGGAAAATATTTTTGTTGAATAATTATTTTAATTATTTACTATGGGGTGTTTTTAATTATGATTTTTGAGAATGGACATTGGTTGGATATTTTTACTCGCTGGGTCATATTTTTAACTGATACGCAATTTTTAAAGATTCTGAGACTTTTTGAGAGTTCGGGAAATATTTTCAAAAGCGCACCAAAAATGAAATATTTTCGGGAGCTTTATTGAGCTTGACGGGTTTATTTTAATGCTTAATGGGCTCAAAACCCTTTTAAATTTTAATTAGGGCCCATTAGTACATGTTTTATTAACTTAAACCAAACCTAATCAAACCCTAAACCTATACACCCCTTGGCAGCCCCCTCCCCTCATTCAACAGCCTCCATCCCCAAGTTTTACAGCAGAAAGCCAGCAGCAAGCTTCGGCACCCCATAGTTCTTTCAAGCAAGCATCTTCCCCGCTTCTTCGTTTCACATCCCACGCGCGTATCTTCGAGTATTTGAACTCTTAAGCGCTAAGGGAAACCATGTATCTTTATTTTTGCATCATTCATAATGTATATATGCTGATATGTGTGCTACATAAGCTCGGTCCTTGCATTGTTTTATGATTATGCTTTCGATTTGTTCATGAAAACGCATGTTTATGCATTCAACTCACGTTTTTATGATTCATGTGCAAGGGACTGTCAAGTTTGGTTGTTAAGGGGTTGCTTACGTTGAAAATTATGGTGTCATAGGGCTGGAGTTTGATGAGGGTCGAGATATTGCTTAGGCCGAAGTGTGCACCTTGGTTGCTTGAGTCGGGGATGGCTTGCTAGATCGGAACATTTGGGTGCGCCGGCTGTGCAATGGTCTTTCCTAGCCCTGGACCAGACCCTGGTGGGTCTGAGCCATGGCCTAGGGTGGCTTGAAAATGGCTGGAGTTAGTGGAAAAGCCGATCGAGGGTGAGTGAGTCAAGTGTGTCGTGGGTAGGGGTTCCTTTGTGGCTCACGGCTGTCGGCGTGTTGCAGCATGCAAGGGGCTGTGAGCTTGGGTTATGTGAGTCCAGGAGAGTCCTAAGGTAGGCTAGGAAGGGTTGGTCCAAGGCTGGTCCGAGCAGGAGGGCTTAGTGTCGAAAATTTGTAAGTTTAGGTTATTAAGGTTTGAAGATGTATTGTGTAAGAAATTCCGGCAACCTTTGGGGCTTGTTTCGTGAGTCATAAATGGTCTGGAATGGGTGGTTTAGAGGCTGGTCAAGTAGGTTTAAGTCATGATTTAAGTTGGGAAATATTTGGTTAAGTTTCGGGTTGATTCAGGTTAAAACCGGGACTCGGTCCAAGTTTTAAAATGAATTGTATAAGTTTTGGAACGGGCTCGAGTTTATTTCTAAGAAATGCTTGTTAATGTGTTTGGGGTGTTTTAAGGAGTTTGGTAAGCTTCAGTCGAAATTTTGAGGTCCAAGGATAAAACGGTCATTTTGGGTTCCTAGGGGCAAAATGGTCATTTTGTACGTAGGTCGAGTTTTTAGCCCTTGCAGCGCCCTAAACACGTTTTGACATGTTTTAAATATTTATGTTATCATGAATATGACTTTTTAAGAAAATATGAAAAATACGCTGCATGCTTGATTTTAAGAAAAATTTACGTATATGCATTGTTTTATTAATTGACGAATATGATGACATATTTTGAAGGATGAGAGTTGGTTGTGAATAATACGATGACATGTAAGGCCAGGGCTCAGTGGATGGATAATGCTGTCGCTGATGTCCCCACCGTCGGGTACCACAGTTACACGTAGATGGATCCATCGACTGACACGATGATACGACATACACAACTAATGAATGTAATTCAAATCAAGAAAATATTAACACGTATATGCTGATATGATGTGATATGTCATGAAAACATTTATGCTTCGACATGTTATTATTATGCATGCGACTTTTACGATCATGAAATGTATTTTCATTACAATACTTTTCACTGTTGCTTGTTATGTATATGTACTTGCTATAACATTATAGGTGTGTTGATTCTTTAGACTCACTAGGTGTGAATGATACAGGTGAGAATATCTATGAGGATATTGGAGGCTCCGAAAACTAAGTAAGCTGGGCTGGATGTGCGCACGCTAACCCGATGACATTTATTCTTCCGCACATCATGTTTATGAGATAGGAAAGATTTGAATATTTATTTTTATATGCTATCATTTTTATATGTTGATGGTTGGCAGAAGCTTTACACATATTTCATATTTGAAACATTTTTAAAACGTAAGCTTGGGGATGACGATTTATTATGGATTTTTAACTACAATTTTTTACTTTCTAGTTGATTAATTATATTTTAAAAATGTGAATTTTCAACAATATTGCATGCATGAATTTAAATACAAATTTCAAGTAGCAGCTTTTTGGAAAAAATAAATAAATTTCTAGTAGCATATTTTAAACAAAAGACGTTTCAGTTGGTATTAGAGCAAGGGTTCTGTATAGGGTTGTGCCACTGCCAGCTTCTGCAGCTTAGTCTTCAAGCCTCAAGTCTGTAAGCTTTTATGTTTTAAATAGTTTATCACCTGCATGATTGCATGTTATACGTTTTCAACGATTTACAATACATGTTTAGCTACTTTCATGGTGTAAAGATTAAATTCCTTGAAAACTAGATTAAATTGCATGATGGGTTACATTTATAATTTGGACTGTTTTTAGATATCATGACTACCAGATGCGCCCCTAGCACAGATCGTCATGATGATACTCCCGGAGGCGATAGAGGCCTTCCACCACCACCACCACCGCCAGGAGATGCCGCTACCCGAGTCTTGGAGGGTATGGCTAGACTTTTGGAGCAGGCACAACAAGCTCCTCGACCATAGACGGACATCGATGAGCAGTTTCGACGGCTCAACCCGAAGGAGTTCGGGGGTACCACTGACCCTTTCGTGGCGGAGGGTTGGATTCGGTCTTTGGAGCTACACTTTCAGTACCTAGAGATGAGGGATGGCGACAGACTCATTCCTCCACTTATATGCAGAGGTATGACGCATCCCTATGGTGGGAGGGAGCTTCCCACGGGATGAACTTGGCTATCCTCACTTGGGAGTAGTTCAAGGAGGTATTCGACGGAACATATTTCCCAGTCGATGTCAGGGGTCGCCTGAAGAGGGAGTTCATGAGTCTCAGCCAGGGGGACTCGACTATGGCAAAGTTTATTTGGAAAGTTGACGTGGGCTGCCACTTTGTGCCCCTTATCGCTAGACATGACGCTCAAAAGCTGAGGCATTTCATGGATGGCCTGAGACCTACCTTGCGCTGGGATGTTATGTTGATGAGACCATTGAGCTATGACAAGGCCACTGCGCGTGCTTTTCATGCAGGGCAGACACTGAGGGACATCGATTTTGAGATGTAGAGGAAGAGGCATCAAACTCAGGCTACCACAGAGCCGCAATAGAAGCAGTATTCAGGGCCACCAAGGCAACAAGGGCGGCAGAAGCCCCCAGGTCAGTTCAAGAGGCCTGGACAGCAACGGCCACCCCAGGCACCAGGGGCTCCTAACCGGGAGGGAGGATCGCCGTGCAAACGATGCAACGAACTTCACTATGACAAGTGTATGTGTAGAACTTTCAAGTGCTTCATATGCAAAGACGAGGGCCCTAAAGCAGCTGAGTGCCTGAGGAATCAGGGCCCCACTACTGACAAGGCCTACGTGATGCATGTGGAGGAGGCAAAAGCCTAGCCATACTCTACGTTGATCACCGGTAACCCTTACGTTTAAAAGTTTATTTATTTACTGCCTTGAATGCATGGATTATTATGTCGGTTGTTGAGTTACTTTGGGATTGAGAACCTAGATAAATTAGATTACAGGCTCTACCTAGTTGGACTTAAGGATTGAATTAAATTAGGAATTTTAAGGACTTAATTGCAAAAATCAAAATTTTAAGGGTTGTTGTCGAATTTTTCGAATTTTTTGGAATCAAATTATTAAATTTCGAAAACTTTAAGGAATTATTTGGGGCTAAATTCAAAAATTTCATGGGGTCAAAAATGAAAATTTCAGAAAATTGTAGGGTCAAAATGTAACTTTCAAAAACTTTAAGGGCCAAATTGTAATTTTGAAAATTTTGGTAAATTAATTTGTAGCTTTCGAGGAACACTTGGGTTAAATCGGTAATTTTGAGGATTTTGGGTTAATCGCCGTTAGAAATTTCTTAAGTTTCAATGCGAACAGATTTGATAGTATGTTTTATCGCAGGAAGGATATATATTTCAGGTGTAGACACGTATACATTGCTAGATTCCGGAGCTACACATTTATTTATATCCGAATATTTTGTCAAGCGACTAGGAATCATACTAGATGCGATGGATTTGGGCTTCAGAGTATCAATTACATCTGGGGATCAGATGTTTACCTCACAGATAGTGAAGAGATTGTAGCTTCGGTTACAGAAGAATGCGGTGCAAGCAGATTTGATCGTGATACTGTTGCCGGAGTTCGACATCATTATGGGTATGGACTGGGTTTCTTCGAACGGAGCTGTCATATATTTTTTACGCATGTCAGTATCTGTCCGACCACTTAGCGGTAAGCCATTTGTATTTGAGGCAACCAGACATCAGCAGATGCCGCACATCATTTCTTGCATATGTGCGAGGAGCTAATGAAGAGAGGCTGCCAGGAATTGTTGACCAGTATTGTGTCAGTGACCGAGCTAGTCAGTCAGAGGCTAGAGGAGGTCGAAGTAGTCAGAGATTTCCCTAGTGTTTTCCCAATCGATATTTCAGGCATCCCACCGGACAGGGAGGTGGACTTTTCTATCAAGCTCATGCAAGGTACAGTGCCTATGTTGTAAACTTAATTTCAGAGTTTGACAAAATGAGTGTAAAAAAGATGAACAACTGATCAAGAAGACTAAAACAAATCGTAAACTGATAGTTGCCCGAACTGAAGATTAGTGCATATTTAAGGCAACTGAATCAAACTGAACTACATAGTCAACTGGATGATCAGTTGAACTATAATCAGTTGAGATCAATCAGTTAATCATATCGGCTTTTTCAACTGATAAATCAGTTTGACACATCACCAGCTATCTACCAAACTCTGTGCACACTCTTTCTGTTCTATATCTCTCAAAAGCTCGCGCTTAATATATATATTCATAGCATTCAAGGCAATACTTCGAGCTTAAAAGCACAAGCTTACTGTTGTATTAGTCGATCTTGTAGAGATCAGTTGTGCTGAGTAGTTACGTATCAGTTGAGTGCTGATAGTTGTATTGAAACTAATAGTTTCAGTTTTGGCATGTTTAAGTCCAAAAAATGAAGTGGGTTTGTACAAATCATTGTATAGATCAAAGTCTTATAGTAAATATCCTATCTTTGAGATAGAAGGGGTGACGTAAGAGTGTTTGAAATCTCCGAAAATCCATAAATCTTGTGTCTCTTTATTTCAGGTTTTATTCTATATGTCAGTTTATTTATGCACTTTTATTAGTTAACTGATTGACATTGACAAGAAAGATTCCATAATTCAGTTTGTCACCAAGCTGATTCATTATTTGAAGATTTTTGAAAATTGTCTGTCAAGTGTTTATTCAACCCTTCTTTCAAAACACTTTTTCACTCCCAACCGATCTAACAAGTTGTATCAGAGCATTTGAATCTTGTTTTTGAATATTTCTTACCTACTAAATCTGATTACCATGTCTTCCTTCAACAAAATTTCAATGTTCTCGAGAGAAGAGTTTGACGACTGGAAGATTAGAATGCATGCTCATATATCTGCACAAGATGATCACATGTGGCACGTTATCACTGACGGACCGATGAAAATAATGAAAGAAAATAGTGTAGTGGCAATAACTGATGGTGCACTCTATCGTTTTGAAAATTCCATAGAATAATGGACTGCAGAAGATAAGAGGAAGCCAGCCTAGACAATGTGGCTAAAGATATTATGTATAAAACCTTGGACAAGGTGACATTCAGTAAGATCAAGCTCTACAAGACAACAAATGAAATTTGGGAGAAATTAATCCAACTGTGCAAGGGAAATGAGCAAACTAAAGAGAACAAACTCTTTGTTGCTGTTTAGAAGTTTGATAACATCAAAATGAAGACCAGATAGTCTATTAGAAGAGCAATCCAAAGAAGAACCAAACTCTTGCTTCAACTGTGGGAAGCAAGGTCATTTTATTGCTGATTGTCCAAAACCAAAGAAGGACATCATACATTCAACTGATAAAGGAAAGAAATCAGTTGAGTACAAGAGAAGAGACATGAATGATAACAGATAATTAAAGAAGAAGCATTAAGTTTTGCTTGGTGAAGAGAGAAAATCTAAATGGGCGGAAACTGACAGTGGAAAGTCAGATTCTGAAAGCTCAGTCAGTTCAAGTGATGATGAAGAAGAAGTTAAATGCTTAATGGCAAATGAGGCAGAACTGGAGTCAACAACCGAACATGTATTTGACTTCAGTTCTACTGACTTTACACAATAAGAACTCATAGACACTTTGCATGACATGGTGAATAAGTATCACAAGCTTGCTCACTCCTTCGGAATAGCTAAAACTGAGCAAATTCATCCCATAGACAATAAAACTGAAACTGACGAGTCAATTCAGATGTTGAGTCTAAAAAGGAAGATTTCCAAAAAAAAGCTGAAATGAGAAATAGTCGATCTTTGATTCGTCAGCTAAAAACTGAAATTTCAAAACAAACTGATTTGATTCAAGCTTGGAATAAGTCATCAGTCACGCTGACTGAAATGCAGATTATACAAAAATCAATTACTGATAGAACTGTTTTAGGCTTCGATTGCATTGAGGAAAACTCTATAAGTGATACCATGACCAAGTTGAATGAGCACAAAGATAAATTCATTAACTTTGTGAAATCAACAGTGGTACAAGAATTATTTGAACCAATTAAACCAAATTTCCAACCGGTTGAACCTAAGAACAAAGCAATGCGGTTTTGAATTGGGTATAGCCCGAAGAGTTCAACTGATTCAAGAAACTGGACATTCAAGAAGTTCAGTTACAAAAATCAAAACTCTAAGGATGGATATTACAATTACTATAACTGCAAGCCATATCAAAGGAGATACCGAGTAAACAAAAAGTTGAAAAAGGTTCACAATCATACTGTTTTATCCGCATACCACACACCTAACACACAAAAACAGAGAAACGTTATCAGGAACACATCAACTAGAAAGTCAGTTAGATTGATCCAAGTCTGGGTTCCTAAAAGACTAATCAGTTTTGGATCCATATAGATGTGTGTACCAAAATTATATATTGTGTGTGATTGCAGGTGACATGTACAACAGAAGAATCAATCCGTTACTTGGACAGTGGATGCTCACGTCACATGACAGGGGATGCAAATTTTCTATCCCAACTGATCAAATACAGTGGTCTAAACATCAATTTTGGAGACAACTCGAAAGGTAGAACTGTGGATAAGGGTAAGCTTATCCATGATAACTTTATCATTAAAGATGTTTTACTAGTTGAGAATTTGAAGTATAACTTGATTAGCATCAGTCGGTTTTGCGATAACAATTTCTCATTTTAGTTCAACAGACACATGTGTACAGTTAGAAACTCAACTGATGAAATTATTTTAATTGGTAATCATTGTGGGAATACTTACAAAGTAAGTTGGACTGATCAACCTAATGCACCAGTTTATTTTATAGCTTCAAAATATTCTAAAAACTGGTTGTGGCATAAAAGGTTGAACCACTTCAATTTTAAATCTATTGCTTATCTGAGTAACCATGATCTTGTAACTGGTCTGCCTAAGATCAAATTTTCAAAAGATAAAATTTGTTTAGCATGTCAGTTTGGTAAGCAAGTAAGATCTTCATTTAAAAACAGAGGTAGTAAATATTTCTCCAGATGCTTAGAATTGCGCATATGAATCTTTTTGGTCCAATACCAGTAATGAGTTTAGGAGAAATGAAATACATCTTTGTAATTTTTGATGATTTTTCAAGATTTAATTGGGTTATCTTTTTAAAATCAAAAGACCAAACTGCTGCACAACTGATTAAACTCTTCAAAAGATTATTAAATGAAAAATCAGTTGGTATTAACAAAATAAGTCTAATCGAGGGACTGAATTCATAAAAAAAAACATTTCACAATTTTTAGAAAATATTGGGATCAAGCATGAGCTCTCAGCAGCAAGAACCCCTCAATAAAATGGTTTAGCTGAGAGAAGAAATCGAACCCTTAAAGAAGTTGCTAGAACAATGCTTGCTGATTCTGGTATTTCTCAGAGGTTTTGGGTAGAAACATTAATCACTGCATGTTACACTCAGAACAGATCAATGATTAACAAAAATTATTTAAAGATGTCATATGAGATATGGCATAGACATAAAAGTGTTGTATCTTACTTCAGAATATTCTTTTGCAGATGTTTTATTCACGATAATGGCAAAAATCATTTAAAATAATTTGATGCAAAGTCTGCAGAAGGAGTATTCATGGGTTATTCATCAGTTAATAAAGCTTATAGAGTATTTAACAAATGTACTTTAAATGTAGAGGAGTCAATTCATGTTTTATTTGATGACTCTACACTAATTGATAAGTCAACTGATCTAGTTGAGCTAGTTGATCGCTTTACAGACATCAGTTTGGAGGATGTTAGTGAAAAAATAGTTCATATCAATCGAAATCTTCTTCAAACACCTGAACCAGAGATATTGAATCAATCAGTTGAACAAGAAATTGTTCCTGATTATCTGTTGGTGGAACAAAATGATGAGATTTAAATATTAACTGAAGCAGCAACAACTGAAACTGAAGAAAAGGTTCAGTTACCAACTGAACCAGTTGTTGAAATCGATACAACCAATGCTGAATACAGATGGAAGAAATCACACCCACCAGAAATGGTAATCCATCTGATTAGGTAAGAACTCGGAATCAAATGATTAATTTATTTATTCATTCAGCTTTTGTTTCCCAACTAGAACCAAAGAAAACTGATGAAGCTCTTGCTGATCCTAACTGGATAAATGCTATGCAAGAAGAGCTAAATGAATTTACTCATAACAATGTCTGGAACTTAGTTCCAAGAATAATTTTTAAATCCATTATCGGTAAAAAGTGGGTTTACAATAACAAACTGAACGAAGAAGGTTTAGTCGTGCACAACAAAGCGAGGCTTGTAGCGCAAGGATATACGCAAGAAGAAGGGATAGATTACGACGAGATATATGCACCAGTTACACGACTAGAAGCAATCAAAATATTCCTTGCTTATGCCTCATTCAAGAAATTTAAAGTCTACCAAATGGATGTCAAGAGTGCATTCCTAAATGGTCAGTTGCAGGAAGAAGTATATGTAGAACAACCACCAGTTTTTGTAAATTACTCTCTTCCTGATCATGTTTATCATTTGAAAAAAGCTCTTTACGGTCTTAAACAATCTCCAAGAGCTTGATATGAAACACTTTCAAAATTTCTAACTGATCATGACTTTAATGTTGGATCAGTTGACAAGACTATGTTCAAATTTTTGAAAGAATGATCATATTTTACTCGTGCAATATATGTTGATGATATTATTTTTGGTTCAACTAACCCCATGTTATGCGAGAAATTTGCCAAGTTAATGCAGAAAAAATTTGAGATGAGTATGATGGGTGAACTGACGTTCTTTCCCGGTCTGTAGGTGAAACAACTGGAACTGGTACTTTTATCAGTCATACCAAATACACGAAAGAACTGCTCAAGAAATTTGGCATGGAAATATGTCCAGCTGCAAGTACTCCCATGAGTTCATCAATTAAATTAGATAAAGATGAAGGGGGAATATCAGTTGAAATGACAATATACAGGGGTTTAATAGGTTCTTTATTATACCTAACTGCTAGTCGTCCTGATATTGTATTTCTTTTTTGCATGTGTGATAGAATTCAGGCAGATCCTAAGAAATCGCATTTTTCACCTGCCAAACGTATATTGAAATATCTTAAAGGCACACAAAATTTGGGCTTATAGTGTGCTAATGACTCTTCTTTCAATTTAGTTGGATATTCAGATGCAGATTATGCAGGGTGTAAACTAGATCGTAGAAGCACAAGTGGATCATGTCATTTTCTAGGACACAGACTGATTTCATGGTTTAGCAAGAAGCAAACATCCATAGCAACTTCCACAACTGAAGCAGAATATCTAGCTGCTGGAAGTTGTTGCGCTCAACTGCTCTAGATTCAGCAACAACTGAAAGACTATGGAGTCATTGCAAAAGAATCACCAATCTTCCGTGACAATGCAAGAGCAATCGCGATTACCTATAATTCAGTTCTTCACTCCAGGACCAAGCATATTGATGTCAGACATCACTTCATCAGAGATCATGCCCTAAAGAAGGCAATCAGGCTGGAATATGTTTCAACCGAACAAAAAGTAGCTGACATCTTCACAAAGCCATTACTCGAGACTGAGCTTTCTTATTTTCGAAATATTCTTGGTTTAGTGATTTGTCTTAATATTAGTTACTTTGTTATATCAGTTTGAAATATCAGTCAGTAGATTGTTTAACTTTCACTGACTATCTTTTAAGATTAGTATCAGTTAGTGTGCAGAAAAAATAAAAAATAGACAAACATTAACTGAAATGAACTTTTCATTGATTGAAACGATTAACTATTACATTGTTTATTTCTATTTCTACTGCTTCCAACCAAAAGTTCATCCAGGCGTACAATTTTCCGGTGGAAAACTTTGTAAACTCATCTGAAAGAGTAATCTCTTTCAGAACCTTATGTTCTTTGAATAGCATAAGATGAAAGGTACCTCATCTGTGTAAATTTCTGAAGCTTGAGAAACACCAAGTCGACCCATATATTTAGTCTCAATTGCCACTCGTCTTCTAGTGACCTTCAGTTCTTCCTCTCAGGATGACTGCAGCTCCTGGATTTTTGACCAGGTTGACAAAGTCTTCTCGAAGACAAGGTCTTTTATCTTAAGCTTTTGTGCAACTTAAATGGACTGCTTAAATTCCTCAGCCATATCTGGCTGTCGAGAAGTACCTGCGGTGTCCATTTGCTGTTATGTTAATTTTTGCTATTTGCTGAGATATGCAACTGATATTGTGACTAATCTCTTCATTATTATTTATAGATTAGGTTTGCAGCCATCTGAATAGACGCATTTACCATATTCTGACGATTCATCTTCTAAGGATAAGATACATCAGTCAACAGAATGCATTTAATTTATTCAGACTGAGTTTCTCTTACTTTTATTCACTTATATATATTTATTTAGGAGAAATGTCGACTTTAAAAAGGTTAACTGATAAGACAATAGTCAGTTGGCCTTCAACTGAACTGATTCAGATTTTCAACTGATCATTCAGTTATTGACTTAACTGATCTTATCATATAAGTTAACTGATCAATGGATAAACATTCCATATTAAGTTATGTGACTGATTAAAATTACACTTTTAATTTATGTCATTCATTGAATAGTAATATGAAACGTGGCCCCACGCAGCCCATTAGACTTATGTTCACGTTTTCACCGCACGTACACACAATTTTATTCAATTTATCTTGGACTGACACGTGTCCAAAAATTTGAACATTTACAAACATAAGTAATTGTTTCGCCACATTTCAGTTTCTTCACGAGCACTTCATTTTCAGAGCAAATCAAATTTATAGAGCCTTTCTTGTTCACATATACTCAAATCTAAAATTGGCAAGCCAAGTTCCAGCATACATTCTCAATGCTGTGGCAATTGATTTCGACTCCGTCCTCTCTGTTTAAGGACGAAGCCATTCACAATGTCTTTCTCAAGCTGGAAACTGCGGGGCCGAAGAAATTTCTTGGGTTGTCTACTCAAGAAATTTAATCTAAAGAAATTCAAGATTTCAACAGCAATGACTTCCTCTCAGCTTAAGGGGAGATTACAGCTTCTATCAACGGCAAGTTGCTGAGTCTTGATGAAGAATCATTCAGCTCCATCTTCAAACTTCCAACTGATGGCCTCTCTCACTATTATGAAGTGAAAGTCACCGATTTAGAAGAGATGCTCACGCTTTTATCTGCTGATGGGAGAAAGATAAAAGTATCAGATCCAAAGAAAGAACTTAAGTATGAATATCAGTTGCTGGCCGATATCGTGGCAAAAGGCATTCTAGCCAAGGCAAGTTCTTTTGCTGCCCTCACACTAGAGAAATTCCAGATAATGGCTGCTCTAGTGAATGGATGGAAGCTAAACTGGTCAACCACACTGTTCAACATTCTGAAGAACATGGTTCAATCGTCCAAAAAGTCCAAAATCTATGTTGTGCCGATCAGTTTTCTTTTGAAGACCAAAGGCTTGGTGGATGATTCTTCTGAGAAATCATCCAAATACAAAGTCTTCAATGTTATAAATTTTCAGCCTCCCAAAACCAAGCTGGAGATATCTCCTGATCAGTTTGTCTAGATCAAGAAGGAGATTGGGACGCTAGCAACTCCCAAATCTAGCGTCCCAAATTAGTCAAGAAGCTCAAAAACTTGGCTAAGAAGAAGACAATCAAGAGAAAACTGATTGTCAGTGAGACTAAATCGGAGAAAACCCCTTCTTCGAAAATTATGAAAAAGCCAAAGACTCAAAGAACCAAGCCCACAACTGTTTTGGAAACAATCCCAGCTGACAATTTGAGGGAAACTGGAGCTCAACAGCCAATCAGCACAATACCAATCTCGGTAGTTCCAACTGATTCCTCAACTGAACATCAGTTACTACCTCCAACTGCTCACTCCAATAAGACTATCAACGAATCTGGTGCTAAGAAGAAAATTGTTGGAGTAAAAGCACCATTGATCACCATCACTGGCCCAAATACTCTACCTTTTGCCAGACAAAAGGGCGTGGTGATCCGAGAAAAAGTGGATGCAACTATTTCAGGGCTGAGCATTTCTTATGCCCCAACTGACCCGAAAGGTAAGGGCAAGATGATTGAAGATCCCAGACCAACCAACTCAATTCAGACTCATATCGATCTAATTTGGAAAGAGGTAAATGAGTTTTCTGAATTGAAGTTGAAGACTTACAATGAATGGGTCAGATACATAATTGAAGTGTTTGCCAAGCGACTGCATAGAAAAACAGTTTTGAATAAATTCGTTGCTTTGAAAACCATAGTTCTGAGAATTGTCAAAGCTGCAACAGTTGTTCATGCACTGGAGAGGAGGACGTATTTCTTTGATCTGATGCGAGCCAAGAAGCTATCTCAAATAATAACTCAGTTATGCAAGAATTATGATCCCACCAGTCCAACCGCCTTCAATGAAAAAGCAGTTTATGATCAGTTGGACACAGATCTATCACTGCAGATGTGTGGACCCGAACTTAATTCGTCTTTTTAATCATTATTAAGAATAAATATAACAATTAAGTAATGTGGGACATAAATTTTTTTTTTTTGCAAATGCGGAAACGTAATGTACTCGATCTGATATACATATCAATATAAAGGTACAAGTCTTGTACAACATTTATTTATCTTAAACTAAAGTTCAGTTGCTATATCAAGTACTGAAAATCAATCTACTCTAAGTCCGGATCTCCACGCTAATTCTGAATCTCTCATCCTCTTCCTGATCCTGATCCTGCCCCACCTGTTGTCATGCACACATACAAACAAGACAACAACCGGATAACTTCGGTGATAATAAAATCCCAGTATAAACAATGTAAACATGCAGTCATATAAAAGCATATATAAAAGCATGAAACACATATCAATAGCATGTATCAAATCAGAAAGACATGTATCGATATAAAGATGTCAATAAAACTCTGAACTCGTCATATCAGACTTGACTCATTTCTAATCTAGGGATCCCGGTTGAATAAGAACGCAATGTTCTCCCACCTACTTTCCCCAGCCAGATGGTGGTACGTTCTTATTCCCAGACTTTGGCTATCTATATCGAATATCTGCAATAGAAGTCGATCTACTCCTAAGCCGTTGATATATACCCAAAAGTCCAGTGACTTGGCGGTTCTGCCAAAGACTAGGCATATCTGCCCAAGACTCTAACTCATGCTTTGCTATAAATCAATAGAATAAGCATATCAATCTCAAACATTGCAACATATCGAGGCAATAACAATTCTGTATGTGATTTTTGGGAAACTCAAGTTAAATCAAACTCGAGTTGTGCAATCCCGAATCAACATTGATTTATACCTTTCTTTATGTCAATCTGACTCTGTCAAAGTCTCGGACTCAATGTCTGTTAATACTCAATCTGGAAATGACAATATCAAGGGTATCGTATCAATATACAACTCAAATGAATACTGGATATAATCAGAACTCAATCAAATTCTATTTCAACAGCATAACTGCACAATCTCAATATACCCAGCAATACCATACCAATCAGAATCAACATCTCATAATCGATACAATACAAATCTGATATCAAATCTCAATCAAATTAACTCAGAAAATCCTAACAATTCTATACGGTATCCGTTCTTTAATCCGATTTCGATTGTACGATGTCTAACATATCAGAAACACCATATATGAATCATATCTGATTCCTTCAGTAGCATAATTTCCAAACATAACAAAACGTAATAAAAATTACGTCCAGTTGAAGTCCTTATCGATAGGAACACAGTACTGAAGTCGGATTGAAATTCTGACAGGCGGATCTTACACAATCACAAATCTATCATATAAAAAGGCGTAAGGATTTTCTTTCTCAAAGCTTCGATCCTTTCTCTGAAATCTGAGGAAATGAAGTGCAATTCATATATATATCTTGCATGATAGAGCCATGTGGCTTGCTTTGTATAAAACACGTCTCGCGCATATGCGCGACCTCAACCGGCGCATATGCGCGAGACCTACTGGTCTCGGCAGGCTTCCCTTCAGCATCTCGCGCATATGCGCGCACCATCGTTGCGCATAGGCGCGAGGTTCTCTGAACATAGCATTCGTCAATGCACCTCCTCGCGCATATGCGCGGCCTATCTCGCGCATATGCGCGAGGTCCTCTGCCTGACTCGCGCATATGCGGGCATCAGTGCGGCGCATATGCGCGAGGGGTACTGTCCTCGCACATACATCATCACATGCAATCTCATTTCGTGTCTCGGTTGGCCCTTTCATAATCATATCAATCCATAAATCAATAATCGCAGATTAATATGATATAAAATCCCGGTCTGATCCGTCCTGTCTATAATCACATCACAATTATCAACAAATCATCTCCGATTACGATAACCAAATTATCGGACATTACAGCAGATGAAGATCAAATATTGGGAAATGGGTCAAGAGCCGACTATTCTACTAACTTCCCACACTCCATCCTCAGAAGATCAGGCTGAACCTTTATCTTAACAGCCAGAGTCGTCCCAAGAAGCAGTTGCTCAACCAACTGAACAAGAAACTGCTACTTCTTCAAAGGATGCTCAGCTGTTAACTTTTGTTCTTCAATCTTCTCATAAAGGTTCTCAATTCTACGTTGAAGCTGAGTTATCACTGGCCAATATCGACGAAGTAATACAATCAGCCGCAGCTGATTTCTAGTTGAGTGTTGAAGGACCTAGCCTAACTTAACAACTAGCCTCAAAGGCTATTTTGCAAGTAACTGAAGAATCAGTTCAGTCGCCTACCACGACCGAACAGGTAGTCCTAGATGAAACTGAAGTGGCTCAGTTGCACTCGATTCCAACTGAAGTAGTGCCAACTGAAGAGCCAACTGAAGTATCAGCTGACCAACAAACTGAAGAGCCTTCAAGCTCAACTACTGTTCCGACGACCACTCCTCCTCTAGAACTCCAGCAGGAAGAAGTTACAGAAATGGTTGTTGTTGAGACTGAATCAACTGATCAGGCATTGATGATTTTTAATAAAGAAGAAAAGGAGAAAGAGTCAGAATTCTCTGAATCTATGTCTCATGATATACCAATGGGAACTGATTCAATGATAAAAGAAATTTAGTCCAACCTTCTCCATTTAGTCTCTTCTATTTCCGACATCAAGTCAACTCAACTGCTGCACACCTTAAAAATTGATTCTATGAAGGAGACCACAATGAAGAACCTGCAATAGGTCACAAAGGACATCATTACTTTATTTCTCCAGCTAGATCAATTGAAGAAAGACCAAGTGACAGTTCAAGCACATTTCCAAACTCAAGATATGTTCCAGAATCACATTGAATTCTTGGAAACTATAGTGACAAAGAGAATGGATTTGATGCAAGAAAAAATAATGAATGCCATATCAAATTTCACCTCGGAAGTTCGCGCTTTATCCAGCAGAGTTAGCCAATTTTACAAAAATGGGGAAGAGGTAGAAGAACAGCAGCAGCTATCCAAGAAAGACCGGGTCAACTGACTGATCAAGGACCAGCCGATAAACGAGCCAAGTATTGATGAAGTCCAGATCAATTAGAAGACATTTTTCATATTCAGTTGAGAAAATTTTGCAGATTTTGAGGATTTTAGTCAATATAAGATTCTTTTATTCTTTCATTATTTGTACGAATTTGTACATTAAAAGAGTTGTTAATAAAAGATTATTTTATCTACAAAGAGTTCAGTTTGATCAATTCATATATTCTAATTTTTGTCAAACACCTAAAAGGGGAAAATTGTGGGAAACTTAATTTCAGAGTTTGACGAGCATGAAAAGGATGAACAACTGATCAAGAAGACTAAAACAAATCGTAAATTGACAGTTGCTCGAACTGAAGATTAGTGCGTATTTAAGGCAACTGAATCAAGCTAACTGAACTACATAGTCAACTGGATGATCAGTTGGGAACTAATCAGTTGAACTATAATCAGTTGAGATAAATCAGTTAATCCTATCGGCTTTGTCAACTGATAAATCAGATTGACACATCATCAGTTAAGGAACGTAGCTATCAATCGACAATTGAACAAGAGCAGACTGCAACGCATAGTGGGAACTTCGCATATCAGAAAAGATACAGTGTACGATTGTCAGAAGAATGTTGACGTGTCTATACAACATATATAAAGTTTCAAATGGATTTATTGTTACCGTTGGAAGCAAGCCTATAAATAGCCGAGAAGATAAGCTGATCAAATATAATCCATAATCGAGAGAATCAAGAGAAATCTAGAAATCAAGCAATCAGTTATCTAGCAAACTCTATTTATACTCTTTCTGTTCTATATCTCTCAAAATCTCATGCTTAATATATTTTCATAGCATTCAAGGCTATACTTCGAGCTTAAAAGCACAAACTTATTGTTGTATTATTCGATCTTGTAGAGATCAGTTGTGCTGAGTAGTTACGTATCAGTTGAGTACTGATAGTTGTATTGAAACTAAGAGTTTCATTTTTGGCATTCCTATGTCCAAAAACTTAAGTGAGTTTGTACAAATCATTGTATAGATCAAATTCTTTTAGTAAATATCCTATCTTCGAGATAGAAGGGGTGACGTAGGAGTGTTTGAAATATCCGAACATCCATAAATCTCGTGTTTCTTTATTTCAATTTTTATTCTATCGGTCTGTCAGTTTATTGCTGCACTTTCATCAGTTAACTAATTAACATTGACAAGCAACATTCCAAAATTCTGTTTTTCACCAATATGATTCATTATTCGAAGAGTTTGTGAAAATTTTCAAGTGTTTATTCAACCCCTCCCCCCCTTCTAAACACTTTTTCACTCCCAACCGATCCTAACAGCCTATATCTAAAGCACCCCATCGTCTAGCACCTGCATATATTAAAGAACTGAAGGATCAGATACATCATTTGCTAGATAAGGGTTTCATTCACCCTAGCATTTTCCTTGGGGCGCACTGGTACTGTTTGTTAAGAAGAAGGATGACAACATGCGGCTTTGCGATGACTACAAGAAGCTGAACCGTGTCACAGTCAAGAACATGTATCCACTCCCCAAGATCGAGGATCTATTTGATCAGCTGCAGGGAGCATCGGTATTTTCGAAGAAAAATCTCCGATCCGGATACCATCAGCTAAAAGTAAGAGAGTCTGACGTGCATAAGACGACATTGAGGACACGTTATGGGCACTCTGCGTTTTAGTTGATGCCTTTCGGTCTGACTAATGTGCCAACGATCTTCATGGATCTTATGAATCGCATGTTCCAGCCATATTAGGATCAGTTCGTCATAGTTTTCATCGACGACATCCTGATCTATTCGAAGAGAAGAGAGGAGCACACCCAGCATCTGAGGACCATACTATAGACTTTATAGGATAGACGACTATATGCCAATTTTAGTGAGTGTGAGTTCTGGTTAGCCAGAGTTGCATTCTTGGGCCACATTGTATCCCGAGACGGATTAGAGGTCGATCCTAGCAAGGTAGAAGCAGTCCAAGATTTGCCAGTGCCTAAGAGTGTGACAGAGATCCGCATTTTCTTGGGTTTAGCAGTGTATTATCAGAAGTTCATAGAGGGTTTTTCTTCCATCGTGGTGCCATTGACTGCCTTGACGAATAAGAACATGAAGTTTGTTTATGGACCCGAATGCGAGGAGAGTTTTGACCGGCTAAAGCAGGCGTTGACTATAGCACAAGTTATAGCTATGCCTTCAGGGCAAGGAGAGTTTGTGGTTTATACAGATGCTTCAAAGCTCGGTTTCGGCGCGGTCCTGATGCAACATGATAGAGTTATTTCCTACGCGTCTAGAGAGCTGAAGTTTCATGAGAAGAATTATCCGACTCATGACCTCGAGCTAGCAGCATTGGTTTCGCCCTAAAGATTTGGAGGCATTATCTGTATGGGGAGAAGTAAATGATTTTCACTGATCACAAGAGCCTAAGGTACTTCTTCATATAGAAAGAGCTGAACATGAGACATCAGAGGTAGCTAGAGCTAGTGAAGGATTATGACTGCGACATTAGCTACCATCCGGGTAAAGCTAATGTAGTTGCAGATTTCTTGAGCAGGAAGACTGCAGTAATCACTCCGTTGTCAGTACAGAGACAATTGAAGGCAGAGATTCAACGGTTTGAGCTTGCGGTATATGCGACGGGCAGTGCCCCTAGTCTTTCTACCCTGACAGTACAGTTGACACTGAGGCAAAGGATCCGAACAGGGCATACTCCTGACTTGCAGTTTTAGAAGTGAAGACAGAGAGATGAGCCTAAAGGCCGGAGGTTGTACACCATTTTGGACAACATAGTCAGATATCATTACCGAATGTGGGTTCCTAGTAGTGATTCCTTGAGAGCTGATATCTTGAGTGAGGCACACAGCACCCCGTGCTCCATCTATCCAGAGAGTACGAAGATGTATAAAGATCTTCAGTCTCTTTATTGGTGGCCGGGCATGAAGAAAGATATTCTGCGTGTCATCTCCGAGTGTTTGACGTGTCAGCAAGTCAAATTAGAGACCTTCAGGGAAGCTGAGACCACTCCCTATTCCCGAGTGGAAGTGGGAGAACATTACCATGGATTTTGTGACGGGACTACCGAGAGCGACTGGAGGATATAATGCTATTGGGTGATAGTTGATCGGCTCACTAAATCAGCACACTTTATAGCGATCAAGAAGACTTTCACCATGACTCAGTACGCAGAGCTGTACATCAGAGAGATAGTCAGGCTGCATGGGATTCCAATGTCCATTGTGTCCGACAGGTATCCAAGATTTACGTCTGCCTTCTGAAAGAGTCTACATCAGACATTTGGTACTAAGCTGTTATTCAGTACTGTCTTCCATCCTCAGATCAACGGACAATCAGAGAGGGTGATTTAGATTCTGGAGTACCTACTCAGAGCTTGAATAATCGACTTCCAGGGCAGCTGGGAGCCAAATTTACCACATATGGAGTTCACATACAACAATAGTTATCAAGAATCGATCGTTATGGCTCCATATGAGGCATTATACGGGAGGAAGTTTAGGTCTCAAGTGTATTGGGACTCGGTAGTAGATAAGGCAGAGCTGGGGCTGGATATTGTCAGTCAGACTGCAGAGTTAATGTTCAAGATCTGAGACAGAATGAAGACCGCACTGAGCCGGCAAAAGAGTTACGCAGATAAATGGCACAGATATCTTGAGTTTTCCATAGGGGATCTTGTGTTCTTGAAGGTCAGACCAATGAAGGGTGTGATGAGGTTTGGGAAGAAGGACAAGCTCAACCCTAGATTAATAGGACCGTTTGAGATCCTAGAGAGAGTTGGGACACTTGCATACAGAGTTGCATTACCGCCAAATCCGGTGGGAGTTCATAATGTGTTCCATGTCTCTATGCTGCGGAAGTACATGTCGAATCCTTCGCATATGCTGAATTATGAGCCTCTTCAGCTGACACCGAACCGGTCTTTCAAGGAGAGACCCACTCAGATATTTGACAGACAGGAGAGAAGGCTCCGGAACAAGGTGATCCACATGGTCAAAGTCAAGTGGCTGAATCAATCCGAGCAGGAGGCTACTTGGAGACTGAAGCTGAGACGAGGAGTTGCTACGCGGAGTTATTCGGTATTTTTTAATTTTCGGGGACGAAATTCAATATAGGGGGGGGGGGGAGGGGGGAATTGTAAGGTCTAGGAAATTCGAATTACGTAACTTGACTGCATGCAATCTATGGTATTATAAAATATGTCTTTAATGATTTTTATGCATTTCATGCATGATTATTGCATGGTTAGGGTTTATTTAATTATTAACATTAATTTTCACGCATTAGGGTTGTTTAGATGTATTTCGTGCTAGAACGAGTAACGTAGACCGGGGGATAATCAATAAAAAAATTTAATTGAATAATTATTTTTTATTATTTACTATGAGGTTTTTTTAATTACGATTTTTGAGAATGGGCCTTGGTTGAGTATTTTTCTCGTCGGGTCATATTTTTAACCGATACGCAATTTTTAACGATTCAGAGGACTTTTTGAGGGTTCGGGGCCAATACTAAGCAATCGCACTTTTTAGCTGCCAAACGTATATTGAAATATCTTAAAAGCACACAAGATGTGGGCTTATGGTATGCTAAGGACTCATCGTTCAATTTAGTTGGATACTCAGATGCAGATTATGCAGGGTGTAAGCTTAATCGAAAAACACCAATGGATCATGTCAGTTTCTAGGAGACATACTGATTTCATGGTTCAGCAAGAAGCAAACATATATAGCAACTTCCACAACTGAAGCAGAATACCTTGCTGCTGGAAGCTGCTGCGCTCAACTGCTCTGGGTTTAGCAACAACTGAAAGAATATGTATTCATTACAAAAGAATCTCCGATCTTTTGTGATAACACAAGCACAATTACAATTACATATAATCCAGTTATTCACTCAAAGACCAAGCACATCGATTTCAGACATCGGTTCGTCAGAGGCCATGCTCTAAAGAAGGCAATCAGACTGGAATACATACAAACTGATCAACAAGCAGCTGATATCTTCACCAAACCATTATCCGAGATTAAGTTTTCTAATTTTCACAATATTCTTGGTTTAATTGATATGTCTTAAACATATCTGTTTTAATGCTGATATGTAAGTTATTGCTAATTATTATTCAGTTAATTATTTGTCAATTAGTCAATTTCTATTTAGCCAACTATTAGTTAGTCAAATGATATTAGTTAGTATGGAGAAACGAAACAGTAATGAATCAAAACATCAAATTTATTGATAATATCTTTCACATATTACACGAGTTATTTCCTTTTCTATGGCATCTCGCCACAGGTACATCGAATTAGACAATTCATTACAGAACATTCTTCTATAGCCTTGCGAGAAGACAATCTTTTCCAGAACTCTCTGCTCCTTCAATAACAGCAACTCTATAAGACCTTCATCAGTAGCAAGATCTAAAGTATGGATAACGTCGAGACGCCTTTTATACTTGATCTCAGTTGCCCTCTGTTTATCAGTAGCAACCAATCTATCCCGCTGTATGGTCTCGAAGTCATGTATTTTGGTCCAGGTAGACATAACTTTTTCAAAAACAAAACTCTCAATAGCTTCCTTCAGTCTCTCCAAACGGCGAAGCGTTGCTGAAGGAGGAGGGACGTTTGAACGGCTTTCTCTGTCCATATGTGATTAATTGGTAATGTTATTATCTAATGACATTGGTCTTATTTATATACAGACTTTTATTGAAGAAATGCAAGAAGACGAAGAGACATCAGTTAACAGAATGCACTTAACTGATCCAGACTAAGTTTCTTCTATCCTTTTTATTTATATGCATCTATTGAGGGGGAATATCGACTTAAATGGTTTAACTGATAAGACAATAGTTAGTTGGTCTTCAACTGAACTAACTCAGTTTTAACTGATCACTCAGTTACTGACCTAACTGGTCTTATCCAATAATTTAACTGATTTATCGATAAATATTCCATATTAAGTGATGTGACTGTTAAAATTACATATTTAATGTCACTCATTGCATAGTAATTTGAAACGTGGTCCCATGTGGTTCATTAAAACTTCTGTTCACGTTGTCACCGCACATACACACGATTTTATCTTGTACTGACACATGTCTAAAAATTTGAACTGTCACAAACATAAGAAATTGAACCCAATTCATTTCAGTTTCTTTATGTGCATTACAACTCTCAGAGCAAATCCAATACACTGAGTTTTTCTTGCAGATATTCCTATCATCAGCAATGGCAAATCAAGTTCCAGCATACATCCTCAACGCTATGACCGTTGACTTTGACTCAGTTCTGTCTATCAAAGATGAAGCTATCAAGGCTGTCTTTCTCAAGCTGGAAGCAGATGGACTAAAGAACTTTCTGGGACTATCATCTCATGAAATCTATCCCAAGGAGATTCAGGATCTCTATGATAATGCTTTCATCTCTGCGGATGGAAAAATCAATACAACTGTCAACTGCTGACCATTGATGAAGACTCTTTCAGCAATCTCTTCCAATTGCCTTCTGATGGCTTGACTAATATTTCTGAGGCCAAAACATCTGATGTGGAGGAGATGCAGACGCTATTATCTGCAGAAGGAATAAAGATCAAGGTCTCTGATCCGAAAAAAGAGCTATTGGCTGACATCGTGGCCAAGGGACTGCTCGCTAAAGCAGGTTCATTTGCTGCTCTCACCTTGAAAAAGTTCCAGGTGATGATTGCGATTATGGCTGGACGCAGACTAAATTGGTCAACCATTATATTCTCCATTCTCAAGAACATGCTTCAATCATCCAAACAGTCCAAGGGATAAGTTGTGCAACTCAGCTATCTGTTAAAAAACAACGGTTTGGTTGATGACTCGTTTGAGAAGTCATCTAAATTCAAAATCTTCATTGCCAAGAGTGTTCAGCTGCCAAAGGTCAAGCCGGACATGTCACCTGACCAGTTTATCAAAGTAAAGAAGGAGACTGGGACACAAGAGGATCCCAAATCAGTCAAGAATACAACTCAGAAAAGAAAAATCAAAAGGAAACTGATTGTCACTCCGACTGATTCTGAGAAAACTCTATCTCCCAAAATCCAGAAGAAGCCAAAACTCTCAAGACCAAACCGACAGCTGTTCTGAACACTATCCGAGCTGATTGGTTGAAACTGACTTGAGATGAACTGCCTATCAGCGCCATACCTCTAAGGACCGTTCCAGTTAAGTCTTCAACTGAGGGTCAGTTACCTCCACCAGCTAATCCATCCAAGAAGATTATCACCAAGTCTAGTGATAAGCAAAAATCAGCAGGAGTCCAAGCTCCAATGATCTCCATCAACTCTCCAACTACTCTCCCATTTGCAAGACCAAAAGGAGTGGTCATCAGTGAGAAAATAGATGCAACTGCATCAAGACTGAGTATCTCTCATGTCATAACTGACCCAAAAAAGAAGGGCAAGATGACTAAAGATCCTCGACCAACAAACTCTATTCAAACTCACATTGACCTGATTTGGAACGAGGTCAATGAGTTTTCTGAATCAAAGCTGGAAACTTACAATGAGTGGGTCAGGTTTAGAACTGATTTTTTTGCGAAGCAGTTGCAGAAAAAAGCAGTTTTGAAGAAATTTATTGCTTTTGAAACTGTGATTCTGAGGGTGGTCAAAGCTGATTCAATTGTTCTAGCACTGGAAAGGAAGACTTACTTCTTTGATCTAGTGCGTGTCAAGAAGCTTGCCCAACTGATCACTCAGCTGCGCCAAAACTATGATCCAACCAGCCCTGCCGCTTTCAATGACAAAGCAGTGCATAATCAACTGGATACGGATCTTCGATCACTACAGATGATGATAAAGAGTTGGGAAATGGATCAGGAGCTCATTATCCCAGCAAATGCTCAGAGTCCTTCATCTAAAAAGCAAGCTGAACAATCAGTTCCAGATCCAGAGGAATCCAAGGAACCAGTTACTGAATCGAATGAACTAGCAACTGCTCCTTCCTCTAAGGATGCTCAATCGTCTCCTTTAGTTCCTCCATCCTCTACTACAGATCTTCAGCTCTACACTGATATTGAGTTGTCATTGGCGAACATCGACGAAGTCATACAATCATTCGCCACTGATATTCAGCTAAATATTTTATCTACAGAAGCAGCTGAAGAACCAAGAGTAACTGAACAACCAGCCGCAGCGGCTGTTTTGCAACAAACAGAAGAACCAGTTCAGTCGGCTGCCATAACTGAACAAGAAGTTCTAGCTGAGACTGACGTAGCTCATATTTGCATGGAACAATCTGAAGAAGTGCAAACTGAACAGCCACCCACAATTGTTCAACCAACTGAAGAACCAGCTATAGTCTCAACTGAAAAGAGAGCTGACGAGCCCTCCAACTCAACTGATACTTTGACTTACTTCTTTCCTCCAGAACTTCACCAGGAAGCTATATCAGAAGAAGTTTCAGAAATGGTCACTGTTGCGACTGAACATAATGATAGATCCTTAGTATTCTTTCATCAAAAAGACAAGGAACAGGAACCTGAGTCCTCTGAAACAAGTCACGAAGGAAATCACTTCATTATTTCTCCAGATAGATCAGTTCAAGAAGGACCGAGTGACGATTCAAGCTCATTTCCAAGCTCAAGAAGTATTCAAAAACCGCATGGATTTTCTTCAGAATGTGGTCACAAAGAGAATGGATTTGTTGCAATAATACATAGTACATGCCTTATTGAATGTCACTTTGGAAGTTCGCGACTTATCCAGCAGAGTTGACAAGTTTGACAAAAAAGGGAAAGAGGAAAAAGAAGAAGGTCAGCAGAAGCAATCAAAGAAGAGACCTAGTCAACTAACTGATAAAGGACCATCTGACATAAGAGCAAAGAATTAAAGAGATACAAATATCCAGGTCAGTTAGAAGACAGTATTATTATTTCTTATTCAGTTGAAGAGTTTGGCATATTTTGTAGAATTTTTCAGTCAGCAGATGATTCTTTTATTCTTTCCTTCCTTGTATGAATCTGTACATTGAAATATTTGTTAATAAAAGATTATTTTCTCTACAAGAGATTCAGCTGAATCAGTTCTCATTTATTTATCTACAAGAGATTCAACTTGATTAGTTCTCATTTTCTAAGTTTTGTAAAACACCAAAAAAGGAGAAATTGTTTGAAATTTAATTTCGGAAGTTTGACAAACAGAGCGATTAATGATTGAACTAACTGATCAAGAAGACTGGATAGAACTGATCCAAAATATACGCAAAATATATTTGGCTAACTGAAGATTAGTGCGCAGACAAGGTAACTGAACTAAGCCAACTGAATTGTATAGTCCACCGGATGATCAATTGGAACTGATCAGCCTAAGTGCAATCAGTTGTGAGCTATCAGCTAGTTCCATTGATTGTGTCTAACTGATAGTTTGACACGTCAACGGTTAAGGAATATAACTATCAACTGACAACAGTACAAAAGCATACTGTAACATGTAGTGGGAACGCCGCATATCAGCAATACTATAGTGTACGACTGTCAGAAGGATATTGAAGTGGCAAACAACAGATAGAAAGATTCAAACCTATTCATTGTGACCGTTGGAAGCAAAGACTATAAATATCCGTGAAGAGCAGCTAAGAAAAATGATATTGACATAAAGAACCAAGTTGTTATTCTATTGAAATTCTCACTAAACTTTCTGTTCATATTCAAAGATTTCAAAAGCTCACAGTTAGCATATATATTCATAGCATTCAAAGGTTATACATTGAGCTTACAAGCACAAATATATATATCGTTGTATTATTCGATCTTAAAGAGATCAGTTGTGCTAAGTAGTTTCAGATCAGTTGAGAACTAATAAACTTTATTGAAACTAAGAGTTTCAATTTGACATTGTTAAGTCCAAAACTTAACGGGGTCTATACAAGTCTTGTATTGATCAAAGTCTTTTAGTTTACATCATATCTTATAGATAGAAGAGGTGACGTAGGAGTGATTGAAATCTCCGAACATCCATACATCTTGAGTCTCTAAATCTCAGTTGTATTCTATCTGTCAGTCAGTTTATTTCCGCACTTTCATAAGTTAACTGATTGATATTGACATAACAAAATTCTCGAGTTCAGCTTTTCACCAAACTAACTCATCATTCGAAAAATGTGTTTTAATTGCCAATTGTTTATTCAGCCCCCCTTCTAAACACACTTTCACCTACCAACCGATCTTATCATCCATGCCGCCCCGTAGCATGGTAATATGTAGATTTATCAATCGACCTACAGCTAATACGAAAGTCACAATTGATGATTTGAATACAATAAAAAGGGAAATATATATGTATATGTTGAAACAAAATATGGTATGATATGTTGAAAGGAAAATGTTAAAATTTAAGTTTAAGTAAAAGTATTTTCACTGTTGCTTGTGAATGTATATGTATTACTTGTTATCATGATTAAGGTTTGCTGAGTCAATAGACTGACTAGGTGTGATCGATGCAGGTGAGCACGAGATTTATACTGATGGAGGTCTTGATGGTTGATCTTGCTGGACTGAAGGTGCACACAACCCGAGAACCATCGCTAGTTTTTCGCAAATAAAATAAGTTTATGATTTATGATTACTTAAAGATTTTTATAACTTATGATGCTTTTGAGAGGTTTTTGAGAGGATGTTAGAGTTAAGTTTTTATTTTTGAAATAATGTTAATTTAGGTTGATTGACGTTTCACAACTTTATGCTTTGAATTACCCTTTTGGATTTTCAAACAATAGTTGGTTGATTTATTTTAAATGGTGCAAAAGTATTTTTAAAATATATATATGTATATACATTGTAGTTTCGGCCGAATGCTTGGAAGAAAAGAAATGATAGTACATTTAAAAAAAAACGAGTAGTGGACGTTTCAGTTAGTATTATAGCAATGTTCCTGCAAAGGGTTGTGCCACCGCCAGTTCCGGAAAGCTCAGTCGTCAAGCCTCAAGTATGTAAGTTTAATTGCTTTAAATGATTTTTATGATGATACATGCATGTTTACATGGTTTATATGTTTACGTTACATGTTTAAAAGATTTTTGAGGTTAAATGATATATATTCTTAAAATTTGCTCAAAAAATGGATTAGTATATACTGCATGCTTAGAAATTTAGATTTAATTGCATGTTGGTTATTTTAAAAATTAAAAAAACGTTCAGATATAATGCCTCTTAGACGCGCACATAGTACCGATAGGCAAGTTGAGACTAATGGAGATCGTCAAGGGAATGCACCCCCACCTCTTGATGGGGATGATGCTACACGTGCTCTAGAGGGCATGGTACGTTTATTTGAGCAACAGTTTCAGCGGGTAACTAGGCCACAGGACGATGTGTATGATCAGTTCCGGAGGCTGAGTCCGAATGATTTTTCTGGCACCACCGATCCATTTGCTGCTGATGGTTGGATTCGATCTCTTGAGGTGCATTTTCGTTATCTGAATATGAGAGATGCTGAGTGAGTTAGGTGTGTTACATATATGTTGGGAGACGACACTTCTCTTTGGTGGGAAAGAGCTGAGCATGGAGTTGATCTAGCCACTCTCACTTGGGTGAAATTCAAGAACATTTTCTACAAGAAGTATTTTACTACTGAGGTCCGAGGATGCTTGAAGAGGGAATTTATGACTCTCCGCCAGGGAGACAAGACTGTGGCTGAGTTTGTTAGGAGATTTGACAAGTTTTGTCACTATGTATGCCTTATTGCTAAGGATGCTGCTGAGAAATTAAGGCACTTCATGGATGGCCTTCAACTTACCATACGACGTGATGTGATGATGATGTGACCGGCGGATTATGCAGCTGCCACTGCTTGTGCATTCCAAGCTGAGCAAGACCTGAAAGATATTGATTTTGAGATTCACCACAAGAGGCAGCACCACCAGCAGAGTTCTCAGCCAGTCAAGAGGCAATTTATGGGACCTACGAAAGTTCAAGGGCAAAAAAAGCCCCAAGGACATTGGAAGAAGCCGGGATAGCGAAAGCCACCACCGCCTGGAGCACCAAAACTTGAAGAAAGGCCATTATGCAAAGAATGACATCGCTTACATTATCGCAAGTGCATGTGGGGATCATATAGGTGCGTTATATACAAGGAAGAAGGACATAAAGCTGCTGATTACCCGAAGAAGAGAGGACTAATTGTGGGCAGAGTTTATGTGATGCATGCTGAAGAAGCGGAGGAGGAGCCAAACATGACTCTAATCACTAGTAACCTAGTTATTTAACGTTTTTATATTGCTCCTATTGCATGAAATTTTAATTGGTTATGAGAATCGATTGGGATAATGAAGAAATTAGGTTGCATGCTCTACTATAATTAAATTTAAGTGATAACAATAAAAACAATAGAAATTGAGCATGAATTATGAGCCTAAATTATGCAAAGGAGATAATTAAATCCAAACAAGAATTTTAAGGCTTCCAAAAAAAATTTGAGAAAAAATCGAGAAATTGGGGCATGTAAGGATATTTTCAAAAACGCAGGGACCAAGTTGTAAAATTCGAAACTTAAAGGTCTTAATTGCACATTGCCGAATTTTAAGGGGCTAATCCAAATTTTTAAGACTCCAAGGACTGAAATTGAGATAAACCGAGAATTCTAGGTTGAATATAGGATTTTCAATAATTCAGGGACTAAATTGCAAATTTTTAACGACGAGGGTTTTTTTTTGAAAATCTTAGGTAATTAGGGGAAGTTTTAACAATTTCCAAAATCCTAAGGGTTAAATCAATAATTTCCGAAAATTTATTGCCCAAATTACAAAATTCGAAATTCCTGAGGGTTGGAAACGCCATTTGCAAAAACATAAAATGCTAAAATGCAATTTTCGAAATTTTGGGATAAAATTGCAAAATTCGAAACTAATGGGGGTGAGAAGGCTATTTTCAAGAATTTAATGGTTTAAAATGTAATTTTTTTTGAGAAACATTAGGGTTCAAGCGTGTAATTTTCGAAAATTTTAAGAAATTAATGATAAAAATTCCTTAAGTTTCCACACAAATAGAGTTGACGGTATATTCGTCACGGGTAGGATATTCATTCAAGGTATAGCTACCTATGCATTGCTGGACTCGGGAGCTACACACTCATTCATATGCACTTTATAGATGGCCTTCAACCTACCAAACGGCGTGATGTGATGATGATGCGACCGGCGGATTATGCAGCTGCCACTGTTTGTGAATTCCAAGATGCGAAAGACCTGAAAGATATTGATTTTGAGATTCACCACAAGAGGCAGCAGCACCAGCAGAGCTCTCAGCCAGTCAAGAGGAAATTTCCGGAACCTCTGAAAGCTCAAGGGAAACAAAAGCCCCATGGACTATTGAAGAAGCCGGGACAGCAAAAGCCACCACTGCCTGGAGCACCAAAACCTGAAAAAAGGCCATTACGCAAAGAATGCAATTGCTTACTCTATGGCAAGTGCATGTGGGGATCATATAGGTGCTTTATATACAAGGAAGAAGGACATAATGCTGCTAATCACTCGAAGAAGAGAGGACCAACTGTGGACAGAGCTTATGTGATGCATGCTAAAGAAGCGGAGGAGGAGCCAGACGTGACTCTAATAAATGATAACCTAATTATTTAACGTTTTTATATTGCTCTTATTGCATGAAATTTTAATTGGTTATGAGAATCGATTGAGATAATGAAGAACCTAGAAGAAATTATGTTGCATGCTCTACTATAATTGGATTTAAGGAATAACAATAGAAACTATAGAAATTGAGCATGAATTATGAGCCTTAATTATGAAAGGTAATAATTAAATCCCAATTAAAATTTTAAGGCTACAAAAAAAAATTTGAGACAAAAACGAGAAATTGCGGCATATATTAATATTTAAAAAAAAAGGGACCAATTTGTAAAATTCGAAACTTAAAGGTCTTAAATGCACATAGCCGAAATTTAAAAAGTTAATCCAAATTTTTGAAGTGTCCAAAGACTGAAATTGAGATAAACCGAAAATTCTAGGTTGAATATAGGATTTTCAAAAAATCAGGGACTAAATTGCAAATTTTAAAAGACTAGGGGCTGTTTTGAAAAGACGAGGGGTTGTTTTTAAAAGCTTAGGTAATTAGGGACAGTTTTCACAATTTCCAAAATCCTAAGGGTTAAATCAATAATTTCAAAAATTTATTGCCCAAATTACAAAATTCGAAATTCCTGAGGGTTGGAAACACCATTTGCGAAAACTTAAGAAGCTAAACTTCAATTTTCGAAATTTTGGGACAAAATGGCAAAATTCGAAACTAATGGTGGTGAGAAGGCTATTTTCGAGAATTTAAAAGTTTAAAATGCAATTTTTTCGAGAAACATTTGGGTTCAAGCATGTAATTTTCAAAAATTTTGGGAAAATTTTGATAAAAATTCCTTAAATTTCCACACAAATAAAGTTGACGGTATATTTGTCGCAAGGAGGATATTCATTCAAGGTGTAGATACCTATGCATTGCTGGACTCGGGAGCTGCACACTCATTCATATGCACTTTATGGATGGCCTTCAAACTACCATACGACGTGATGTGATGATGATGCGATTGGCGGATTATGGAGCTGCCAGTCCTTGTGAATTCCAAGCTGAGCAAGACCTGAAAGATATTGATTTTGAGATTCACCTCAAGAAGCAGCAGCACCAGTAGAGCTCTGAGTCAGTCAAGAGGCAATTTACGGGACCTCCGAAAGCTCAAGGGCAACAAAAGCCCCAAGGACAATGCAAGATGCCGGGACAGCAAAAGCCACCACCGCCTGGAGCACAAAAACCTGAAAAAAGGCCATTATGTAAAGAATGCAATCTCTTACACGATGGCAAGTGCATGTGAGGATCATATAGGTGCTTTATATACAAGGAAGAAGGACATAAAGCTGCTGATTACCCGAAGAAGAGATGACCAACTTTGGGAGGAGCTTATGTGATGCTTGCTTAAGAAGCGGAGGAGGAGCCAGACGTGACTCTAATAAATGGTAACCTAATTATTTGACCTTGCTCTTATTGCATGAAATTTTAATTGGTTATGAGAATCAATTAGGATAATGAAGAACCTAGAAGAAATTAGGTTGGATGCTCTACTGTAATTGGATTTAAGGGATAACAATAGAAACTATAGAAATTGTGCATGAATTATGAGCCTTAATTATGCAAAGGAGATAATTAAATCCCAATAAAAATTTTAAGGCTAAAATAAAATTTGTGAAAAAATCGAGAAATTGGGGCATGTAAGGATATTTTCAAAAACGCAGGGACCAAGTTGTAAAATTCGAAACTTAAAGGTCTTAATTGCACATAGCCAAAATTTAAAAAATTAATCCAAATTTTTGAAGAGTCCAAGGACGAAATTGAGATAAACCGAGAATTCTAGGTTGAGTATAGGATTTTCAAAAATTCAGGGACTAAATTGTAAATTTTTAAACGACGAGGGGTTTTTTTGAAAATCATAGGTAATTAGGGTCAGTTTTCACAATTTCCGAAATCCTAAGGGTTAAATAAATAATTTCCAAAAGTTTATTGCCAAATTACAAAATTCGAAATTCCCGAGGGTTGGAAACGCCATTTACGAAAACTTAAGATGCTAAAATGCAAATTTCAAAATTTTTGAAAAAAATGGCAAAATTCGAAACTAATGGGGGTGAGAAGGCTATTTTCGAGAATTTAAAGGTTTAAAATGCAATTTTTTCGAGAAACAATAGGGTTGAAGCGTGTAATTTTCGAAAATTTTGGGAAAATAGTGATAAAAATAAGTTTCCATACAAATAGAGTTGACGGTATATTTGTCGCAGGGAGGATATTCATTCAAGCTGTAGCTACCTATGCATTGCTGGACTCGGGAGCTACACACTCATTCATATGCACTTGATGGATGGCCTTCAACCTACCATACAACGTGATGTGATGATGATGCGACCGACGAAATATGCAGTTGCCACTGCTTGTGAATTCCAAGCTGAGCAAGACCTGAAAGATATTGATTTTGAGATTCACCTCAAGAGACAGCAGCACCAGCAGAGCTCTTAGCCAGTCAAGAGGAAATTTACGGGACCTCCGAAAGCTCAAGGGCAAAAAAAACCCCAAGGACAATGGAAGAAGCCTGGACAACAAAAGCCACCAGCGCCTGGAGCACCAAAACCTGAAAAAAGGTCATTATGGAAAGAATGCAATCGCTTACATTATGACAAGTGCATGTGGGGATCATATAGATGCTTTATATACAAATAAGAAGGACATAAAGTTGCTGATTACCCGAAGAAGAGAAGACCAACTATGGGCAGAGCTTATGTGATGCATGTTAAAAAAGCGGAGGAGGAGCCAGACTTGACTCTAGTAAATGGTAACCTAATTATTTAATGTTTTTATATTGCTCTTATTGCATGAAATTTTAATTGGTTGTGAGAATCGATTGGGATAATGAAGAGCCTAGAAGAAATTAGGTTGCATGCTCTACTATAATTGGATAAGAGATAACGATAGAAAATATAGAAATTGAGCATGAATTATGAGCCTTAATTATGCAATGGAGATAATTAAATCCCAATAAAAATATGAAGGCTAACAAAAAAAAATTGAGAAAAAATCGAGAAATTGTGGCATGTATGGATATTTTCAAAAAAGCAGGGACCAAATTGTAAAATTCGAAACTTAAAGGTCTTAAATGCACATATCCGAAATTTAAAAGTTAATCCAAATTTTTGAAGAGTCCAAAGACTGAAATTGAGATAAACCGAGAATTCTAGGTTGAATATAGGATTTTCAAAAATTCAGGGACTAAATTGCAAATTTTAAAAGACTAGTGGCTGTTTTTAAAAGACGGGGGTTGTTTTTAAAAGATTAGGTAATTAGGGACAGTTTTCACTATTTCCGAAACCTAAGGGTTAAATCAATAATTTCCGAAAGTTTATTGCCCAAATTACAAAATTCAAAATTCCCGAGGGTTGGAAACACCATTTGCGAAAACTTAAGATGCTAAAATTCAGTTTTCAAAATTTTGGGACAAAATGGCAAAATTCGAAACTAATGGGGGTGAGAAGGTTATTTTCGAGAATTTAAAGTTTTAAAAAGAAATTTTTTCCGAAAAACATTAGGGTTGTAGTGTGTAATTTTCAAAATTTTGGGAAAATAGTTATAGAAATTTCTTAAGTTTCACCACGAATAGATTTGACGGTTTATTCGTCGCAGAGATGATATTCATTCAAGGTGTAGCTACATATCCATTGCTGGACTCGGGAGCTACACACTCATTCTTATGCGAGACATTCGTCAAGCGAATAAATATTATACCCAAGGATATGTGATTGGGCTTCAAAGTTTCTATTCCTGGTGATCAAATGATCGCTTCGAGCATAGTGAAGAATCTGGAGCTTCGTTTGCAAAAAGATGTTGTTCGGGCAGATCTTATCGTACTCCCAATGCCTGAATTTGACATCATACTTGGTATGAATTGGCTGTCATTTAATGGAGCTTCGATAGATTTTCGACAAAGGTCGGTGTCTATTGGACCGGCCAGCGGGAAATCTTTTGTATTTGAGGCAGCAAAGAACAAGCAAATTCCTTAAATTATCTCTTGCATGTGTGCGAGAAAACTTATGAGACGAGGCTGCCAAGATTTTCTAGCATGTGTTATGTCATCACCTATTCCCAACAGCCTGAAGCTAGAGGATGTTGATTTCGTCAGAGACTTTCCTAGCTTCTTTCCTGAGGATGTTTCTGGCATCCCATCAAACCGAAAGGTGGAGTTTTCTATTGAGTTGATGTCGGGCACTCTGCCAATTTTTAAGGCACCATATAGTCTAGCACCCGCCGAGATGAAAGAGATAAAAGATTAAATTCAATAATTGCTGGACAAGGATTTTATCCGCCCTAGTTGTTCTCCATGGGGCGCATCGATATTATTCGTTAAAAAAAGGATGGTGGTATGTGACTCTGCATTGATTATCGAGAGCGGAATAGAGTCACCATCAATAATAAGTATCTCTTGCCTAGAATTGAAAACCATGTTTGATCAATTGTAAGGAGCATCAATTTTCTCGAAGATGTATCCTCGTTCGGGATACCATCAATTGAAAGTGAAAGAGTCCGATGTTCATAAGATGGCTTTTAGGACTCGATATGAGCACTACAAGTTTATGGTCATCCCATTTGGGTTGATCAATGCGCCAGCAATCTTCATGGATCTCATGAATCGCGTATTTCAGCCGTATCTGGATCAATTCATCATAGCCTTCATTTATGACATTCTCATTTACTCAAAGAGTGTGGGGCCCTTAGCTCCTAATCGTTATTACAATGCAATATGATTAGGGTTAACTAGTTACAGCGGAAAACGAGTTTAAATTTTTTTTACAATGAGCCCAAATCATTTTATTTGAATACTAAAAATAGCATTTCATCTCAAATCATAAAACACGCCCACACGTAATCAAAGCCAATCACATACAAACAACTCATATCCTCGGGACATGCCCCGGTATATAGATACATATACATATATATTGGGAACAAAACATAAACCTCAACTCAAACTGTGACTCCCTCCAGAAGCACCTTCTCCGGTCTCCTGATATCCTGGAGTACCTGCCATTGTCCACACACAAAGACAACAACAGCCACCCTTGGGGGTGAGCAAAGCTCCGTATGGAACAACCAATCATATATACCACAAGTATTTAAACAATGATATATGGTATGCAATGCATGTATGTCGTGGAGGTATCAGGTCAAATGCCCATCCACTGAGCACATGTCAGAATCAATCGAATCGCTATCAAATCAATGCTCGAGCTGGCACACCGGCCAATATGGGATACTCGTATGATAGCGTCGGCAAAGCGTCATCAAATCCCAAATCTCATATCCAATCATATGGGGCCACAATTGTCTATGCTTTACGGGTCATATAATACCGGCATAGCGATTGTGTTCACAAACCCCGGAATCCAATCAAATCATATCAGGGTATCCAAGGATCATAGCTCAACGTGCATGTCATGTATCGATGTATGCATAAAATGATGTGTGTTAACAAAACATTTATTTTATACATCGATATCTCAATCTCAATGTCATGTATGCCACATCAATCAACAAATAAGGCACATAGACACATAATCTCATTTCAGTCAATCAAATCAATCCGACATATATCATATAATACAGATACATGTCGTATGTTACCCGGTTGCAACATACCTCAATTCTTCGTTTCCAGTTGATGTAGCCTGAAAATATCGATATTACACTTTATCTACATCAATAACATACTCATTCCAATCAATAACATACTCCAAAATCATTAATATGAGTTTCAAATATCATTTGAAACTTCAAAAATTCATATCAAATTCAAATCATATCATAATTCAATTCTGACTTCGAATATAAGTTTCTTGTCGGTTATTCTACTACATATCAGAAATTCAACTTCAAATACATGCTGTTCCAGCACTTTAATATTTAGAGCTGCTGGAATTAAAAGAAAATTACCTCAGTCAGAAGCCCTCGACGCGAAGATCACAAATACATAATTTGTTTCGCGTTTAGACAGCGTTTCGAAGTCGATTTGGACAAAAGAAATTCGATTCCCTTTCTTTTCTCTCAAAGTTATCGTATAAGAAATGAAGAAAGAAAGAGAAGAAAAGTTATTCTTATCCTCATCTCCCTCGCGCTCGGGCGGTAGAATTCTCGCGCCCGAGCGCGAGACATTCTGCCTCTGGATTTTACTTGTGCCGCGCTCGGGCGGTCAAAAATTACCGCTCGGGCGCGGTGTGTTCTACCCGAACACTAAAATTTCTACCTTGGCGCTCGGGCAGTCACTTTCTACCGCCCGGGCGCCACATCTTCTGTACAATATTTATGTTTGTACTAAATTGGCGTCCGGCCTCTCCACTCGAGCTCTTACAACGTAAATTCCTATTCAATATTCATTCCCTCAATTCCATTGTCACGATATACATCAAATACATAATCACATATCAAATTCATGAATTATCGATAATCATATAGGATTTACGATAATACGATACACGGTCCTTACATTTCTCCCCCTCTTAAAAGATTTCGTCCTCGAAATCTCAAACATTTCTATATACATAACATTGGCAAACATACATATGTCACCAGTTATAGTACATATCAAAACTAAAATCAGTAAAAGGATCAGAATACATCGAATACAATGGAACAGATGGACTAGCATCAAATAAATGCGGATATGATTCTCGCATTTTGCTTTCCGATTCCCACGTCGACTCTTCAACACCATGCCGTGTCCATTGCACTCGTACTAAAGGAATCGATTTATTTCTCAATATCTTTTCCTTTCGATCCATAATTCGAATAGGTTGTTCGACATAGGAAAGAGAAGGATCCAGTTCAACCTCGTCAGGTGCAAGTATATGTGATGGATCCGGTTCATATTTCCTCAGCATAGAAACATGAAACACATCATGAATGGCAGATAGAGCTGGTGGCAATGCCAATCGATACGCAAGATCACCAACTCGATCTAGAATCTCGTATGGACCAACATAACGAGGAGATAGTTTTCCTCGCATGCCAAATCGAACAGTGCCTCTAAAGGGAGATATTTCCAAAAACACTCTGTCACCTTTCTGGAATTCCAAGGGTCGTCTTTGTTTATTCGTATAACTCATTTTACGATCCTGAGCAACTTTCATCCGCTGCCGAATTAACTGAACCTTATCATTCATTTCCTGTATCATTTCAGGTCCAGTCAATTGTCTCTCACCAATCTCATCCCAGAATAACGGTGATCTACATCGTCTCCCATATAGAGCTTCAAACGGTGCCATACCGATACTCGTCTTAAAGCTATTATTATAAGAAAATTCGACCAATGGTAAGGCATCCTGCCATCCCATTCTGAAGTCCATCACAATAGCACGCAACATATCCTCTAAAGTTTGAATCGTACGCTCGGTTTTGCCATCAGTTTGAGGATGATAAGCAGTACTCATAGCCAAACGCGTACCCATCGCTTCCTGAAAACTACCCCAGAATTTAGAAGCAAATCTGGGATCACGATAAGATACAATCGAGACTGGCACACCATGCAGTCTCACAACATTCTCAATGTATAAACGAGCCATTTTCTTGTAAGGATAAGTCCGTTCATACGGAATAAAATGCGCAGATTTCGAAAGCCGATCAATAATCACCCAAATAGCATCACAGCCCTTGGGCGAACGAGGTAAATGAGTCACAAAATCCATAGCGATATGTTCCCAATTCCATTTCGGGATTTCAAGACTATGGAGCAATCCTCCCGGTTTCATTCTCTCGGCTTTCACTTGCTGGCAGACAAGACATTTAGAAATAAACTCAGCAATGTCCTTCTTCATACGTTTCCACCAGAATTGAGGTCTCAATGTCAAATACATCTTTCGACCTCCAGGGTGAATACTGTATTTGCTACAATGTGCTTCTCGAAGAAGGCAAGATTTCAAATCAGAATCATCAGGAACTACTAGCCGACCATTAAGTCGTAAAGAACCATCAGAAAAAAATCTGGAATCCAGACTGATGTCCAGCAGATACAAGTTCTTTCGACTTTTGGATCTGAGCATCGCTTCGTTGGGCCTTTCGTATCTTCGATATCAAATTCGACTCAATTTGCAATGCTGGGACAGTGACAGGATTCCAATTCGAGTGAAAAGTCCAGCCAGAAGTACATATATCCTCGTGTACTTTGGCGACACTGACAGAAGCTAAAACAGAATCATAAACTTTACGGCTCAGGGCATCCGCAGTAACATTCACCGATCCAGGGTGATATTGAATCTCACAATCAAAGTTCTTCAAGAGATCCATCCACCTGCGTTGCCTCATATTCAGATCAGATTGAGAAAAGAGATGTTTCAGACTTTTATGGTCCGAATAAATAACGAACTTTTCTCCATACAAATAATGGCGCCAAATCTTCAATGCAAACACAATGGCAGCCAATTCGAGATCATGAACAGGATAACGTGTTTCATGAGATTTCAATTGACAAGATGCATAAGCAACCACTTTGCCATGTTGCATCAGAACACAGCCCAAATCTTTACCAGACGCATCTGTACAAACCAAAAATCCTCCGGTACTTGAGAGAATAGTAAGCACAGGTGCTGTGGTCAATCTCGTCTTCAATTCAAGAAAACTAGCTTCACATTCATCTGACCAAATGAATAGCTGATTCTTTTGTGTCAGTTGAGTAATAGGTTTAGCTATCTTCGAAAATCCTTCAATAAAACGTCGATAATATCCAGCTAAACACATGAAGCTACGGATCTCAGGAACATTCGTAGGTCTTGGCCAATTCAATACAGCTTCGACCTTCGCAGGATCAACAGACATGCCATGTCTCGAAATGACGTGGCCCAGAAATACCACTTTGTCCATCCAGAATTCACATTTGGACAATTTGGCATATAAATGACTAGTACGAAGAGTTTGAAGTACCAATCTCAGATGTTCAGCATGCTCCTTTTTCGATTTCGAATATACAAGAATATCATCAATAAATACAATAACGAATCGGTCAAGATAATCTCGGAAGACACGATTCATTAGATCCATAAAAATAGTAGGAGCATTTGTGAGACCAAAAGGCATAACCAGAAATTCATAGTGGCCATACCTCATACGAAAAGCAGTTTTGGGCACATCTTCGTCTCGAACACGTACTTGATGATACCCAGAACGAAGATCAATCTTCGAGTATACAGAAGTACCCTGAAGCTGATCAAATAAATCATCAATACGAGGAACTGGGTACTTGTTCTTCACAGTAGCCCGATTCAGTTGCCTATAATCAATACACATTCGCATAGTACCATCTTTCTTTCGAACAAATAAAACTGGAGCTCCCCAAGGTGATACACTCGGTCGAATATATCCCTTATCGAGAAGATCCTGCAATTTTTCTTTCAATTCTTTCAGTTCCAATGGTGCCATGCGATAGGGAGCTTTCGAAATATGTGCAGTCCCCGGCACAAGATCAATACTAAACTCGACTTCTCGATGAGGAGGAAAATCAGGAATCTCATCAGGAAATACATCCGGGAATTCTTTCGCAACAGGAATCTAAGATAAAGAAGACTCCTTCTTCGAAATATCAATAGCGTAGATAAGATAACCCTCATCTCCGCTAATCAACAATCGGGACCTTTCCAAAGAAGATACCAATGGAATTTTGGCTTGGGAACCCTTGCCATAAAAATTCCACTTGGGTCCATCAATCGGTCGAAATCGAACCACTCCATGACAACAATCAACAGTAGCTCGATTCGTCGTCAAGATATTCATGCCAACAATACAATCAAATTCGTGCATTGGGAGGACAATCAAATTCAGAAATACCACATTATCCTCATATATCAATACACAATTATGCATAACTCTTTCAGACAAAATAATCTTCCCTGCTAGCGTGGCTATCGACAAAATATCATACAATGGGGTACATTCAATATCATGAGATGCAACAAATTCATGAGATATGAATGAATGAGATGCTCATGTATCAAATAAAACACGTGCAGGATAATCGCAAAGCGTGCAAATACCTGCAATCACGCCTCCAGGAGCTTCTCTCGCCTGATCCTCAGTCATGGCGTACACTCTCACTTGGGGAGGAACTTGGGCACTCTGACCACCCGGTCCTCGATATCGTGGGACACTCGACTGCTGAAAAGATGGAACAGGAACAACAGGTCTCGTCATACCAGGGCCACCTCTAAATCCTGGCTGGGGTTGAGCAGAAGTCGTACCCCTGTTCGGACACACTCGAGAGAAATGGCCTTCCTGCCCACACTAATAACAAGTACCAAACATACCTCGACACTGCTCGATAGTATGTTTACCTCCACAATGACTACAGTAGGTAGCAATCACAGGATTCCCTCTCTTTGATCCACTCGAACTCGAAGAAGACGAAGAAACAGATCCAGTCTTCTTGAACTTCTTACCTCTCGGCCTCAAAGTAGGCTGCTGAGCTGACACCGGAGGTGGAGGGGTATACTGTGGACCTCCTCTCCTAAGTCCAGTCTCGGCTGCCTTGGCTCGTTCAACTGCCTCTGCGTAGCTGGTAGGCAATCCAGAAACAACATAAGTATACAAAGTAGGATGTAAACCATTTACAAACCTGTTATATTTTGCCCTCGCATTCCCAGCTACGTGAGGTGCATACTTCAGTAAAGTAGAAAAATTCGAAGCATACTCTGCAACAGACATCGTTCCCTACTGCATATTATTAAATTCATTCTCTTGAGCAGTATAATAGGAATGAGGGGAATACTGCTCCAAAAACTAGGCCTTGAAGACATCCCAAGTGACTTCAATCCCGGCCTCTTTCAATCCAATCTCAGCGGCTTCCCACCAAGATTTGGCTCGGTCTTTCAGCTGATACAAAGCAAGTTTCAGTCTCCGAGCCTTGGAATATTCCACAATATTAAACAAGTGCTCGATATCCTTCAGCCAGGCCTCAGCTCTTTCAGCACTCTCAGTGCCAAAGAACCTCGGTGGTTTCAGATCCTGGAATCGAGCCATCACTACATCCATGGACAATCCTTCAAATTGCCCAACAATCCTCTCAGTACTACTACTCGCAGTCTCATTTGTGTGATCCATCTAAAATCAATTGATGAATATCACAAATCAATATCAATCTCATAATCTCATCATCTCATATCATCAATCATCAAATACTTACTCGAATCAAATCACATAAGAGCAAGTAATACAAATAATTCAATCACATACGCAAAATTCATTTGTGCCTATTCAAGTGTACACAAGACTCAATCGAGCATTCCCATCTATGCTCTGATACCATCTATTGTGGGGCCCTTAGCTCCTAATCGTTATTACAATGCAATCTGATTAGGGTTAACTAATTACAGCGGAAAACGAGTTTAAATTTTCTTTACAATGAGCCCAAATCATTTTATTTGAATAATAAAAATAGTATTTCATCTCAAATCAAAAAACACGCCCACACGTAATCAAAGCCAATCACATACAAACAACTCATATCCTCGGGACATGCCTCGTTATATAGATACATATACATATATACTGGGAACAAAACATAAACCTCAACTCAAACTGTGACTCCCTCCAGAAGCACCCTCTCCGGTCTCCTGATATCCTGGAGTACCTGCCATTGTCCACACACAAAGACAACAACAGCCCCCCTTGGGGGTGAGCAAAGCTCCGTATGGAACAACCAATCATATATACCACAAGTATTTAAACAATGATATATGGTATGCAATGCATGTATGTCGTGGAGGTATCAGGTCAAATGCCCATCCACTGAGCACATGTCAGAATCAATCGAATCGCTATCAAATCAATGCTCGAGCTGGCACACCGGCCAATATGGGATACTCGTATGATAGCGTCGGCAAAGCGTCATCAAATCCCAAATCTCATATCCAATCATATGGGGCCACAATTGTCTATGCTTTACGGGTCATATAATACCGGCATAGCGATTGTGTTCACAAACCCCGGAATCCAATCAAATCATATCAGGGTATCCAAGGATCATAGCTCAACGTGCATGTCATGTATCGATGTATGCATAAAATGATGTGTGTTAACAAAACATTTATTTTATACATCGATATCTCAATCTCAATGTCATGTATGCCACATCAATCAACAAATAAGGCACATAGACGCATAATCTCATTTCAGTCAATCAAATCAGTCCGACATATATCATATAATACAGATACCTGTCGTATGTTACCCGGTCGCAACATACCTCAATTCTTCGTTTCCAGTTGATGTAGCCTGAAGATATCGATATTACACTTTATCTACATCAATTACATACTCCAAAATCATTAATATGAGTTTCAAATATCATTTGAAACTTCAAAAATTTATATCAAATTCAAATCATATCATAATTCAATTCCGACTTCGAATATAAGTTTCTTGTCGGTTATTCTACTACATATCAGAAATTCAACTTCAAATACATGTTGTTCCAGCACTTTAATATTTAGAGTTGCTGGAACTAGAAGAAAATTACCTCAGTCAGAAGCCCTCGACGCGAAGATCACAAATACATAATTTGTTTCGCGTTTAGACAGCGTTTCGAAGTCGATTTGGACAAAAGAAATTCGATTCCATTTCTTTTCTCTCAAAGTTATCGTATAAGAAATGAAGAAAGAAATAGAAGAAAAGTTATTCTTATCTTTATCTCCCTCGCGCTCGGGCGGTAGAATTCTTGCGCCCGAGCGCGAGACATTTTGCCCCCGGATTTTACTTGTTCCGCGCTCGGGCGGTAAAAAATTACCGCTCGGGCGCGGTGTGTTATGCCTGAACACTAAAATTTCTACCTTGGCGCTCGGGCGGTCACTTTCTACCGCCCGGGCGCCACATCTTCTGTACAAATATTTATGTTTGTACTAAATGGGCGTCCGGCCTCTCCACTCGAGCTCTTACAACGTCAATTCCTATTCAATATTCATTCCCTCAATTCCATTGTCACGATATACATCAAATACATAATCACATATCAAATTCATGAATTATCGATAATCATATAGGATTTACGATAATACGATACACGGTCCTTACAAAGAGCCGAGAGGAGCATAGTCAGCAATTGAGAATGATGCAACAAATACTGCATGATATAAAGTTACTCGCTAAGTTCAGCTAGTGCGAGTTTTAGCTCGAGAGAGTGGCGTTCTTAGGCAACATCATTTCTTGAGATGGAGTTGAAATTGATCCAAGCAAAATTAAGGAAGGCAAAGAATGGCCAGTACCGAAGAGCGTAACCGAGATCCGTAGTTTCTTGGGTCTAGCTGGCTACTACCGAAATTTCATTCAAGGTTTCTCTACTATCGCAGTACCCTTGACCGCTTTGACAAATAAGAAGGAAAAATTTATTTGGGGATCCGAATGCCGAGAGTGCTTCAAGAAGCTGAAACAAGCCCTGACTTCAACGCTAGTTTTGAGGATTCAATATTTCGAGAATTTCGAAGCAAATCATGTAAGTAATAAAACTCGAAATTAATCTCAAAACTTTAAACTTAACCATAAAACTCAACTATAAACTTAAAATTTCAACTAACACGGCTCGAGGGAGTAATTCAAAAGCTCGAGGATTAACTCAAAAGGGATCTACGCCATAAGAAACCGCAACAATTGAAGAGTCATAAGCGGAGGAGTAAACCCTCAGCTCATGAACCCGACATTTTAGCTCAAGGAAGCTCATCCCTTCTCATCCTAAAAGAACAAATAAAATAGAGCTAGGAGAAGAGGTGAAGTACTAGACAAATTTAATATGCAAGAGACCACCCTTGAGTTAACCAAAATGACCCTTGAGTTTGGATAAAGTTTTACTACTGTGAGGCTACTTGGACCATCATTTTTGGGCACTTGGAAATCTACATTTTTTGCTAAATGGAGGGGATTTCAGCAGCCACTTTCAACCTATAAATACCACACTACATGCTAAAGAAAGGCACAAAATAACTCTCCCAAAAAGCCTTCAAAATTCGCCCCCCTCTCCACACAAATACCTCTCGGCCGCCGCACCAAAGAGGAAGAAGGAAAGCTTGTTCCGGCTATTTCGTGCTAGAAATTATTGTCAAACACTGTCATGAGGCCCTGTCCAAAGATTGGTCACTATTCGTCCGAGTTTTAGCAAGCTTCGGATTATACCTTCAAAGTTCGGTAAGTGGGTTTTTGCTATGTATTCCTTTGTAATTTAAATTTTGTGTAAGTATATAATGACATACTTGTATGTGTGTCTAACTATTTTTTTTTCGAAAATTGTGATAACATATTTTAAAATCTCGATCGATATACGTTATATGTCTTCTTGTTAGAGTAGGTGCACGTCGAGCCAAGTGTTGGCCGAGTGTTCACAATGAAACTCTATGTATAAACAGTCTTTATTTTAATAATATTTGAATTTATCATTTTGGCACTTCTCTATCTGTATACCCATACTAGTTGCATAGATAAAGCCCTTGAATATACAAATAGTAGAAAGAATATGAGATGCTCATATGATGAGTATCATGAAACTCATATTTGTAATACTGTATATTCTAAACGGTTCCTAGTCAAGTCAGCCGCCACTAAGAAGGATATAGGCCGCTCGAGTTCGAGACTAGAATCTGCGATGTGAGTACCATGTTTCATTGGTAGGGGACATTGTAATGTCCGAGCATGCAGATAGGTGGTCCTGTTAGAGTGCACTGAACAACCCTCCATAAAGGACTTTCCAAGTGGTTCTCACTTATCGAGTGGAAAAGTCCTAGTTTATGGTTGTACACCATTAGTCCTTATGACCCGGGACAACATTGAGACTCTATGTGCTAGAATTACACTTTGACTTGTTTACCGACTCTCATGAGGTCTCAGGTAGCAAGGTTGGGTGTTCTGTCGAAACATATAGGAGTCGATACATTGTAGTCGGGGATTCACCGCTTACCTTCGGGTATGGATATCCTATGTATTCTCATGTGTATGTAGGTTGAAATCTCTGATCAAAGTATGGTGGTAATTATGAAAGGGGTTTCATAGATTACACCATCGATGCAACTACGACATAACACATAGTATCGATTCATTAACAACTCTCGATAAATCAATGGTTGTCGAATCGGTCGGGATATATGAGTTGAAGGGACTGTACTGTACGCTAACCATAATTGAATGGTTCTTGCAGGCACTATCATTTGATACCTAGGGAATCATGTAAGCGATGCTGCTAGGCGTTTAACATGATTGGTTGGGTACTATCAGAATTGAGTTCTGACGTTCTTGTCACCAAGGGGTTGATAAGTAAGGATGGAGCAATTGGGGTATGCTCGTATAAGGACATGTTTAGTCCGAATCACATGGAGATGTGAACCCACGGCTAGTTGTATCAATGAACCATTGAGGGCCACACAAGTGCTAGCTTTCTAGATCCCGTTGAGAAGTAAAATAGTTCAATGTGTTGAACGGCTTATAAAGGAGTTTATAAGCGTAAGGAAAAATAGAAGTATGACTTCTATAAGGAGAATATAACTTTTAATTTGAGGAAGTGTTCCTAAATTAAAAGTTGGCCGAATAAATAATGTATTTGAAAATTGTGATTTTCATAAACATTATTATGGACTAAATTAAATTAATTCAAGTGTTGAATTAATTAAACATTAGTGGGCCTAGTAGAGTCCAAATAATTAAATTAATTCAAGTGTTGAATTAATTAAATCATATTGGGTCTTGTAGAGCCCAATAGTAAAATAATTATTCAACTAGTGACTTGAGTAATATCAAGTAAGATTTAATTGAGCTCAAATATGTTTGAGACAATTAAATTAAAGTCCATGGGCCTTGTAATTGTTACAAGCCCAAATAGGAAAGCATGCATGGGAGGTCAAGGGTTGGGAGACAACTTTTTCCACATCCAAGGCATGGCATGCCTTTGGGACATACAATCACTTTTTCAAGCACCAAGAAAAGTCTCCCTTCTCTCCTCCCACCCCTATGGCCGAAATTTGAGTCTCATTTTTCTCCCAATTTTTGTTCTTCAATAGTTGGAGAAACAATTCTCTTCTCAAAGAAAAATCCTCATATTTTTCTAGTGCAAAATATGAGGAGATCTTCCTAGTTGGTGGTGGGCTCGATTTGAAGGAAAGGAGGAAGCTTGTAGAAGGTCTTGCCATACAAGAGCTAAGGTGTTTACACCTTAGTTGGAGCCATCATCAACCTCAAGAGGTTGATAGGTATAATTTCTTAACACCCTATGAATGTTATAGTTGTGTTTTTGTATATGCTACACCCTACTACAAGTGGTGCTCGAAATTTTATGCTACATAAATATGATTTTCGAAAATTTTATTGCTTCCGTTTCGAATTCGGGCACCTAAAATCGATCTCTTTCAAGTGGTATCATGAGCTAAGGGTACTAGTTTTTGTAGCATATACATAATATTATAATGAGGTCGATTTCTAACCGCATGAGATAAAATTTTTTGCAACAAAATCAAGGCCAAAACAAAGGGGTTTTCGGGCAGCATGTTGCTGCCCATTTTGGGCAGCTCGAGCTGCTCGAGGGGCTGCCCATTTCGGACAGCAAGGGCAGCCCGAGGGGCTGCCCGAATCCCCCCTCTTGAAAAATAAAAAAAATAAAAAAAATAATTTTTGCATCTTGGCCGGAATCCGGAGACGGAGCTCCGGCGACGGCGATGACGACTAGGGTTTTCAAAAGGTGTTTTGAAATATCAAAGTGTCATGGGCCTTGAGTTGTTGGGTAATTGGATGGCTAACATATTTGTGAATTTTAAATGGGCCAAAATGTTTTTGGTGAAAAATGTGTTTTTGGGCCCTTAATTTTAAAATTACAAAAGTTGCAAATATTTTCTCATGAAATAAATAATTGAAGTTGGACTTTAGTTATTTATAGTAAATGATGATTAACAAGAAATTCGATTATAAATAAATTAATTAGAAAGTAGACAAAGGTGTTTGTATACTTTGTTAATTTAGTTTATAATCTTGGCGGTTAGTGATTGGATCAAGATATATAATATTGGATCAATTAATTATTGTGATAATTAATTGATGGTGTATGATATGTGATATTATGCATGAAGGATGATCATAAGCCCAAGACCAATTTTCTAGGTGTATGCTAGGATATTTTGTGTTGAATGATTGTAATAATTATCAATTTATAAAGTGGGCTTGGTTTATGGCCCGTTCCCACCCCCATGAGATGTATCCCTATTTGCCATGGATATTTATTTGTAAATATTAGTATAGTGGATGATCAAGATTGGAAGATGGTGGCCATGATGATTATGAAGATCGAAGACATGTAAATATTGGAAGCTAATGTAATAGTTGCATTTGCATCCCTTGCATATCCCTAGGATTGGACCTAGGCCCGTGTTTAGCTCACACGGGCCATTAGTTTTGGGACGATTGATCATCCTTGTTTTGTTTACTGTTTATAATATATGCATTATATGTTATAAATAATGAGTATGTGCATTATTATTATGATAATAACAAAGTTGCATGAATCCGGCAAACATACGATCAAACATGGCAAGTTTTTAAATAAAATTACTGATGAGACCTTTCAAAATTAAAAACCCTCATTTTGAATAAGATTCAAAATTAATATCAAGCCCGAAAAGGGAATTATAAATTTGTTTATAATTTACATGTCTTCCATCGACAATGGGTGCATGATGAACGCTACCCGTACTCGGGGCTCGGCTCATATTATTGGGGGGGGCCCTGGGTGCCGGAAATCTGTGACATCCATTGACATGGTGATGTGAACTACGTGGAACTCCCATGATTTCGGCTCATATTATTGGGGGAACTCATGGCGACCGTCCATTAAGGTTCAACATCGATGGGTAAGGCTTGACACGTGAAGATGAACGACGTCATATTATTGGGTCCTAATCAAACGTGAGACAAAAGTTTACGTAGAGGGTTGCATTGTGATGCAATTGGAAACTACCTTTTAGGAATTGTGATTGGCTGATATTATTCGGGATCATAATTCGCTAATTGAACCTTACGTACCTACTGAGAAAAGGAGTTTCCCGTTTTCACTAGAGGGTAGTGAAAATGTCAAAACAGTGGGAGCAAAAATTTATAAAGTAAAAGTCCATACTTTATATCTTACTAAATATTTTAAAATAGTCATTAACATTTTTCTGTTTTACTTTTCAGTACAAAATTTGACAATGTCTTCAATTCGCAATCCGCTTTCTGCCATACTTGAAAAACACGTATTAACCGGACCTAATTATCTCACTTGGCTAAGAAACCTAAAGATCGTCTTGAACTCAGAAAAGATTGCATATACACTGATTGAGTCGCCCCCTGATGAGGCTTCGACTGACTGCACTCCTGAGGAATTGCAGACCTACAAGGATTGGTGTGACCATGACTTGAAGGCCAAGTGTTATATGAAGGCTTCTATGAATGATGAGCTGTAAAGGCGTTTTGAGGATGCAAAGAATGCTACTGAAATTCATATGCACCTCAAGGAGCTCTTTGGTGAGCAGACTCGGCCTCTTAGGCATGCTACCGTCAAGGAGCTGATCACTATGCGCATGCGAGATGGGGCCTCGGTCCATGAGCATGGCCTGAAGATGATTGGGCTCGTGGACAAGCTTGTTGGCATGGATTTGATATTGCCTTCGGAGCTGACCACCGACGTGTTGTTGTTGTCATTGCCTAGCTCATTTGATCCTTTTGTGGTGAACTTCAACATGAACAAGATGGAGCCGACCCTTGAGGAGTTGGTGAATATGCTTGTGACTTTTGAGTCCACTATCAAGAAAGAGAAGCCGGTTCTTTTTGTGGGCTCTTCATCTGGAACGAAGACCGGTCCACCTGGGAAGGGAAAGAAGCGTTCTTTCCAACGTCCCAAGAAGAACGTGCCCTTGAAGAGGCAGACTCCGGGTCCCGTTGTGGCAGCCACACCAGTGAAGGCTGACAAGACTGTTGACATCTGTCATCACTGCAAGAAGCTTGGACATTGGAGGCGTAACTGCAGGGAATATCTTGCCCAGAAGAGTTCTGGAAACGGTATGTTCTATATTGAAGTAAACATTTCAATTAACTCTACTTCTTGGGTATTGGATACCGGCTGTGGCTCACATCTCTGTAATGATTTGCAGGCGATGGGAAGAAGTAGGAGGCTCAGGGAAGGTGAGACCTTCTTGAGGATGGGCAATGGAGCAAGGGTTGCTGCCAAAGCCGTAGGAGATGTTTATTTGCATTTGAACAATGATTTTAAGCTTGTTTTGAGAGATGTTTTGTTTGTACCAGACTTGGTGAAAAACATTGTTTCCATTTCTATGCTAGATAAAGATGGATATTCTTGTTTATTTAGCAAAGGTGTTTGCAACATTTACAAGAATGAATGTTTAATTGGTACTGGAGAACTTGAAAATGATCTCTATATCTTAAAATTGAAAGATATTCCACTAAACAATGTCCAAGCAATAACAAAAACAAACAAGCGAAAACAAGATACTCTAAATTCGGCACAATTATGGCATGCTCGATTAGGACATATTTCTCTAAGAAGGATGAACAAGCTAGTGGGAGTGGGCATGTTTGATATGTCTGATATTAATGCTCTCACGACTTGTGAATCCTGTCTGAAAGGAAAGATGACCAAAATTCCCTTTAAGGGCCATGTGGAGCGAGCCAAAGGGTTATTGGATTTGATCCATACCGATGTGTGCGGACCGCTTAGCATCACCAATAAGCATGGACATGCCTACTTCATCACCTTTACCGATGACTTTTCGAGGTATGGGTATGTGTATTTGATGAAATACAAATCTGAAGCCTTTGAAAGGTTCAAAGAATTCAGAAGTGAAGTAGAGAAGCAATTGGGACGAAGCATCAAGACACTTCGATCGGATCGAGGTGGTGAGTACTTGAGTGCCGAGTTCCAAGAGTATCTTAGGGAGAATGGGATTCTCTCGCAGTGGACTCCGCCCGCTACACCGCAGTTGAATGGTGTTTTAAAGCGTCGTAACCGGACTTTGATGGACATGGTTCGGTCTATGATGGGGTTCACGGAGTTGCCGCCATCCTTTTGGGGATATGCGCTTGAGACAGCGGCACTGTTGTTGAACAATGTCCATTCAAAGGCAGTTGACAAGACACCATATGAGATATGGATGGGTAAGCAACCCAAATATTCTTATCTTAGAATATGGGGGTGCCCTGCTTATGTGAAGCAGGTAGTGGGAGATAAATTGGATAGTCGATCCATTTTATGTTACTTTGTGGGATATCCAAAGAATTCGGTTGGATACTACTTCTATCATCCCCAAGAAACAAAAGTTTGTTTCTAGGAATGCAACCTTTTTGGAAAAAGAATTTCTATTGGATAGAAAAGGCGAGATGATAGAACTCGAAGAGGTCCGAGAGACACCCACAGTTATAGAACCCACACCCGAAGAGCCAAGAGATGAGATACAAGCTCCTAGAAGATCC